>NW_021703778.1:99851910-100257076 GCF_005190385.1 Monodon monoceros
ATAGATCAATGGAACAGGATAGAAAGCCCAGAGATAAACCCACGCACATATGGTCACCTTATCTTTGATAAAGGAGGCAGGAATGTACAGTGGAGAAAGGACAGCCTCTTCAATAAGTGGTGCTGGGAAAGCTGGACAGGTACATGTAAAAGTGTGAGATTAGATCACTCCCTAACACCATACACAAAAATAAGCTCAAAGTGGATTAAAGACCTAAATGTAAGGCCAGAAACTATCAAACTCTTAGAGGAAAACATAGGCAGAACACTCTATGACATAAATCACAGCAAGATCCTTTTTGAACCACCTCCTACAGAAATGGAAAGAAAATCAAAAATAAACAAATGGGACCTAATGAAACTTCAAAGCTTTTGCACAGCAAAGGAAACCATAAACAAGACCAAAAGACAACCCTCAGAATGGGAGAAAATATTTGCAAATGAAGCAACTGACAAAGGATTAATCTCCAAAATTTATAAGCAGCTCATGCAGCTCAGTAACAAAAAAACAAACAACCCAATCCAAAAATGGGCAGAAGACCTAAATAGACATTTCTCCAAAGAAGATGTACAGACTGCCAACAAACACATGAACGAATGCTTAACATCATTAATCATTAGAGAAATGCAAATCAAAACTACAATGAGATATCATCTCACACCAGTCAGAATGGCCATCATCAAAAAATCTAGAAACAATAAATGCTGGAGAGGGTGTGGAGAAAAGGGAACCCTCTTGCACTGTTGGTGGGAATGTAAATTGATACAGCC
The DNA here is from genome assembly GCF_005190385.1 of Monodon monoceros. NCBI lineage: Eukaryota > Metazoa > Chordata > Mammalia > Artiodactyla > Monodontidae > Monodon > Monodon monoceros. The sequence goes on from NW_021703778.1 coordinate 99,852,681, forward strand.
ACTGTGGAGAACAGTATGGAGGTTCCTTAAAAAACTACAAATAGAACTACCATATGACCCAGCAATCCCACTACTGGGCATATACCCTGAGAAAACCATAATTCAAAAAGAGTCACGCACCAGAATGGTCATTGCAGCTCTATTTACAATAGCCCAGAGATGGAAACAACCTAAGTGTCCATCATTGGATGAATGGATAAAGAAGATGTGGCACATATATAGAATGGAATAGTACTCAGCCATAAAAAGAAACGAAATTGAGCTGTTTGTAATGAGGTGGATAGACCTAGAGTCTGTCATACAGAGTGAAGTAAGTCAGAAAGAGAAAGACAAATACCATATGCTAACACATATATATGGAATTTAAAAAAAAAGTGTCATGAAGAACCTAGGGGTAAGACATGAATAAAGACACAGACCTACTAGAGAATGGACTTGAGGATATGGGGAGGGGGAAGGGTAAGCTGTGACAAAGCGAGAGACAGGCATGGACATATATACACTACCAAACGTGAGGTAGATAGCTAGTGGGAAGCAGCCGCATAGCACAGGGAGATCAGCTCGGTGCTTTGTGACCGCCTGGAGGGGTGGGATAGGGAGGGTGGGAGGGAGGGAGATGCAAGAGGGAAGAGATATGGGAACATATGTATATGTATAACTGATTCACTTTGTTATAAAGCAGAAACTAACACACCATTGTAAAGCAATTATACTCCAATAAAGATGTTTAAAAATTTTAAATAAATAAAAGTTTAAAATAAATAAATAAACAGAGGGCTTCAGACCTGGCGGGGTCCCAGGGATTTGGTAAACAAGCCACACTTGTCCCAGGCTTGGACCTTGATCACTATTATCACTCAAAAAAAGGGACTTTTCTCCCAGTTTCTTCTGAGGCGGGCAGCTTTGTTTCTGACCTTACAGCGCCCTCTGCTGTTCTAATTAGCCCATCTCCATAAATGGGTCATACTAGAGGTTGGCAGAAAATAGGTCAGGGGAAGAAAATATTCTTTGTTCCGAACTTAGGTCAAAGTTGCTGCTTCTGTTCCCCGATCCCCTTTCAGCCCTGACACTGGCAGGTGCTGCTCTGTTGGCCCAAAGGACCCATCCTCCCCAGTCACTCAGAGTACTGTCTTCGAGGACATGAGATAGCACCCAACAAGGGTTGATGGGCATTTCCCTGTCAAACAAAAGCCTACTGCAACAGTAAAGGACACAGGGAAATGTCTTTGGATGGATATAGACAAACATATCTCTTTTTTATGAAAGAATAGAAATGTGATTAAAAGGAAAAGCTTAGAAATATCTGAATGTGTGACAACGGGATTGAGTGGTCTGGAGAAAGGGTTTCCGCATCACTTTCTTCCTGTGCCACATTCCATTCCAGGACCCCCGGGACAGACCTGGGTCGATGGATAAGAAGAAGCATGCCAGGGAGGGACCAAGGTCCAGTAGATGTCTTCCACCCCCAGGACCTCTGTTTGGGGGAAAAATCTTGCTGAAGGCTCTTTAGGCAAGAGTAAGCCAAGAAGAACGCTACCTCGGTTTGTTTCCCAAAGCCTGCGTTTGAGAGCAAGCTGTGAGGGCAAAGAGATACTCCATGGTTTTACTGTTGCCACCTCTGGAGCAGCCTATGGAAGGAACAGTCTTGGTCCAGCCAGGTGAGTGATACCTTTCATGATGGGGCTGTGTGGGACCTGGCCTGACCCTTGCCAACCAGATTTCTCAAGCCATCGGCAGGATCTTCTCTCCATTTATTCCCCAGGCACGAGGGCAAACAGGTTATATCTCAATTACCAAGGGCTAGAAGTTGGTAGTAGCTATCTGGAGCACAGTTTTAAGAAGGATTGTGAACTATATGTAAAATAGATAAACAACAAGGATTTACTGTATAGCAGAAGGAAATATATTCAAAATCTTACAATAACCTATAATGAAAAAAATCAGATATATATATATATATATACACACATAGAGAGAGAGAGAACTGAGTCACTTTGCTGTATACCTGAAACTAACACAATATTGTAAATCAACTATACTTCAATTAAGAAAAAGAACTGAGGCCACATCTAGACTCAGAGGAGAGGTGTGATGTGTCTGTTAGCAATATGTGCCACAGATATTTTTGACACCACTTTGTGTGTGCCAAGACCCCTGCTCTAGATGTCAGGCCTGTAATGAGTCCTGCAGAGAAAGACTAATCAGAGCCAACTCTCTGTTGGGTTGTCCTTTTGGTAAAGGACAAATTTCTAAATCTCTATCTTTCCCTTGGCTTCCCTGAGACCTCACGGGCCATTTCCCCCACTATCAATTGCTGTGGCCTGCAGCCTAAGAAACAAAATTTTGAAAATGAATTAAGATGTTCTATACCGCACTTTAAAATTTTAAACACTGCACTGAAACCAAACATTTCCCTTGTGTGGCTTATTCACTGCTTAACAGAGATAATCATACCTGGACTGGCCAGGAGAGCCACTAAGGATGGGGACTACCCAGGGAAGATCCCTGTTCTCCTGAGTCACGGGAAGGAAGAAGGCAGGATTGGGACTTAGGTTTTCTGAGTTCTAGCCTCAGCTCTGCCTCTATCTACTGGCATGGGCTTGAGCAACTTTACCCCTCAGGGCCTGGGCTTCTTCATCTTTAAACTGAGGACATTGGCCCCGGCAGCTGCTAAGTTCCCTCCCAGGTCTTGCATTCTAGGATGCTAATGTTTGAAGCTGCAGATCTATCCTGAGAGAGTTATGGGTTTATATTCCCCTCTGCATGTTGCTTGAACTCCTCATTGCCCAGCAAGGGGAAAAAGCAAAGCACACTTCTTCAGTGGGAGGTAGCATCATTTCTTGATGAAATATGTGTGACTCATCAGAGCCTGGAGGTTTGTGCCTAGATGCCAACTTGGAATCCAGTTATTATTGCATCTGGGAGAGAGAAAGTGCTGAAAACAGCCTTTGGGGAGAAAAACAAAACAAAACAAAAAAACCCATTAATTTGGCAAAAAAAAAAGTCTCTGCATAGCGTGATAACATTTCGATATCTTATTTATCATCTTCATCCCTGAAATCTACTCTGCCCCCTCCTACCTCTGCCCTGACAGAGGAAAGGAGGGTAGACCTTTCCCAGGAAAGATAGGGTACCTGTGGCGGACAGAGAGCTGTCTCCGACTAGTGAGGAAGGAGAACAAAGTTGATCCCTTTCAACCATGCTGACGCTTCTGTTTTTTGTAAAGGTGTTCACTCTTGTGGGAATTGGGTTAACAGGAAACTGACATTTGGAGCCAAGACTAGAGGAATCTTGAAACTCAGTAAGTAATATCTGGCAGAATTAATTTTTTTCATCTGAAAATTGTCAGAGTTATTCAAGGGTTCCTTAAGGAATAGGAACAAAAGATTAATGTTTACTACAATTCAATTCAATTTAACAAATATTTATTAAGTGCCCACAGTTTTTCCCAGGGATCATCTGGGCCAGCTTCTGAGGAGATGGTATCATTGCCCTATGGCAGGAGGGGTTTTGTCAATGGATGAACAATGACAGCAGATTTACCTTTGAGACCCAGACACAGTTAACTGTGGCCCTGAGTAAGTAACTTAGCTTCAGGGGAGAAAGAAATGTACACAACAGCATGGATAATCTAATACACAAGATAATCAAAAATGTTATTTTATGATTGGCTTTAGCACATATTTCATTATTTTTTAGGGCAGGTTTCTCTTCCCAACTGTAAATTTTCTTGATCTATTAAGTCTATGGAGGGAGAGCTTTTCAAGAATCAATCATACATTTCTGAAATTAGGCTCGCCGTCAACAAAGGAAGAAGTGGTACTTTTTGTCTTTCCAATAATGAAAAAGGGGGGCTGGCATCCCTCCTATACTTGATGCCCACGGGGGTCTCCTTTCCTTTTGTAGGTCAAAACTAACGATGAACCACCAGGCAGTTATGGTTTTTATTGATCTGTACAACAGGGTGGGCAATAAGAAATTGCCTGTGAGATATTCAGCATACAGGGGTCTCAGCTGCCCAGGAAGCCAGAAAAGAACTTTGGACGACACACCGCCCCCCATCATGGTTGGTCCTGCTTTGCCCATGGCCTGAGTCCTGGGCTGCATTCGTAAGAGAGGGGCAACCCTAAGTGACCTTGCTCATGAAGCTGGCCCCCCACTGTGCCCCTCATCACACTAGAGACAGGCTGCATCAGAGAAGGGGAAGTCACAGCCCAGCACTAAGAGGGACTTTTGGTAAAGGGCCCAGGCACTGTGTGAGGAGCACTGAGAAACCCACTTTTGGGAAGGGGACTCAGTTAATTGTAAGCCTGGGTGAGTACCTCCATTTCAGATGTAGTGTTAACAAAACCCCCTCAGCATCTAACATCTAGCAACCAGAGAGCTGACACCCTTGGCTAGATGATGAATTCCCTTATCCGTTGGGAAAAGACTAAGTATCAAGTCACTTTTCCTGTGGGTAAGCAAGAGCCTGTAGTTTATGTAAAGGCTTCGGCTCCTGTGGGAAGGAAGGAAACAGGAAATTTACGCTTGGAACCAGGACTCAAGTGAGAATGAAACTTAGTAAGTACTAGCTTTAAACCAAAGGTGTCAGTTTATTTGGTTTGGTTTTTGAATTATCTGGAAGCTCCAAAGAAAGAACACTCCTCCCTGAGGATTTGGTTCCAAAATTTTGACTTCAAACGTCTAAAAAGATCTAATGTTAAGGCAGACGGTAGGCTTGGAAATCTTTATTTCCCTGTATAATAAGTAGAGACCTACTTTTCTATTCTCTGCTTATTTGTTTTATTTTGTTTAGGAAATAGGGAGGAAGACTAGACACGCTGAGGGGAAAAAATACATTTGCACAGCATTTTTGGATAGATTAGGTCCAGAGAATCAAATCAAAGACTAACAGCTCAGAAAGTCCATAAAGACCACCAAACTCACTTCTGTAATTTTGCCAATGAGGATAGTGAAACTCAGAGAGGTTTGTGAACTTGCTCATTGTCTCGCAGCTGAGCCTGGTCCAGGGCAAAGCCAAGACAGCTCACAGCTCTGGACCAGGCCAGACCCAAGGGAAAGAAAACATCATGGTTCTTGACTGAGCAACTTCATTTGAACCCCAAACATTCTTTATCCAAGACTTAGCGAGCTCAAAACAGAACCACGGAGTTCTAAAGGGAGATAAAATCATCACATGCCTGTTTGTGGGGGGGAAAGGTGGCTAAAGTCAGAACAGCTAAACTTGATACGAGGGGAAAGGTGCAGCCACCTGCAGACTGAGGCAGAGATGCAAAAAGCCAAAAGGAAAATGCTGGTCTTGTCTTCAGACAATTGACTGTGACCATCAAACACTACCTGTAAATTCCACAGAGCTAATTTCTCTCCCAGTGGGATTTTATATTCTATGATAGATTGCATCAGCTATGCAATTACTTTGAACCACAGAATGTGTGTACAGAATCGGCGTGCTGAGCCTTCCTATGTCTTAAAGTGGCAATCATCTCTGGACATATCTCTCAGCACTGAAGCTCTGGGCTACCACAAAGAGAGACACCATCACTTATCCTGTCTTAAAAGCTTGGAGGCTGAAGGAAATGTTTAGTTCTTGGGAAGCTCTGCAAAGCTGGGTTCCTTAAATTAACCCCACAGGTTTTTGCAAAGCCCCTCAGCATTGTGTTCAGCAAACCAGTGGCTCTAAAATGACATTTGGGAAAGGGACTCAGCTCACAGTGCATCTTGGTAAGTGGAGGACAGCACTGAACCCTCTTCTTGAAAATGATATGAGATCCTTTTTACAGTGACTGATGGGGATGAGGCTTCCTGGCCCATCTCCGCTCATATTTAAATCCTGCCTGGCTAAAAGATACCCTCTCCACATCCCCCAAAACGGTCCAACCATGAAGGTGCAGCTGGATACAGCTTTTGCTAAATTCTCACAAAATCACTTACCCTCCTCATCAAACTGCTTGGTGGTTCTTCTGTTGCCCTCACATCTCTGCTGGTTTACCAGTTAGAGGAAGAGAAGTGCCCACGGACTTTAGGATTTTTAGGTCATTCTGAAAAGAGGAACATTGTCAATGTGTTTGGCTTCTGGGGAGGAAAATAATGATGATTTATTAATTGCTTACTATGTGCTAGGCAATGTGCTGCATGCTTTTGATCCATTACCACAGTCAACCCTTATACCAGCTATGTGGGTTAAGTGCTGTTATTATCCTCATTTTATAGAAGAGAACTTTTAAAATTTTTATATTTTTATAGAAGCACAGGGAGAGGCTGAGTAACTTCTTCAGATTGACTCAGTGAGAGAGAGGGCCTGGAATTTAATTCTTGAGACTCAGCTTCCAGAGCTAAATGTTTACCAGTTGGGGGGATTATGTTTGGGCGGGAAATCACTGACACTTTGGTCTCTAGAGTTGGTAAAATAATCCCTAGAGAAGTGTGCTCTCAGCTAAGCAAGCCAGAGATCAAGCAGCAGGACCACTGCAACCCACCTACAGATCCTAGTCTGTACAGCAGCATCACAGTGTGGCGTCATTCTCCCCACTTTACAGGTAGGGGAAGTGAGGGGCAGCAAGTTAAGGGACTCGCCCTGGGTTGCAAACCCAAGTCTGTCTGACCCCAAAGCCTGAGCTATTCCAATTAATTGCAACTGCCTACCAACTAAGCTAATCAGTCAATTAATGAAGGTAATCTAATGTTAGGTAAAGATGGATTAAATTGTTTCCATGGTCCTCCCCACCCCCTTTTCAGGAATGACCATTTAACTGTGTAATCGCACAACATTGTGTTTCTGCCTTTGTGCTTCCTCTGGGAAAGCGGGAGGAGCCGGCGTTCCCAGCACCTGGTGGAAGGGCCTTGGCAGTATTTGCAAAGCAGTCTGTGAGGGTGTAACTCAGGGCGGATCTGAAAGACTCTTCTTTGGAAAGGGAACGAAACTGACAGTAAGCCCATGTAAGTCTGAATAACTAATGCTTCCAGATTTCTCTCTGGAACCCTGATTCCTAAATTTTCCATTTTCTTTTATAACGCAAGTCCAAACCATGGCAGCCCCATTGGTGGATTCCAACTGAAACAGCCATTGATGTGTACCTACCTCCCGTGGGACTCTGCTGTTTACCCTCACGTGCTATTTTATCTAATAAACCAGAGTGACAGTGCTACTGCAGCATTAAACTAAGGAGTCAGACTGATAGAAAGTTTAATTTCGTATTAGAACTGGTAGAATTTTCCATGGGACTAAGAGAAAATCAATGAACCCTCTGAGCCTCTCGTGTCTCCCTCTGTTAAATGAGGGAGGCAGTTCCTACTCCTGTTTTACCAGAGCGGGCATGCTGTGAGGGAAGGTTGGCACATTTCCAACTAAGTGACAAGGAAGAAGGAGGGCCGCAGAAGGTCCATGAACTTTACCACAAGACCCTCATTATAAAAAGCGCTTTTATCAAGGGGATTCTTGGATGATAGATAAACATTTAAGTAGGTAGTAAGGGGAGTTTGGGCAGCTAAGTTTTTGCAGAGTCTCGTGTCTTCGTGTGGTACCACAGCCACTAATAAGCTGACATTCGGAAGAGGAACGACCTGAGTGTTAGACCAGGTATGTTTTAAAGAAGATGGCTTGTTTCTAAACATAAGCCACCATTCTTAGAAATTCAGTGAAAGGTCACTGAATTACTCATCCAGTGATTAGCATCTCTGGGGACTTGGTGCCACAGGTCTTTCTGGCAAACATGATAATGAGAGCAGCCTCTGATGGAGCCCCTTTAGGGCTGTTTCTTCAACACCTTTAAGCCCTTGGAAATGTTCAAAGCTGGTTTTTGTTGTTGTTGGAGATGTGTGTCTGACAAATGGAATCTGAACTAAAGTTTTAATGTGTCGGGGCAGAAAGCAGTTAGGAAGAAAGGATATATTAGACTAAAGTACATAGCAACGTAGGGTGGGCAATGCAACCCAGCCCAAAGGAAGACAGTGAGATACAGCCTATTGATATAAACGACTGAATGACCACTTTCGGGTGAGCTACTTGTCTTCCCAAGGCCTCCATGTTGGTGCAATTAGGGGAAGAAATTGTCTAATCCCATAATTCTCAAATTCTTGGAGCCACACCAAGTTGAGTAAAGCCATGTAAGATTTTCTGGTGCTGACGCTGATCACAAGCTGATATTTAGGGAAAGGGTAAGATTGAAAGCAAATATTCAAAATAGTCAGAAAGATCATGAACTGCTGAAAAAAATGCCCCAGGATGCTGTTAACCACTACGTTTCTAACTGGGACTTTTTCATCCTTGCCTTGGCTGAGCTTATCATAGAAGCCCCTTTGGATACCCACTCATTTCTGTGCCCCTCAGTGAAAAGGGGCACTACAGTGGGAAGTGTCAGGGAAGGATTCCCTAATCTTATATAATAACAACCCTTCTCTCCCGCTTGCAATAACCAGAGGGAGATTTTGAGTGCTACCTACCATTCTCAAAACAAATCAATTAATTAACTTGAATGTAGCTGAAATGTTGCTCCATGAGGGAGTCTCTATTTACTACAACAGAAGCTCATTCCAGACAGCCATCTGGGGTTTAACTTTTGCTTACAATTCATAAGAGATACCAACTACCCAATGGATACCTCAAAGTAAAACTTCTACTTTCATGGCCAAATTAGTATCCACATTAGAAAGGCTAGAATCAGGATGTCCTAGTGAGTATTATGTTAGTTCCAGATGACCTTCGTGAAGTCCCGTATGCCTAAAATAGCATGAGATGTAAAACAAGTGTTTCCACGCTGACCTGTGTGTTCAGTTGCTAACTAGAGTTCAAAGAGCAGACCAGTCAGCTACCATGTTTCCAAACTGGGTTGGATACTTACAGTCCTGCAGACACTAGCAATGATAATCAGAAAAGGCACATGTTATTCCATTTTTATTTATAATTCTCATCTCTCCCAGAGAAGTTATAAATTTTCTCCCAAAGTTGTTATATTCATCCTTCTTTTGGTTCCTTTATTTGTGATGTGTACAGAGATGAAATATTGGTTGAGATTCAAAAAACATCTATGAGATTTACCTTAAGCTTTGCCTGTCAGAGAGATTCTAAGAGCTAAAAAGATAGGAAGCTGACATTTGGGAGCTAGATTAAAAAGAAAAGTCAATTAACCCCAAGGGGCAACGCTCAGCAGATGGTTATTTAGACATAGGCACATCAACCCCGCAAGCCTAGTTGCTCAGTTGGCTGCACTGCCCCTATCTTGGGCTTGCCTGGAAGAGTAATAATGACTTGCTCACCCCCAGACCTGTCTTGGGAAGAGAGAAATGTCAGCCTCCAGCCCTAAAAGCTCCTTCTGAATTGGTTCATTTCAATAGAGTTTATCATTACACATGGTGTTCTGGAAGTCATAGAAAAAGTGTATTAGAAGCTTCAGCAAATGGAAATGAAATGTAAATTTAGATTGTAAATATAGGACTGCAGTAAATAGATAGCAGGAAAAAAAGACGAAGAGATTAGAAACTTACCACATTTCTCTAACCCTAAAGGGCCTGTTTCTATGAATAGTTTAAAATTATTGAAGAGGAGGGGGGAGAAGGAGAACAGAAGCAAACAGATTTTCTCCTAATACTTTCCACTTTGCAAAATTGGAAATTATTTTTCAATCAAATTTCCCTGAGCAGAAGAAAGAAACCATGTCTGTTTTCAGACTTCAGGGTGCATGGGTGGATGTCCTCTAGAACTGATTCTGAGGAGGGCTCCCTGTGGGAGACAAGTGCTGGCAATGTCTTGCGGGGGGGGGGGGGATTAAGTCCAAAAATAAGTCCAAATAAGTGTGCAGAGAAGACGGGGTCACAGGACAGGATTTCCCCTGGAAATCTAACCTTTCCTGTCTTAGCCAATGGATTAAGTCCCAGATGAGCAGACCCTAGGATTCAAACCACCAATTTCAAGGAGGAAGCCAACTTAACTTCACTCAGGAGACCTTGTGTATTCTGATTTGAAAGATTCTTTTAACCCAGCTGTTTTTAGGGAGAGCTCTGTAAAAGCTGAAGGATATTTAAAAAAAAAAAAAGTTAAAATTCTGTGAAGTGGAAATAAAGATGTTAGATGTTTGACTGACAAAGAGAATAAAAATATGGTACATGTCTGTAACTGCTAAAGGGGACTTTAACTGCTAAAGGGGACTTTGTCAAGGAGGAAGAAGGCAGCCCCAAAGAGACACTGTCCTAAACCTCCCTGATTTGTGAGATTCGGGCCATTGTCCCCAGCAGGCTCGGGTGCTGAGAGCAGATCAGGCTCCTGTTCAAGGGGGAGAGAGAGGCCTTCCGTGTGTGCAGTTTGTGTAAAGCTCTTTGCTGTGGTGCATCTCTGGGGAGTGCCGGCCAGAAGCTGGTATTCGGGCAAGGAACCAGCCTGACCATCAACCCCAGTGAGTATGAAAGGGTGAAGCCACGTGGGGCTCCCGAGAGCTTTATCCTTTCTAGACCACGTCCCAAAGCCTCTCCTGGACCGGCACGTACTTGTTTTGCCTGGCCCATCATAGGGAAGCAGATTGGGAAAGACCAAAAAGCCCTCAAACTCCTACCTTGAATATGGCCCTGTAAAACTCCCTCACTCTCCTCCCCTTCTGCAATCGGTTTCCAGTAAACCAGAATCTAGGGTGTTGATGCGAACAATTTTAAGAAAAAACAGAGAAACAGCTTAGCCCTGAAGTACAATAAAATGAAAACTGTGTGAGTGCCAACCAGGGGTAGACAACGAGGGAAAAAGAAAAAGAGATAGTTTACCCAAACTAAGGTGGCAACTAAGAAAAAGAAAAACAATTTTAAAATTTGTAATAAATGAAGTATATATTTATCAGGGCTCCATTGCCCTCTGGAAGCCCAGCTCCCACCTGCAGCAGCTGCCTTCTGGGCATGTTGTCAAATAACCTGTAGTTCAGTGCAGGGTTGTGGGATCGAGACCATATTGATCCCCAGGGCCCTTCTGCAAAGAGCAGCTCCTGTTCATGTTTTTGTAAAGCCTCCGCTGACTGTGAGACTAGTGGAGGTAGCAGCTATAAACTGACATTTGGAAAAGGAACTCTCTTAATTGTGAATCCAAGTAAGTCTGAAGGGCCTGGTGGGGAGTGGGAGGGATTCAAAACATCTCTTTCTTCTGATTTAAATTACTTGTGGCCCCAAAACATCCCAGGTTAGTTTCCAAATCTAATGCTTGCGTTGGGAGGATATGATCCCCATCAGAGAGATTAGAACTCCGTTGTACAAAGACTAAATTACCTTCAGCCAAAAACATTCCTATCATCCATCTTAAATGAGATTATTGGTACAGAGAGAAAAATTGAATACAGGAGGCTGAGGGATTCAGCTAAAGCCAGGAAATGTTTGCCAAAAAATAGAGAGGAAATTGGCATATTGTGACTATGCAAATTCAGTAGACCAAATATAAATCTTCCTGATGTAGATACTAAAACTCCCCTAAATTTATCTCCTGAAATAGTGGGACCCTGAGATTTCATTATCTGCAGACAGATTTCTTTTCTTCTTTTACCTTCACTTTGTCTCTTTTAAAGGTTCTATTCTCCATCCCCAGTCTAGTAACTGAGGTCTCCACGGTGGAACTATCCGGTTAACTCAGAGCATTTAACCCCACTTTTCCCTCCATTACCAAAATCATTGATTGAGTCACCATTTTACTTAGCTCATCCAAGGAAAGGGGAAAAAATTCATTTGTCCTCTGAATCGTGAAAATACTGCATTTTATCCTCTCCTTCACATATACACCCACCCTTTCATAAAGGTAATAATGTGTGTTAAGTACTCGGAAAAGTTTTAAGTGCTATATATAACAGTAAGGAACTGCGGTTTCTACTGGCATTTCTTGAGATTCTGTGTTTCTGGTGGGCTTCTGAAAGTGGTGCTTATAAACTAACGCCAGGAAGACGGACTTGTTATAAAATTTGGGTAAATGGGAAAAACCTGTTGAAAGCCCCCCAGTCTCCTTTTGACATAAGCTAAGCACCCTGGTTGCTGAGTTTCACTTATTCAGATCTACTTTCTGTGATTAGCAGAGGACGCAGCACTGGGAGAGGCATGCTGAAAAATACAGCCCAGTCGAAGCTCTTGAAAAACTGGATCACTGGGGGTGTAAATGACTAAGTGATGCAGTGCATGCAGCATTGAAGGAGTTATTGCAGCCCTGGTAGCAGCTGGCTTGGAATGCCCTGGGCTAGGTCCTGCCTAAAAGAACATGCAGTGTGGTTAGCCGTGAAGTTGTCACATGCAGAAGTGTCTTGTTCAGCAGGGGCAAAACCAGCACATGTCTGCAACAACAGAAATAGTGAATAACGCGTGATATTGTGGAATCCCTTGCATTCAGTAGTCTCTGAGGTCCTAGCTAATTAAAGCTTCAAGGGGATTCGTGTGAACCTCCTGGGAGACTCAAGGACATCACCTTTTTGGGAGTGGGCAGCTGAGACAGGGGACCAGACAGGAGGTGTTATCTTTGTTGTCTCGCTGGAAACACACTAGGGAGAACTCTGTGGTGTGTTTTCCAGAATGCTGGAGAAGCCGGGAGCCCCTCTCGGCACTTGGTGGGCCTCTCAGGGGACTGAGAGCTGTAACCCCTACACAGTAAAATGTAGAAGAGGCCAGCCTGACAATGCAAAGAAAATACCTGTGCAGGGCGAGCATCTTTCCAGAGCTCCTGACAGTAACTGTAGGCCAGATTTTCCATACAATCGACTCTTCTTCTGCAAGGTCTACCAAGGCAAGGCTGGAGTCCAAGGGACCTATGATTAAATTGTGTTTTCTTTCAATCAGCAGAGCCCAGAGGTTATTGCCACAGCAACACTTTGGTGCGTCTGTTTGAGAGCTTTAGCTGATGGCAGGCATCCAATTTTGCTTACATCCTGATGTTTCAGTGGCTGAAGTAGGGTGTGGGGAGCTCTGTATACTGTGATGCTGGGAAGGGAAGAGATGCGAAGTGTCGTTTGAATCTCTGACCACTGTCCTTAAAGCAGATGTCACTTCTTCTTTACTAAATAATAGCCTAGTTTCCTCACCCTTTTCATGTTTCATGTTGACGCTTTGTTAGTAAGTGGTTGCTTGACTAGTGACAGTAGCACAAATTCAGTCACACCAGTTGAAGAGTTTAAAAGTTGAGGGAAGTTAAGGAGCTAAAATATTTGGTTTTTTATCTTCTTTGGAGATAGGGTTTGATCACAGGGGTGTCAGATAATGAGACTGCCTGTATTTGGCTACTCACAACATCTGTGGCAGCCACCAGACACAGCCAGGGAGACCCCTGGGCTTCCTATGGGTGTGACTGTCAGCAATGGAAGCTGTGTTTGGTCAAAGGATGAAATTTACAGCAACTCCAAGTAAACATGCCAGAGCTTGCCTCTAACAGAGGCCTCAACTAGCTACCACTATAGCCGATGGGCAGCTCTGTGAGGTCAGGACACCTTGGGTGAGACTCTAGGTTGACCAGCTGACCCGATTTGCCTATGATTGAGGGGCCTCCCAGAATAAAGGCCTTTCTTTGTTAAACCCAAAACAGCCCCCAGGATAGTTAATCACTGTAACAAAGCTTGGATGTAAACTTTCTGTGAGATACTGCTCACAGTAGTGAGTCATTCACGTTCAAGGCTGACTGGAAAGCTCAGTCAAATGTGCCCATCATTTTCATTCCTTACGCTGGGGCACGAAGGGAAGCTCAGGAGTTGGTGTTTCCTGGGGCTGGAACCTAAACCTCATCAAATTCTAGCCAGCCTCCAGAAAGCTGAACACTCTCCTCACGTCTCCTTGTAATCAATTCATTGTCATCAGGAATGCGTGACACCTCGAAGGAAGGGGAGGACATGTCTTGAAAACTGATCAGAGAAATTGTCCTGAAAATGATGCTGTAGAATGGAAATGAGACCTTTAGAAAGAGAAATGCTGAACATGAGAAATCAGTAAGCCTCAGGATGGAAACCAGAGGAAATGGAGAGAGACGGGAAACAGGCCCTTGGGGGGGATGCAGGAGGTCAATGTCCCAGGACCAGACGTGGAAATGGTTCTCTGACCTACGGTGGGAAGAAGCTCTGCCAGAGTCAGACCCCTTTGGGTGAGTCTCTTCTCCCCAGAATTAAAGAGGAAGTTGTCTGTGAGCCTCTGGAGTACCCCCGGGGTTCTTGCAAAGGCTTCCATTGCAGTGTTACCACTGGTGGTGCTGGCTATGGAAAGCTGACATTTGGACAAGGAACCACTTTGACTGTCCATCCAAGTAAGTGTAACAGGACACAGCAGCATACTGGAAATTCTGGAATTTCACCCCTGGTGTTAGTTTTGAGAGAAATGTGTGTTGCCTAGGAACCAGATCCTGCTTGAAGTTAACCAGTAGCCTCCAGGGTCCTGTCTCTTCTTTAATCTCAATATTCATAGATTCCTTTTTGGACCTTGAGCCATTGGGTCTATCCCCCTGCTGTTGAGTAAAGCCAATCTTGTCCCTGGAAAGATAGAAAAGAATCTTTGCAGCTTTCAGAAATGTCTCTGGAGATGATGCCCAACTTTGGTGGCAGGGGAGGGTGTCACCCTTTCCAACACACTCTCCTGAGTAACCCATTCTATACCATTCCCTGTCAGAAAGTTCTTCCTTACATCAACCTTAAATTCTTCTTGGTGCAGCTGAGGCCATTTCCACTGGTATCATCCAGAGTGGAGAGGGATAATTGAGAGCAGAGGTTAAATAAGTCCGTGGCATTCAGTTCAGAATGGGTTTCAAATGAAAGCGGAGAGGGAAAAAATGAAAACTGAGCAGGAATCTGAGGTCTTATTTCAAATCCCTCTATGTTCCCTGCACGTCTCCTACGGCTTCTCTAGATGCAAAAACTACAAAAAGAGAGGAGACAAAAAAAAAGAGATGGAAAAAAATACACATACACTGTGTCCATTCCTATCACTGAAACCACCAGCCAAGGGATTACAATTAATTCCAAAGAGTTTCAGATACAGGGCTTACTGCCTTTCTCCTCATGGTGACTTGTATCCTTGCTGATAATTAGAGCAGACAGAAAGATTTGGCTTTGGTGTGTTATGCTGCTGCACCCCACCAGGAAGAGAGGGAAACTCTGACTGTTTTTCTAAGATTCTTAAAGTTCCTTCTGTCAGTCGTTGTAAAACTCCCCGCTGCAGGGAGAAGCAAGGCAGCTTTGAGAAGCTGGTAGTTAGAAAGGGGACTTGACTAACCGTGAAGCCAAGAAGCTGGAAAGACCCAAACTCACAGTGTCCCCCAGGTATTCTTGCATTTTAGGACTTTTGTCCTTTCCTTGCAAGGATGCAAATGGAGTCAAATGGAAATGGATTAAGGAGGCTGGAGCCCCGTGGGTGCTCAGAAACATAAATGGAAGGAATGACAGACAAGAAGGGGGAAACATTAAAATATTAAAATGTAGGAATATGTCTTTAACAGCAGCGTGATAAGACTGAGATGGTGAGGAAAGTGTCAAAGAGAAGGGTGACATCATTCCGATTATATTGCAGGCACTGTTTTCATAGGCTCTCAGTTGATGGCAGAGTCCTCCCATGCCAAAGGGATGAGAGTCCAGGTCTGTCTTTGCGTAGATCAGGCAGACAGCATAGTCCCTACTTTGCATGTGGGGAGGGGGCAGGGGGGAGATCTTCTGGTATCGTGGCCTCTGTCTGATCCACTGAAGAGCAGTGTCAATTCGTATCAGGTGGGTGTGGAGCTAGAAGTACTGCTATAAAGCTGAACGTTGGCTTGTTATGACCATCTTGACTGTGCAAGATGCCTCCAAGAATAGCCTGGGTCTAATGAACAAGGGGTAGGTTGGACCAATATTGCCCAGTTTTTGTTGAATTTCTCCAAGCCCGATACTGTGGGAGCCAAAGCTGAGATGTTGACATTTGAGCCTGGGAACCCTTTGACTGAGATATGCCAAAGGGCCAACACCACCTTCAGAGCTCTGCTTTTATTGTTAGCTCTTCAGCAGTTGTCATTTCAGCAAAAAAGCATCCACTTGGAAAAGTCAGCTCTTCATTAGCCAGACAAATGAGGATAACATATTGACCAGTGATAAAGAGTAAGGAGCTCAGATCTCAGCCTCTGAGATGCTGGCATTTCCAGCCCTTTAATCATGGCAGCCAGGGAACATATGCTGTCTCAGAGAAGGCAGATCGATGGTGCCTAAGGACCTGATGTCACCAAACTGGGGCCTGGAGATGATGGAAATGAGATGCGGATGGGGACATTGTATGGATGGGGGGATAGTAGAGAAGGGAGAAGGAGACAAGGGAACTCACTGATGCTTTTAAAACCCTCAACATGTCAGAAGTTGCAGTGACCCCAAGGTGGAAAAGCACGTGTTCCTAGCAAGTTTCCTACCATCCCCTAGAGCAGCGGTCCCCAACCTTTTGGGCACCAGGGGCCAGTCTCGTGGAAGCCAATTTTTCCACGGACCTTGGTGGGGGGGTCGGGGGTGCGATGGTTCAGGAGGTAATGAGAGCGATGGGGAGCAATGGGGAGCTACAGATGAAGCTTCACTCGCCCGCCGTTCACCTCCTGCTGTGCGGCCAGATTCCTAAGAGGTTGCGGGCCAGTAGCAGGGGTTGGGGACCCCTGCCCTAGAGAAGGGTGACATCACTCTGACCCAACTGTGGCCCAACACTCTCAGATCCTGTCCCATAGGTACCTGAGATGCCTTTTGAAGTGGCATCAAAAAAGACTGGGGTCTGAGATCGCTAAGAGTCCCCTGTCAGTTATAGTGAAGGGTCGGGTGGCTGTGTGACAGCTACAGCAAGCTGACATTTGGGCAGGAGACAAGCTTATCAGTCGTTCCAAGTAAGTCCGCCCGTGACTCTGCCTGTGGAGTGTGGCAGGGCTAACTGTCACAGGCATGGGGCTCAAATGGCTGTGCAGGTGGCGTGGCGGTTGAAGACACAAAGCTGAGGGAATCAAGATGTATTAACTGTGATCAGAAAAGAAGGTCAAAGAATGGCAAATGTAGGTTTAGTGCTTAAAAGGTAGCATAGAGAGCTTGGGGTCTGAACATGGCAATTTGAAAAACAAGTCGCCAACCTGTGTTCTCCCTCCCACCCCCTCACTGCTCATGGGGGACAAGGTTGGGGGGGGTGAACAACGGACACTGCCTAACGGGGTGTTAGGGAAATGAGGCAGGTGGGAAAGGAGCAAGTGATCAGAGCCTCATACTGGGTTAATCCCAAGAAAAGGAATTGTTCCAGAAATTTCACAAAGAAAGAAAAGCCTTCCCAGAGTTAAAAGATGTAATGAAGAGACCTAGTGAAAATGCATTTCAGAATCATGTGATCATCAGGAGAGAAATTAAATCTTCAGAGGAAAAGAATTTTTTTTAATGTCCATGCATAAAACAAATGGGCCCACACCTTTAATTAGACAGCCAGCCGCACACAATGCATGTTAGCCTTCCCCTTGGTCCCCTCTCAGGGGGACTCAGTCCCTCCAGCCGCTCATGTTCACAGCTGCTCTAAGCCCTAAAGCTCGTTTCCACTAATGCCCTTGCCCCTGCACCTGCGCAGGGAAAGAGACAGTCTGTCTGTCTGTCTGTCCCTCAGGTGGGGCCCCAGGTGTCAGCAGCGGCTCTGTCTTCTGCCTGGTTGTTGTTGAGCTTCCTATCACAGTGGAACACCGGCAGCCAGAACTTCTATTTTGGGAGAGGGACAAGTTTGACCGTCATTCCAAGTAAGTCAAAGAAAATTTTCCATCACCTTTGTGTCGAGCAAAGTCTTTAAATTCCAGAAAGAAAGCGTCAAAAGTCTGCTGCTCTGTTTCTCTAAAATAGGTAGAATTTCATCTGGAACAGAGCAAAGAGCCTCTCCCGTCCACCCCAAGAATGATTTATGCCATGACAGGTTTTTACTTCCCTGCCTGGAAACCCCTGGGAGGAGGGGGTCAAACAGTGTCATCTGCAGCCATGCCATCCCCTGCAGCTCGCCCCTCACACCAGCACTGACCAGAGAAGCGTGGCCCTTTTTGGCACAGGCCACAGGAGCAGAGAATGAGGGGCAAGCCTCAGCTGAGAGAAAATAGGCCAGAAGGCTGGAGAAGGGAAAAGAGGCAACTTCAGAGAAAGCTGAGCTATGGAATGGTATAAGAGGATGAGGAAAGATGGCAGGGCTGTCCAGACTCACCTGTGTTTAGACCCCAGGGATTCACTGACAGCACCTGAAGAGAGAAAGGGGATGTCTAGTCCTCTCTCTGAAGAAAAATTTGACAGAAAAATCAAAACAGATCTCACATGTCAAGCCTCTCCTAATTATAGCTTTTTTCCCACTTTCTCTCAGTGGGTCCGGCAGGAAATGGTATGAAGGGATCACTGGCGGCTTTGATGGTGAAGCATTGGGAGGAGGGGGTTCACAAGAAATGGGAGGGAAGGGCACAGTAGGGTTTGGAGAGATTGGAGCCATGGTTTTTGTAATAACTTAGAACGCTGTGTGTCTAACTACGGAAACAAATTAACCTTCGGGAAAGGAACTAGACTCACTGTTACACCAAGTAAGTACCTCATCCTTGGTCAGCAAATCAGTTATTCTTTAATTTCCAGGTGGCCTATGTAAGATTCTGGAGGTCATACTAGACTGTGCAGGCTTACGAGGATTTCCATCTGTCCTTTTTCATAACTGGTAGAGATGGGTGTCAGCCAAATATCTGAGTTTTCTGGGGAAACTCCAGTCTTGAATATTTAATTCAAAACTGGAAAATATGATTCACAATTCTGTTTTTGCCGCTGCCATCATGTGCTAATGTGACATGTGTAGAGGATTTAGATAGAATAAATGCATCTTCACTTTTATCTTGTATGATAATTTGAACTTTGAGTACTTGCAAGCATTTGGAAGAAATGGTTGAAACGTAGGCTATCAAAAAGACAAGAAAACCACAAGACCCAGAGAGGCAGGCAGACAGAATGCCAGAGAGTATATAGTTTTACAAAGTTAGTCCAGTGTGTGTCTCTCTTTGCAGATGGCAAAGGTATTTTGAAAGGTGCTAAGAGCTGATGCTCTGGGTGGGGCAGAGCAATGGGACGCTGAACACTGATCCCAAGGGGAAGGCTTAAACGTGGAAAACTCGGGAGGTGGGGGGGGTTCCCCAGTGGAGTTTATCAGTGTGACAGCACATCTGCATCTAGTAAATTACAGTGTGGATAAGGCACACAATTAACTGCTAAAGAAAAACTACGTCTGAAATGATAGATAGATAGGTAGATAGATAAGAGAGAGACAGACAGAAAGAAAGAAAGAATGAGATAGATACTGGGTATATATACACAGAGTAGAGTAACATGAAAAGCATGGGGCAAATAAATTTCTTGCATCTGAAATTAAAAGCTGTGGAAAATCTGAACATGTTCACTTTGTAACAAAAGACAACCTCACAAACACTGGAAGAGCAAGAACTGGACAGATGGAACTTTTCCAAGTCTAAATTTCTCAACTGTCTTAACCATTCAGTTACCTAGAGGAATCTTTTTCTCTCCTTTCTGCATTAGAAATTAAAGACATGAGTATTGAGGGCTTGGATGGCTCAGACTCTTGTAGTAAAAATTACATTATAAAAGCACCTCCCAGCTAGGCTGGATAAAGCACCTTTAGGCATCAAAGCCTTTTTCTTCTCTGTCTGGAGAAGATAAGGAAGTGGTACTCTCCCCACTCTGTCTAGGGACAGGGAGCTCTGAGGGTGTCATAGGGTTACAAAGCAAGACCATGACAGAGCTGAGCTGTGGGGACCTAGTAATGGTCAGTCTGCTCCCTGCCACAGACTCCATAGTAGCCAGAAGTGTTCAAGGGACTGTCCCCAGGTGAAAACATAACACACCCAGTGAAAATGCCACTCTCCTCTGTGCCACCAAGAGCAACTCAGTAAAAGAATGCTTTACCCAGCAGGGGACAGTCAGAGTGGCTCTAATCCAGCTCAGAGCCCCAAATACTCGAAAACTGTATGTGGAAGCCAGCTGTAAAGAGTTCATTTCCAAGCGATGCTTCCAGCAATTTTTACTGGTTGGTGATTGCTATGAGTTTTGAAATTGAAGGACAATCACAGCAGAGTAGAAATGTTTGGAACAGGTGAGTCTGATTGGGATTAATGAGATGAAAGAAAATTCTGGCTAGGGGGCTAGAAGAGCACTGAAAGAAAAGATACACTGAACCTTCGGAGCATTCCTTCTAGAGAAGAGTTGTAGCATTTATTCTAGCCCAAGAAGCAAAGAGCAAACACAAGCCAAATTCCATACACAATCGACCTTTCCACACTGGGAAGTTTCTATGATCATTCCAATGTCTCTGGCTTCTTGGCCAAATACCAGCAAGTCCTACATGCAAAGAGGAACAGTCCTCTGTTTCCAGGACCGAGTCACTCACCCCCATGCCACCACACAACCACGCCCACAAGCTCTTTTTGTAGAGGAGTTTGATGCTGTGTGAATTCTGGAAACACACAGATCTTTGGCTCAGGAACCACTTTGACAGTCAAGCCTCGTGAGTATAGAACACACCCTAATCCCAGTCTGTGTTTCATTACAAATCAAATAGACTCTAGTTTAGAAGGATTTGATTCTAAAGAGAGAAAAAGTGAAGTTTCAGGAGCAACACAAACGCTTTATTAATGTGATTCACTTAAGAGTTCCCATGCATTGCCTTTGAGAGAGTTAAACACACCAATTAACTGGTGTGACCTACAGCTTTAAAATAGAACTTAAATTTTTTTTTTAATGTCAGCGTCTCTGTGGAACCACACTGCTTGCCGTTTGGGTGTCTAGACTTGCAAAATGGAAACCTTAGCCTGTGGTTTTGAGCTGAGGGATTTATCCTGAGCCTGTGACTTGGAGAGGTGTGAGGGAAGATGCACACTGCTTGGTTTGTAGAGCATTTCGGGATCAGTGTCAGGAGGAAGCCAGGCAGACAGGTTGGTGACGTGACCCTCGTGACAGATGTCCGCCCTGTTTCTGTAAAGCTACTGACAACAGTGAGAAGAGTGGCAGCGGAGACAAGCTGACTTTTGGGACTGGGACGCATTTAGCAGTGAGGCCCAGTAAGTCTGAGAGGAAGGTGAAACATCTATGTCTCTGCCTATTATTTGTTCTAGCCTAACGTTTGAATTGTCCTGTTTTAGATGCCAGATATACAAACCATAACCCCTTTAAATGTGTGTGACTGAGGGCCTCCATCCTCTCCATCTTCTATGTGACAGGGGAGCATTTTGTGACCTTGTCGGCTCTCATGAAGTCAGCGCTTTTACAACAGCAACAAGGGAGGGGAGGAAATGACCAGCAGGTCCAGCCAGGGGTACAAGCTGTCCCTGGCTTCAGAGTAGCTGTAGATAGAGGTTCTGGAGGTTCAGGGCATGGGTCTCTGGCAGAGGGATTTATGCAAAGGGTTGACTCGAGGTGTGAATACGGGAGGAGGTATTAACAGACTCACCTTTGGAAAAGGGACCCAGCTCATCATCCAGCCCTGTAAGTGCTTCCACCTGGGAGATGGGGATCTAAATGCAGACTCCATGGGGACATTTCCAAACCCTGCTGATGAGCCTCTGGTACCACTGCCACATCAGCACGGTCCTAAGCACCCAGAAGGCTTTGAGCCATGTAAGTGCGGGAGATGATAGTCTGGAGGTCTCCTGGGTGCTTTTGTGAGTGTATTTGACTCCAAAGACATTACTGGGGGTTCTGGGCTCTGGCAGACAAAGGATACCACTTAGAACTGAGGCATGAACATATAAGGACCGTTTTGTTAGCAGCACCTTTGCAATGAAAATGACTTTCATGGGTGTTGTGGGCATGGCTGTGTGGATAGAGGTTTGATTGTTTCTCCTTTTCTGTCTCCATGTCTTCTTCTCTGCCTGACTTAGGGCCCTTAAGTTTGAACAGTTATTAATCATTTGATTTTCTGAGTCCCAATCATTCGTCAAGTTCTGACAAGAGAGATTCATTAACATAAAACCCAGAAAGGGAAAGAACAAAGAGCTCAATTCCCAATGTCTGGGGAGTTGAACTTGACAACTCCTCAGGCTTCATTAACTAGCCAGCACCCCATGATCAGGTGAGGTCAAAGAGGGCCCCAGGCAGGTAGTATCTGGTCAGAGCCCTGCTGCCCCCAGCTGTGCAGGGGTTAATGCTGCAGAGTTTAGGAGATGGGGATGGATCCCTGAGGGCTTGCCCAGGCTGCCCATCCATGGGGAAACTCTGAGTAAGGGAGTGCAGGGTGGAGACCAGATGGGAACTCCAGTGGCAGGTTTCTGTCATGGAGCATCTCACAGTGTGGCCACGGGCAGTGGCAGGAAACTCATCTTTGGGACTGGAACGAGACTTCAGGTCACCCTTGGTAGGTAACAGGAACCATGAGGTAACAACTGTGTGTCCTTTAAAACAGGGGTGCTCTTGGGGGGGACATCCTAGCTGGAAGTAGTCCTGCCTTCATTCCAGTGGGAGGGGGTCTCACTGAGGGTACCTGCATTCCATCAGTATCTGGGTTATTCTTATTTCTACTACTGAGGCTTTCCTTTCCACCTGTGACAACAGAATTCTCCCTGCTTCAAGCCTCTTCAGTCTTCATTACTCTGTTTTCTTTGGAGCAGTAGGTTTGGGAATTAATTTATCATCAGGATTTTCTCACTCTGGGCAACAGAATGAGAAGGGTTCTCAAAGAGGGAGTAGAGAGCCCTGCTTCTCCTGATAAATTTTCAGGGGTGATGTGTACAAATGGGAGGAAATGGGCTAGAGTGACCTTCTAATGACTGGTTTTGAGTAACTCTCAGGAAAGTTACTTAACGTTCTGCACGCTCAACTTCTGAGAGGAATCGTTGGGTTAGACACTTGGTGGAGTAAGACAAATACTCGATCCTCTGAAAATATAATGAGATGTCCACCCTCTCCCCCAACGCACTGCCACGTTTCATTATTTACCAATTACAAAAAAAACCTACATGACAATTAACATGAAATTACATAAATGAGTAGTTTGAGTATTTGGAACCCATAACTAAGATGCAAATTATCAACAGTCTGGAGCATGCCACCAGGCAGTACCTTATAAACAGTGGTCCCTGAAGACAGACCCTGTGTTTGGGCATGATTTGTTTGTGGCATGGGTTTATACATAATTTGGGAACCTGTTTGCAAGCTGATTCCATGTCTCAGAGTGCCAGTTTGGAATCTGGATTAGCTGTGCTCAGTGCACTGAAAAGTGCCCACTTGTACAGCCTAGAAGCATGACAAATGGCCCCACTCCTGTAGGAGAGGAGAATGGGACTGCTGTGTTGTGGTCTCTGTTGGTGCCTCTCCCCCTTCCGCCTGCCACGCTGGGAGCCTGGCTGCAAGCTTTCCCCAGGAGGTTTTTGTTAGAGGGTGTACTGCTGTGGCAATAATTACAATGACCTACGCTTTGGCGCAGGGACCAGACTGACAGTAAAACCAAGTAAGTGATGGGAGCGGGTCAATCGCCAAGGCTGAGTGGAAGTGCTGTTCTGTGCAGTTGAGTGGGATTAAGATACTGCCTCTCCCAAGAGGGTAGATGCACTTAGTTTCTTCGTACCTGAGCCGGTTGGAAGTGTGTTCGTTGATGAATTCTGGCAATCCTAAGAATTAGGTCATGAAGAAGTAGAAATTTTCACTGTCAACCCTCATTGGCTCCGGATATATAAAAATGCTAATGGTAATATGCAAAACCCATATTCTGTGATAAGACCAAGTAAAAAGATGGAACAACTCAGAAAGCAGGTTTTCCTCAAGAAGACCCCCCTCCTCTCCAAGAGGAGCACAATCAGCTCCTTTGTTGGGGGTTTTATTGGGTTTTATTGTTGTTATTCTTTGTAAGAACTATGAAAGTGGCATGGCCCCTAGTCCCCAGAATAGCCACTCTCTGACCCCCTGTTGACCACCTGTGCTAGATGGCATGTCTCTGCCTGACCTTGCAATTGTCCCATGTGTCTCAGGCATAAGTCGGCCATCAGAACCCAGTATTCTGGGAGCAAAACTGGTGGTTTAAGATCAAGCTCAGATCTATCTGCACAGCCAGCTGCTATTTTTAGAGAAATGTCCTTTCCCTGCCAAGGAGCTGGGAGCTGAGGCTGCAAAGTGGTGAGATTTCCACTAGAGGAGAAAGTGGTCTCACTTGTTCTTTCTCCGCCTCAATCCTTCCCACACACTGATTACTGTGAGGCCCCATATGACTGTGAATTATGGAGGCAGCCAAGGAAAGCTCACCTTTGGAAAAGGCACTACACTCCCTGTTAAACCAAGTAAGTACTGGCGGGTTTCAGAGATTCATCAGTGAGTGCAGCTAAAGCACAACCCAGAGTGAATGAGAAGAAATTTACCAACCTCATTTCTCTGTGGAGTCTACCCACCCTTCACCCACGAGCCTACAGAGTTTCCCTGATCTAGGCCCTTGGCTGTCCTCAGCCAGATGGGCACTGGCCTCTGCTGGACATAGGAAAACTCTGGGCTTCATAACATGTAACAGGGCCCCCTCCCCAGGATGGCACTTCTCAGGAGTGATCACCCACCTCACTGTGCTGAGTGGGTGACCTTCTCAGCAATTGCCTCATGGAAGAGGACCCTGGGTGACCCATGGTCTGTGTGACTGCTGGGTGATAGGTGTTTAGACATTAGATTTAATGGAGGATCCCATGAGGAAGAGAGGCAGAGTGGCTACTGAGAGGGGTGTTTTGTTTAGGGAAAATGCACTGTGGAACGCTGGGTATGCATTAACCTTTGGCAAACTCACCTCGCTGCTGGTCATACCCAGTGAGTTCTTGTGGTTAACTCATTATCCTTTCTGGAGAGAAACCCAAAGGGACGTGTTGAAACACGGCTGAATTTAATTGCTTCGTTTAGCATGCAGTTGTTAACTATGTCAGATGTGTGAGCAAGATATGAATACATGTTTCCCTGGTGGCTGGATTTGGTTATCAGTTCCATGGGCAGTTTGATAAATTGTATTAATACTGTAGTCAGCGTTTCTTGAAGGTCCACAAAGCACGTTGAGGCTTTGGGAAAGAGGCAGAGATAAGAGGCAGAAAAGCTTGGTGATAGAGAGAGAAACAAACCAATGAAAAGGGAGGCTACCAAAGCAGCAGCACGCAGCCATGGAAGCATGTCCTTAACAGATAAGTGCTAAGGACCCAGTTGCGCCTATGCCGTGTCACCTGGTAGAACTGGAAAATCTAGCAGGGCTTGGGTGAGGGGTGGGCAGCAAGAGCCACAAGCTCCTCGTGGCTTTCCTCTGCTGGGAGAATAGTTGAACAATCAAACTGTCTCTGGAGAGAGGACAGCCCTCTATGGGTCATATCCATGGAAGCCCCCTCTTCACCCCAAGGACAAAGTAGTTCCCTACATGGACTTCTCCCCTTCACCCAGGCTGGCCAAGTCAACCCTGTGGGAGGGACAGAGAATCCCCGTACCTTGGAAGCCTCCCCACTGCCACTGGATTTCCTGTGACAAAGCAGAATGTTTATCGGAGTTGTGAAGCTATCAGGGAGAGGGGAAGAGAGATGGATTACACAAAGAAATACTGAAAATTTACAAGCTATCTCCACTCTTGCAGAGTTCAGTGTTTGGGGGTTTTGGTTTTGGTTTTTTCTGTTAGAATGACAGAAAATGGGGTGCTTCCCATGCAGGCACACTATTTGCAGTAATGCCTGCCATCTGACATTTCAGTCGTATTTTGCCCACCACCCTCTGTGCCTGAACCGGGTGTGACAGTAGGTAATGGGGCTGATTTGTTAACAAATAGAGTTTATACATTTAAATGAGTAGCTCAGTCAAACCATTCAGCCTGAAGTAACACACGCTTTAGTCCCCTCACCGCCACCCCCCACACCCCCCACCCCTGTCCATTGCTAACCTCCTCTTTTGAATCTACCCTCAAAGGGCCCAGAACATTCTTTTTGTAGCAGCCATGATGGCTTTATCTTCTGAAGGTGGATTTCATTTTTATTAAGAATCAAAAGGCTTTCAGAGCCATGAGTTATAAATAAAGGAGGGACCCAAATTAATTACTGGTACTATTTTGGTTCCAAAAATGAGGCGTGACTATAAAATAATGTCCTTATTGTATATGTGTGGCCCATAAACTGACTCTCAGAGAGAGTCCTAAAGGGAGTACTTTGAAGGGTTCAACCATCATTTAGATGTTTAAATCCTGACATGTTTGTTAAAACAACCTCTTTACTTAATAAACACACTTAAGATAAACATAGCATGAGATTGAGGAGGTTTTGCAAGCCCAGACCTAATCAAAGCAAAAAGACTTTCAGTATAAACTGAGATATTATCCCAAGTAAATCCCTTTCAGAAAAACACGAGGTCAAAACCTTCGCATGGAGAAAGTGCATATGATATCCTGCTAATTGACAGCAAAACTACACCAAGAAATGGTAACCCTATGTTGGTTTACGTAGAGCCACGTAGCACTGTGACTCAGAAAACTACAAATACGTCTTTGGAGCAGGCATTAGCCTGCAGGTTTTAGCAAGTGAGTATTACAGGCAAGACAGACATTTTAAATGTTTTTGGTGTCTGAGACACAAAGGAAGGTAAAACAAGGGAAATACTAGCTATGGAAGCAAAAATTACGGCTGTCTGAAGTGGCCATTCTGGGTCCATCTACTCTGGACAGGCAGGACAAAGGAGAGCTTGGAGGCTCGCTGGAATGAACTTACCACCAATTTCATAAGAATTATATTAATTATTAGAAAATATTTATTAGCTAAAGACTTCGAGAGACTCCTCTAAACACGGGAATTCTTTTAAAACTGTACCCTCATTCCACATTTTTCACTCGCTTTTTCCTACCCCTCTTTACGCCTTTCTCCCTCATCCAATTCAACGCTTCACCTGGGCATTCATGTTTTGAGAAAGCATCCTATCCACTTCTTAGCCTGTCACTTAAGGCTCTCTAAAACCTCGGCCCTTTCTGTTCTCCAAATCTGTTTCCAGCTCTTCCCTTTCTCAAATGCCTTGCTCCAGGCAAACTGGACGCCAACTTCCCCTGAATGCTTACACATGCCCACACCTGTACCTGGTGTCCATAAATCAGACACCATAGACCCACCACTGAAAATAGACTGGCATACATGAAACAAATTGTTTCTTAGCCAGCACAAGTGTCACCAGACTTAATTTCATAGGGACAACTTGAGAAACTATATCTCTTCTTAAAAATGAAGGAG
Organism: Monodon monoceros; assembly: GCF_005190385.1. Taxonomy (NCBI): domain Eukaryota; kingdom Metazoa; phylum Chordata; class Mammalia; order Artiodactyla; family Monodontidae; genus Monodon; species Monodon monoceros. The sequence goes on from NW_021703778.1 coordinate 99,879,847, forward strand.
GCTTGGGTAAGAGATCCAGCAGGCAAACAGCAAAGTAGGAAGGAAGGAGATGCTTCTGTAATGGGTGTGGGAAGGAGGAAAGACATTCTTGGAGGAGAACAACACTGACTGAATCCAAGTAGGAAATTTATGGGCTGCCAAATTCCCTGTACATTTCTTGTTTTCCTTCTGGAGTGGTCCGTTCCGAATTATTGGTTGTTAAGCCCCTGGTCCCCCAGATGGCCAGAGGGTGGGGAAGACGGAGGAGACCGTGCTGTACACTCAGCAGTGGTGCCTATGGAGTTTCCTTCTCAGATTTTCCTCAAGCTACCTCCAAATTAAGAGAGGTTCACAGAGGCTTGAGAAGTACTTGCAAGCTTTCAACTGTGCCCTTGCGTCTCTGTCCTCACTAAGAGAAAATGCTCAACCCAGACATTTAAGGGCACATGAAGCAGAGTCAGTTGCACCAGTTTTCCCATAGCCAGCCTACATCAGTTTATAGCTGGTTGATTCCCAGACCCGAGAATAAGTCCAGCCAAAATGAAGAGAACTGCCCAGCTAAGCCCAGCTTAAATCACTGAACTGCAAGCTCATGGTCTAATAAATGCTTATTGTTTTAAGCCAAAAAAATTAAGAGAGGCTCAAAACCATCACCTTGACAGGATGGGAGAAGCTACCTGTAAGAGGATGATTTCAGGTTAGTCCTTGAGTTGTGCTATCTCCTGGGAAAAGGACAGTGAGAATGGAGAAGTCCCCACTGGGACACAGATGGAAAGTAGCAAAAGTCCTTTTCCTGGTGACTGTCTAAGTTGGGGATGAAAAGGTCTGGAGCTGGAGTCAAGGGTGAACTCCAGGGCTGACCAGCGCCTGTGACTGTCTCTGGTTCTGTGGGATGAGAAAAAGTGGAAATCCCCTTAGATGCTCCACAACCTGGACCTAGGTCAGAGGTGTCTGGCTCCAGCGCCCTGAAGGGGTGGACCAGCATGCTGACCCCTCTTGCCGGGTAGGCAGTTGCAGCTGCCCTCAGTCTCTCCCATTGCAATGACAATATCTCTGACTCCTTTGGCTTTGGTGTCGTGAACAAAAACGGTTCCTACTTTGTCCAAATGAGGTACATGATCTTCAGAACCCCTGGAGAATTACTGTGTAAAACACCGGAGGATAGCTAGGATTTTTGGCAGTCAGTATGCTGGGCTTATGCGGGAAAACTCCTTCTTTAGAATATTTAGAAAGAATATCCTCCATTCATCCAATGTGGAAACAGTCCTGAAATCCAGGCTGGAGCTAAGATTCTGTGCCAGGTTATTACTTAATATTCTCTGTGCTCATGGTATCGCTTCTTCCAGAAGATCTTTAGGGAAAACTTAGTTCGGTTTCTAGGAGGTTTTTGCTGAGCTGAAGATCACCGTGTGAATAATAATGCAGGCAACACGTTCACAATTTGGGGGGGGAACAAGGTTAATGGTCAAACCCCGTGAGTACCTCTGCTGAATCCGTAATGATTGCTCTGATTTCTAAAGGAAGCCATAGCACTGAACTTCATCTGGGGGCTGTTTTTCCCACCCAATTTTTTTTAAGTTAATTCTAATCATGAATCCTAATGACTATACAGTGTACACATACGCCATCTGTATATGTGAAGACGGGCACATGTGTAATCATCTAGCACAGGAACAAACAATCTGGAGAATAACAGACCCCTTGTCCTTTCTGTCTTAACCATTTGGGTCTGAAAGTCTGTGTTGCACACAGGGATGGCTGAGCACTGGAGTGAGAGAACCTTCTCCAGCGACTTTGTCAGGATTTTGCCATGTCCTGCTGGCCTGGTGAGGGGACAGCTCGGTCTCGAGGTTGGGGGCTGAACTATTTAACCTCAGAAAAGCCTTGGTGTCCTAACCATGCTGTGAATTGACCACGATAATAAACAGTCTTCCCCGCTGATTCTTTGGCCAGGGTCCCAGCTGGAGAAGCACGCTGGCTGGATTTGGGGATTGAAAGGGATTTCCTGGTACACATTGGCCTGGTCGGTTTCTGTAAAGCTTTCTATGACTGTGTAATATTGGCAACAACCGTAAGCTGATTTGGGGATTGGGGACAAGTGTGGCAGTAAATCCAAGTAAGTCTTCAAATTAACTCTCTCAAACCTGTCTATGCAGCTGGAAGTATCTCAGAAACTGTCTCCTTCTTTAGCCCTCATGTTTTAAATGTGCAGTAATGAATAGTGTTTTCTCCTGTCCACCCAAGCTGAGCCCTTGCCCACCTCTCAACCAAAATAACTGGAGAGAGGGGTCCAGATGTGCCTGGTAGGAAGGCAGTTGCACTGTTAGACTGTTTTCTTACAGAGCAAACAGGTGACCCTTTCCAAAAAGAGCCATCAGAGAGCACTGAAAGTTAGACCTCCTTAGTCCATACTGTACCGACCTCACTATGGGCCATTGGTGAATCCTGTTTCCTCCCAGCCAAAGATAACTCAAGTGCTGCTGGAAACTCCTGGGACTTAGGGCCCTCCCAGTGACCTCCCTGGAGGACATCTCCTCACCATGGGTTATCCAGAACGACTCAAACTTACCATATCATTTCTGCATCTCTCAGTTCTCTTTGGCCTATAGCCTTATGGTGGATTTGCTAGAAGTAACAGGGAAGGAGTTGGTTTCATCCTAATTCTGGCCTCTGCTGAAAAGTTCTTCTCTCCAAGACTCTTCAGGAGCATCTTAGGGACCACCTACCCTGTTCAGAATTGTGCTTTGTACAACCAGACTTGTTCCTAGCAGTGTTTGCTGTGGCTTTGGGAGGGGCTAGCTCCCAGGGAAGTTCTGGAGCTCCAGGCTGGAGCTGCGGGGAGAGGAAGGGGTGTTATACAATGGAGTCCAGGGGCTTTGGGAAAGACATCTTTGATATAGGTGTTAATGAATTTCTAAATGAGCTTCTGTGTGTTAACCCGATAAAGACTCTCCAGGGAGAAGGTCACGCTTACCTTTCCAGCTCTAAATGGAAGTTGTGTGTTGCAAGAAAAAATGGGAAATGTCAACTGCAGTGCCAAAATGAAGAGACTGGGTATAAATATTGAACCAGTTTTAATGTTAAGTTTATGAAATGTAAGCCTTCCAGAAGAACTGGCTCAAGGCACATTTATTAGGATGGATGAGCTAACTATTTTGTCAGTGATACTGGGATGCACACTTTAAAGGGGAACCCAGAATGTTTTTAAGACTAATGAAAGGTATAGCCACTATAGGTGAATTTTGGAATCAAACTGCCTGGGCAAGCCCTAACTCTGCTACTTACCAGATGTGTGACCTCGGGCAGGTTACCTAATCTCTTCATGCCTCATTTTTCTCATCTGTTAAATGGGAATAATAACAGTACCTAGCTCACTGAATTGTTATGAGATTAAAAGAGTTAATACCTATCAAGGACCTTGCATAGTGGCGGTACCTAGTAAGTCTTCAATAAATATTAGTTATTATTACTAGCTCAGGTTGCTGGAGGGAAGGAAGGATAAAAACTGTCTCCTTTTAAAGTTTTTGTAAAGTAGAGTATTACAGTGTGGCTCTAGCAACACAGGAAGACTCATCTTTGGGCAGGGAACAATGTTACAGGTAAAACCAGGTAGGTCTGAATGTTCTCGAATGAGCCAGAGTTACCCACTAAATTCATTCTTTGGTTAATCATCTCTGCCTTTTCAACTTCTAACCAAAGACTCTTATTTTTAGGTTTTATTTTTCTTTTACAGTAGTAAGGAGAAAGTGGGTAAAGCCTGGCTACGTTCATTTCTAACCCATTTGGTTTCAGCTAGTGGCAAAAAAAAGGGGGCAGGATTTGAGGTGAGTTAGGTCTGGAATTTCTAGGCTAAGACTGAGAGAATATAATTTTATGGGAGACATAAAAACATCTAGTGTGAGAGATGCACCAAAAAAAAAAAAAAATGGTGATTTTACATAATGGCATACTACAGTGAGAACCACCCTGGTAGAGGCTAGAATTCTCTACGAACTGTCTTTCAAGGGGAATAGGGATAACACAGAAATGACAAGGTTTTGTTTGAAAAAAAATGAGGAGGAAAGACGGGAGACTGTTGGTGACTTGGATTTTTTTTTGTTAAGAAATGTGAAAACAGCATTTTTCCATAGGATGGTTGGTAAAAGGCTATCACCAAGTAGGAGTCAAAAGGGTCAAAACATGTATGGTATCCCCTGGGTGAGCTTCACGGAGGAAAAAGAGGAAGAAAATGTCCCAGAATAAAGTGGTTTTGTACTGGGCAGAAAGTGTGTCAGATTCTGGGGCAAACCAGCTTGTCTTTGGGATGAGAACAAGACTCACTGTCATTCCCTGTAAGTCTTTTGCCACTTGAGAAAAAGCCCTTAATCTATAATGACCAGCTCTCACATCCCAGACACCGATTGAATTTCTCAATGAGCTTCCGTGTATTAACCTGATAAGACACTCCAGGGAGAAGGTCACCCTTACCTTTGCAGCTCTAAATGTAAGGCCTGTTTTAAGAAAAAATGGGAAAAGTCAATTGCGGTGCCAAAATGAAGAGAGTGGGTATAAATATTGGATCAGACACTCCAGGGAGAAGGTCACCCTTACCTTTGCGGCTCTAAAGGTAAGGCCTGTTGTAAGAAAAAAATGGGAAAAGTCAATTGCGGTGCCAAAATGAAGAGAGTGGGTATAAATATTGGATCAGTTTTAATGTTAAGTTTATAAAATGTGACCCTGTCAGAAGAACCGTCCCAAGGCACATTTATTAGCTTGTGTCTACACATAGCACAATTGTCTAGTTAATTTGGTTAATGTCAGTAGCTGATCCAAATATTGAGGCACTTCCTTGAGAAACCTTTTTTGCACTCAAAATGGCCTGACTTGACTGTCACATTACCTAAATAATTGCCAGATCTGTTTTACTTTGTGCTGTAGAGACTCAGCCTAATAAAAACAGATGCTGTTGTGTTCCCCCCCCCCCCCCCCCCCCCCCCCCCCCCCCCCCCCGTCTGTCTTCTCTCCACACAGCAAGTTTTCCCACTATTCAACAACATCTCTGCACACAAAGAAAAGAGACCCAGCAAGCCATCTGACTTATGGCTGCTGCTACTTTGCATTTATATGACTCCTTTCCGTGGAGGAGATTAAGACACTTCATAGGACTTATTAGCTGAACAGATTGACAGCCTAATTAGAAAGAGAGAAACCAGAGTCGGAGTATCGTTTTGTGGCTGCTGTCCCTGCCCCCTCGTGTAGAACATTTGGTCAGATGGTCCAGAAATAAGACAGGGAGGGGGCTCCCCGTTTGTAGTGTGGGCCTTCTCAGCTGCATGTGAGAGGTTGTTACAGGGGGTAAAACAGTGCTAAATGGGTCAGGGCGACTGACAGAGCCGGGAACATGTCTTTCCCCAGAGCTCCTGGGGTCTCACAGAGCAGAGCACATCAGCTGTTGCTATGTGTCCACCCTTCTTACTTCTGTTTTCAGACCCTTCTGTTCTAGGGCTGTTCCTTCCATCTCCCACTCCTCTGTCTAGCTCCTTTCTGTCTCCTGTGACCCCTGACTCCCATGCCCATACCCAGCACCAACCCTAGCACACACTAAAGAGGCCGCCTGCCTTTGGGGCCATCAGTTTTATTTCTGAGGAGTTTCTTAGCCCCCTTGAGTGATTCTCCAAAGGCTCAGGTACCTGAGAGAATCCTCCCTAAGGGGAGGGCTCCACCCCCAAGAGGTGGAGGTGGGCCCAGGATGAGGGGCCTCTGGAGGAAGGTCGCCCCAGAATGAGGACCACTACGGCCTTCATGATACATGTGTGTGAGTCCCCTCCTACTTGGGAAACTGTAGCTTCCACCTTGACTCGACCTTTGTGGCTCTGAAGAGGGGGCAGGTTTCTGCAGTGGAATCGGCCGTTGTGGACAGTCTGGCTTTGGGGGCGTACGGCACTCTGGCCCCGCACTCAAGTGATTGTTACACCACGTAAGTGCATCTTTTCTCATTTCTGTGGGTGGGTATGTCTGTCAATCATATAGAGGAGTTCTCCCCCCACCCCCGTTTCCCAGCTAGTCACTGATGGGATACAATTTCTGGATCCAGCTGCCCTGCCGGTTTGACCATTAAGATGATCAAATTCATTTTCAGATATAACTTTGACTGATTTCAATTAATGCTGCTAACAGCAAAGGGAAGTTAGCACGTCGTGGGAACCTAATCTATGCTCGTTCACTGGGAGGACAGTCATTTCTTCTTATCCCCCGGCAGTTAAATTTCAGAATTCAGCTGACCTTTTCCAGGCCTGTCTCCTCTGGTAGATTAAATGGTTGTGTCCACTAACTTTCTTGAAGGAAAACACACAAGACAGATATATTCTCCTTCAGCTTTTCCTAAGAAAGCTTTTGGTTAGTTATTTTGACAGTACACTTTAGCTAACTTATTCCCTTCTATTCATGTTAATAATATCTTGGCTTAAACAAGCAATTTTCCCCACATTATTCAAAATGCATTGCTGTGTGTAACCCACTGCTCTACCGCCAGCCCTTTTGTCTTCACAACATTCTCTAAGAAGGTGAACAGGGTCACACATCATCACAGTTTCACAGACAGAAAAGCTGAAGCACAGACAAGTTAAGTAATTGAAGTCAAACCTCAAAAATCAGAACTGGGATTAGAGCTTGAGATTCCCCGTTTTCTTATGGTGAATTATCTTGAGTTGTCACCTTTGTGAATTGAAAACATAATAAGCACAGGCCATAGGAATCCAGTGGGGATGGAACTTAACCAAAACAAAAACTGACTGTCTGATGATTGCATTGGTGTTTGAAATGTACACACCCAAATCTGCTTTGCCATTGGTAGTTATTTGGTGCCAGAGATGGGGAAAGAGCAGAGGGGCCAGATGTAAAGGCAGAGCACCCTGCTGGGCTCAGGGGGTTTTTGTAGGCCTCAGTATCACTGTGTCCTACAACACAGACAAACTCGTCTTTGGGGCTGGAAGCAGATTACAAGTCTTTCCAAGTAAGTCCTAGAAAACCAGGAGTGATTTTGCAAAGATGTTTTTTATAAACAGCCAACTCGCTTTGGTTCATCCTCATGGTGCTTTTGGCCACCCTTCCCAGCACTGCACTCTGTAGGGCCTTCCCCACCTCTGGCTGCCTGGTTCTTGTTCCCTCAGGAATGCCATTTCTCACAGAGAGAACGTTCTGTAAACCACATCAGTATAATCTATTTACGAATGCCATGGTTCTGACTAGAATCTTATCCGCAGGGAAAACAAGACGCTAGAACATCAGATGCATTATAACTCCAAAAAAATGATCTGTTTCTCTCTTTTGTTAAGTTTATTTATTTATTTATTTGTGGCTGCACTGGGTCTTTGTTGCTGCGCGTGGGCTTTCTCTAGCTGTGTTGAGCGGGGGCTACTCGTCGTGCTGGACCAGAGCTCGAACCCCTACAATGGCAGGCGGATTCTTAACCACTGCACCGCCAGGGAAGTCCCCGTTTCTCTCTTTTGCATTTTTCTTGAAAACATCAGGGAAAGTGAAACAAGTTCAGCTTCTCGCATTTGAAAACTGTTTATGAATTTTGCTTCCCTTATATGCAGAGAGACCGAGATTGACTTTGGATGTTTAGTCATTCGATTTCATCATCTGTGTCTGGAATCTATAATGGGAGAGGGAATCAAATGTAATTAAATGAGCAAATAATCTTCAATAGTCAATAGTCCTACGTTGTTTTATGTGCTTGGCTCTGGACTTTGGGATTTATCTCTAATAGGCTCCCCAGGAGGACAGTGAAGGTTTTGGTTAAGGTTTTTGTCTCTGTGTGGATGGCAACTATCAGTTGATCTGGGGCTCGGGGACCAAGCTAATTATAAAGCCAGGTAAGTCTCGGAGATGTGACCAACCGCAAGGGAGAGGAGACACAGGTTGAATAATACACGAGGCATAGCATGCAAATTATATCCTTAAGAACAATCCAGCCTGCTGGAGACCATGCACTCGACCCAAATAGGGTTTTCATTCCCAGCGAGAAGCAATGTCAGCCACCAACTCTCTTGTTTCATCTAGTTGCTTCCAGAATGAATAATGCTTCACTAGCCCTCCAAGAGAGCAGAGCTGGGTTGTTAAGGAGTATCTAATTCCCTCTAATATGGTTGGAATTCTTTCCCAAGGATATAACCAGTCTCATTTTATCAAAAGAGAAATCCAGAGAAAAGGGAAAGGGCCACAGTCAAAGACCAAGTGGTGAAAAGCAGTGCGGGCGGTTTTCCCAACATCCTCGTCTCTGGTTGCTGTCCTGCGTGGGGAGCAGATACCTGCAAAGCTTCTGGTCATTTGCTGGCGAATCCCCTGGGGTTCTGGGCTTCAGCATGAGTCCCACAAGGGTGTAATTTAAAAGGCAGTGTCCACAGACATAGAGCATGGACTGGAGGACATGGGGAGGGGGAAGGGTAAGCTGGGACGAAGTGAGAGAGTGGCGTGGACATATATACACTACCAAACGTAAAATAGATAGCTAGTGGGAAGCAGCCGCATAGCACAGGGAGATCAGCTCCGTGCTTTGTGACCACCTAGAGGGGTGGGATAGGGAGGGTGGGAGGGAGGGAGACGCAAGAGGGAAGAGATATGGGGACATATGTATATGTGTAACTGATTCACTTTGTTATAAAGCAGAAACTAACACACCATTGTAAAGCAATTATACTCCAATAAAGATGTTAAAAAAAATAAATAAAAGGCAGTGTCAGGGCACTTGAGGGAAGAATGGAGCCTAAAGGGATACCTGGCAAGTCTGCTTTCGCAGCGATGGGACTAAGGAGCTCTTAGCCTGGGAAGACTAAGCCCACACTCCCCATCCTGCCATGCCCCCTCCTGAGGATTCTGAAGGGCTGTGTAAATTATGGGAGTGCTGCCAAGGAGCTCCTCTTTGGGACTGGCCACTGCTTTCTGTCAAGCCAAGTACGTGAGTAGTGGGATTCTGTGTCCCTGGCAAGTGGGAAGTAACAGTCACTCTTCAGTGAAAAGGAGGGATGAAGGTAGAGTTCTTAGCCCACCGCCATCCCTTATTTAGGCAGGCTCTCAAATTTCCCATTTTCTTGATGGCACTGCACAGTCAGAGAAGGGGAAATGGGCTAGTGTTAAGGTAAATCCCAGGAAGAAAAACCACTGTAGAAAAATTCTTCCCATCTAAATGTTACAGGCTTTCTGCTCTGTGAACCTGATTCCCAGGTCAGCTCCAGTCCTACCTTTACCTAGGTAGGTACAATCTCTGCTAACCTGTCTGTACAGTTGTGTGTCAGCTGGTCCAAGCACCTTATTTTTCTCCCAGAAGAGACCTCAGAGCTGTGGTTGGGGAGATTGCTGAGAAGGCAGACAAAACTGACCCGGGGTGGGGCAGGGCAAAGACGAGGGTTAGGGTGGGTTAGATCAATATTAATATGGTGATCCATATATTCAATAACACCTTCCCTATATGTCCTCCATTTGTTTTCCCTTTCATTTTCCCTGGACTACGTCCTTTTGGTTTATTCTGGACATTTACTGCTCCCAGGCTAAGAGGAGAGAAAACTAGCATTGAACTCTCTCTTCAAATCTGAAGAAGCAAGAAGTCACAGTTACGTTGGGGATGAGATCAACTCTCCTCTCTCCAAGCTTAAAATTCTGTCACTTATGCTCTATTTTTAACCAAGGCCTGGTATCACTGTCTTGGATGCTCTCCCCTCTCTCTTTTCTTTGATTCTCAATGTATGTTAAAATGTATATTAAAACCCAGCCAATGCTCAGCTTTGTGATAAAGGAGCTCTTGTGGGCCCTTATCCTTGCCTTTAGGATAAAATCTTTCTTCTAAAGAAAATGTTCACTTCTTCCATTTATTTCAGGACTGGACTTTCTTAAAATGTAGGAGATGGTGTATTATAACTCCCTACTCCTGTCTATCTGAAGCATCATATGAGTCCATGGTGGCATCTCTTTAGGAAAAGATAGGACTATTTGCCTCTTGTTTCCCTTCCCTGGTGAAATAGCTTCTTAGGCTACCACATAGACACTATTACACAGTGAGAAAGCTTGGGAATAACCTGGCCAGTGAGTAGGGGCCAGGACCGAGGCATTTGGGTGGAGCCCGGATAGGAGTTCAGGCAGCTCTGTAGCTGGAAATCATCCCTTTGGATATAGGAATGCATCATCCTTTCAAACCCGTCTGTCTAGGGGCTGAGCTCACACATATGAGAGCAAGAGCTGTTAACAAATTATTTAATTCAGCCTTGGCAGATTTAAGCCTAACAATGCAAAAGGGTCTTAGAAGCGCCTAAGTTTGGTCTTTCTAAGTAAAAATGATTTGCTTTAGGTAGCAGAACCAGTGTTCTTCTTCCTATCGTAAAAGACCATTTTCCAGAAACACATTAAAAAAAAAATCATGGTGAGTCCAACTGCCCCCCTCACCACCATGCCATGTGTGCAGTGGGGTTTTACTAGGGGTTTCAGTAAAGGCAGGAAATGCTGTGGGAATAACAATGCCAGAATCGTCTTTGGAACTGGAACCCAGGTGTTGGTAAAGCCCAGTAAGTGGCCATGTTCTATTTATATTTGACCAAACAAATAAACCCTGTGGAGTCAGTAGAGATTTAATTTATTATGTAGACAAATGTACCTTTTGAAAAATGACTATTGTAAATGTATGAAACATTCATGATTGTTGAGAATAGAGCAGTAATGAGAAATAGACTCAGAATGAGATCATCCCAAATTGCCTTTAATATGGTAGCTCAGTCCCCCTTCTTCCGAAGAGATATTGGAGTCATGAGTTATTTACAGCCACAGTGTCTCTTAAACTATGTTCTGCAATGATTTGTGTTTATTGTGATTTTGCCCACACAACTTGTCTTCCATTCTACTAAAAATCTATCTCATTTTAAATGCTATTCATGTGGATAAGATACCTTCTTTGTCACTCATGCCTGCATATGTATTTATTCTAAAAGACCCGATATAAAACTCAAACATTGTCCCATTTTGACAAAGGTCCACATCTAGTCCGATACATGTCAAATTTCACTAAAAGCATAGATTTACTATTCAAATGCAATGGGAGAAAAAAAAATTGAGATTAACTAACAATCCCAGATGGCTTATTAACACCTGAAATGGAATTCAGAGTGAAATAAAATGGCAGGCATGATGATAGAATTTTTGTTTAATGATAAATTCCTCCATGGGGAGTAAACACTTTTTGAACGTACTCCACTGGGGAGGAGGGAAATAATGAATTCAAGAGCCTGGCATTCCTGGGGGTACACCTAGTATGTCAGGTTCTCCACAATGCATTTTGGGGACAAAGGGACCCATCCAAATGTCAGTCAAAAAAATAATATTTAGAGGAAGGTGTTGTCAAGTTGACTGACTAGGTTATTAAACCCTACATTAGGTTATGATTGAGACTATGGACTGACCAACTGACCAAGGAGCTTTCAATAAGAATAGCCTATTTTTGAATGGTTTAGCTGTGGGAAACGCCCAAAGACAAGGAAACAAGCTAGAGAACACCATAAGTTTGCTTTGGATCTAGTAAGTATGCCCAATCCATGCTAATCTTTTGTAATGACTGCGCAAAAGACATTTTGGGGGTCAGGCAGACAATGAGGAAGAAACAGTGGGGTTTAGTTCTTTTTGAGTCAAACAAGGACCCAGTCAGGACTGGTGGTAATGCCATCCAGTATCCACCTCCTAGTGGTGAGAGACCATATCCATGGACTGTGAAAGGAGAGCATTTCCTGCAAGACTAGAATCCCTCTGGGCCAAAATGGATGAGCCCCACTACCCCCAGGTAGGGCAGGGCTGTAATGAGTGCAGCAAACGTGTACTTGGCCTAAAGTAAGGTATCTTCAGGGTTTGGTGATACGGCCACACCAGAACAGAGCCCAGGGTGAGGTGAAGGCTCTGTGATGCAGTTCTATCTCAGGTGAAATTCAGATGAGTGTCTTACGTGGCCCCTCCTGCCCCCATCTTTCTTTGGGCTCTGAAGAGTAGATTTCTAGCTCTGTGGCTGTCCACCCAGACATTTTTTGCCTGCCATAACAGAATTGTGTTAGCTGTCACACAGGAGTTTGTTGAATTGTTGCTTTTATAATTCACTCTCAGTGTCAAATGAGGTCATCCAATTTCCTCTCTGCACATTTGCAATAAGCAGCATAAAAATTCAAACAAAACAACCAGGAGACACGGAGAGAGATGGCTGATGAGATAATGAGGCCTGTTTATTATAGTAGAGGAGGAAATAGCCTATGAAGCTGAGATAGCCAATGAGGGATGGGCAGCTTTCCTGAAGAGTCACCAGGGGTTTTTGTTGTGGTCCCAATCACAGTGCGAACAAACTTCTACTAACAAAATTGTCTTTGGAAGAGGGACTCAACTTCTTGTTCTCCCCAATAAGTGCTGTTCATGTGATTTTCTGATACTGGCTCCCGTTGAGTTAAAGTGGTTTTGGTGTTGGGTGGGAAAAGTTTCTTAGGCTCTAAACATGTGGGTAGCCTCTAAGTCCTGGGTCCTCCTGCTCTCACAGAGGCCCAGTCCTTGGCCCTTCCACGGCTTAGCCAAATATCAAATTCTTTCCCCTCTAGAGCTCAGAAAGTTGCTGCCAGTGTTTTTGCTGCTTAAATATCAATTACCTTTTTCATTGTTTATACATTATGAAGAGTAAAAAATTTGTGACATTTTGTCAAGTCCATCTTCAAGTCTCCCCCCCAAGGCTTGTCCCCAGTGGACTTTGTTTGGACACATCATTAAACCCAGGATGATTTCTGACTCCAGCCAAGTGGCATTGGAAATGACCCCAGCCTACCTATGACCCCTCTCCTTCCACTCTTTATAAAAGACTCATTTTCTCCGTTTGTCCTCTGCTAAGATTCCTGGCTCTGGTGCCCCATGCCTTCACATTTCCCTTGTTCCAGGGATGGGTGGAAGATAACTTTTGTAAGAGCTACTTTAATCCAGAGGCAACAAATATGGTACGTCAGCCAAGAACAACATCTTGTGTGGAGCCTTCTTACTCTGTGCCATTTTCAAAATCTTTTTTTTCATTTAGAAAAAGCAGCCATTCCTTTTTATTCCCAGCACAGCAAAGAGTTCATTATGAGGCCAGAGACAGGGTTTCCTTTGGAATATTTTTCACAGGCTAACAATAAGCCAGAAGTTTGCAGGTGGTTCACAAATGCATTCTTGGGCCACAACTCCATGTATGGAAGCCGGTATCGGCAGAGTAGACAGCCAAACCAGGGGCATCTTACCGATACCACATTTTGTAGAGGATCAGGGAGAAGGAGGCAAAGACGTGCTAAGGGAAAACAAAAACTATGGTTAAGTGGGGAGATTTCTGTGTGATTCCACCCAGGGAAAAAGATTAACATGAAGAAGCATTCAGAAAACCACCAAGGCCAGGCATTCAGAGTTTTTGTTATGGAGGCAATCACTGTGGGAATTCAGGAAGCAGGCAGCTTCTCTTCGGAAAGGGCACAAGACTGGCTGTGATTCCAAGTAAGTGCCCCTGGCCATCCCTAATGTTGATCAGAATGGCTTCTGCCTTTAAATGATTTTTTTCAATGAAACTATGAATGCTTTTACCCCCAAGAAGGTTCTGGTAGGAGCTGGGAAGTCAGTGCTAAGCAGGAAGATGAACAGGTTACTCTGGCGTAATTCAAGACAATCATGGGCAAGCACCGTGCCTCACCCCGTCCTCAGCGCCTCCAGCTTGTTCTGGCCACACATCCTACCCAGGTCCCTCCCCTGATCCCAGGAGACCAAAACCCTAGGACAGAGAACCTGAGACTCTTTAGTCTAGGGAGGACAGGAAGGCTTGTCTGAGATCCAAGAGTCACTTGAAAATATATTGTGTGTTTCTATTTATTGTTGTTATTAATTTTGTTGTTGTTAATTCTAATTTGTCTAAGTAATACGTGAAAATTTCTCACTGTAAAAACAATTCAAATTACAGATAAAGCCAATATTCACCTTGACCCCCCCTTCCTTCAATATCAGTTTCCTCCCCCGAGGTGACCACTGGTTTGTGTGTTGTGGTAAGTTTCTATTTGGAGCATGTTGACATGAAATCACCCATCTTCAAGGAAAGGAGCTCAAGACATAAAGAACTCAGACTGCAGATTTCAATTAGATATAAGGAACAGTTGGTTGAATGCAAAGGCCGTTGGCAAAGAAGAGCTACCTTCCCAGGAGCTCTTAAAGCATATATAGGTCTTTGGTCGGAGAACACCTTGGCTGAAGACAGGAGGATGGACTAGTTGACCTCTGAAATCCAGCCAGGTGTCTGTAGGACTCAGGGATGGTCCCCCCACCCCCACATGGCAAGCCTCTGTGACAGCCCTTCTCTTTTGCCTGTCATCTGGTTATTGTTACAACCTGAGCTTTTGTCAGCACTGCTCCTATGCTGTGAGTGGTTTGATTTTCTCAGCATCTGTGGGGTTTTTGCAAAGAAAGGAAACTCTGTGTGTACTCTGGAGATGGGGGTTACCAACTCATTTTCGGGAAGGGCACCAAACTCTTGGTCATACCAAGTAAGTTCTTCTTTCTGGCTAATTATTCTTCCCAAGATGCCTGCCTTCCATCATGCAGAAGCTGTCAAAACACAGGTGGTGTTTTCTTTGCTTGGTTTGTGTTGGGTGGTTCATGATACCAGTTGGAAAACAAGGCTATTAATGCACATATTCCCTGGGGCACTGTACTTGCTTTTAAGATCCATGTAGTCTCTCCCTGAGAAAATATGTGAACCTCCACGAGGAGGAAGGCAGAGGGGGAAAAAAAAGGCAGGAATTGGGTGAAAATAGATAAAGGACTTGCAGGAATAACAAACAAGAGGGGATCCCAGGAGACCAAGCAGTAGCCACTTTGAGTGAATTTCCCGGGAGTTGCTCCTGCCAAGGCCCATTCTTTCAAGGAAAATTAAGGCAAATAGAATCGGAGTGGGAAGTTGCTAGTTATTCGTATTCGCCCCACGTTCTAACCTAATTACAAGGAGATTGTTCTGGCCCTGGGCAGTCATTTCAGGTTTTGTTTTCCTGCTTGCCTCCTCCACCTCCACCTGTCTTCCTAGAGGCCCCAGTCAAGGTTATTGCAATAGCACCGAACACTGTGTAACACCCGTGCAGGCAAATTAACATTTGGGGACGGGACCGTGCTCACTGTGAAGCCAAGTAAGTTGTGCCTTTAGGGGCAATCAATCAAATCGTTAGTTTGAAAAATACTTTAATCCTTTGCATCTGCTTGGGCTCTTTATGTTCTTTCCCCAGGCCAAAGAGAGTTGGTTTCTTTCTCTGCTTTAAAATGAGATGTGTGTGTGTGTGCACGTGTGCACATAACACACACACTTGCTCTGGCTCATAGTGAGGAGCTTTCAGGAGCATATACAACATTTTCAAATAAATAGAGATATAAACAATAATTGAGCCAGTGACACTGTCAGGAAGAACCTCCACTGGGGACCCAGCACCCCGACCCCTGGTTTGGCTTCCCTGCAGCCTCCCTGGCCACATGGATATGCTTTGGCTCCGTCTGATGGTCTAGGGCAGGAAATTCCTCGGCTTTTCTTTGTAATCAATTCCAAAATTTAGCAGCCCTTACTGCCAGAAAGTACTTTTGTACATCTAACTTTGACTACCTGCCCCCTGTCACTGTGATTTAAATCTCTGAAAAGAACCACTACAACTTTAGGCATCTAGTTTGCAAATAAAATTTCTGCTGTAAATATGAGACTCAGCACTGAGTAGACTTCTACAGCACCTCTGAGATGCCATGTGTCCCGAAGTGATTACAGATTCGGCACTATAGTGTGAGCTTTGGAGACAGAAAAACCTAAATTCGACTCCTGGCACCATTACCTTATTAGCTGTGTGACCTTGGACAAATTACTTAACCTCTCTGAGCCTCGGTTTCCCCATCCATAAAATGAGGATAACAACTACCTTGTTGTGTTATTGAAAGGATCAAATAAAATAATAACAGCTAAATTATTTAGCACAGTGCCCAAAACACAGAAAGAGCTCATTAAACCCTAGCTATTAATAATAATGATAAACATCATCTCCAACACACAGTAGAGCTTTCGTTTCGCCCCTCAGGCTCTTCTGTCAAGGCTCTGTCATGCAGCAGGAGAAAAGCTGGCATGGGGGAGGGTGGAGAGTGTCAGCCTGTTCTATGAAATTCTTCACCTGGGATTGGAAAGTGTCTAAGTGGAAATAGAAAGAATCCTGGCTAATTTAAATACAAAATTGTCCAACTGTCAGAGGCAGGGGAGAGGCTTCTGCAGAGAGCTGCATGGCTGGAGCATCTGAGGCTACACAATAATCCCTTAGAGCAGGGATGCAGCTCACAGTATAGTCGGGCGAGGGCTGCGGCAGCCGAAACCTTGCAGCACCCTCTCACCAAGCTGACCCCAGCGTGACTCCCTCCAAAGTGCCCCAAGGCACGGGTTCCCCATGTGGAGGGACAAGGATTGAGAGAGGATGGAAGCTTCACAGGGAAGAGCTTCTTGCCCCAGATCGTGTTTCTGCTCCTCTGGGTAGTGAAGCTCGTGAGAAATATGGCGCCTGAAAAATAGTCCCTAAATGAAACTCTCAGACCTGGGGAGGGAGGATCAGGAGTCTGTAGAGGCAAAACTGGGCCAGTTAATATTGAAGACAAGGGGTTGAGTGTAAGGTGGGAATCAAGTCACATCTCAATCTGGGAGAAGACGCATTAAACAAAAGCTGGAGATGCTGCGTTCTCCAGCCCCACCGGGACTCAGACCACAGACCTCTTGCTGATACTGCAAGAGGAAGGGAGTTAAGATTAGTGATTAAAACCTCCCTAATAGGGGCTTCCCTGGTGGCGCAGTGGTTGAGAGTCTGCCTGCCGATGCAGGGGACACGGGTTTGTGCCTCGGTCCGGGAAGATCCCACATGCCGCAGGGCCCGTGAGCCATGGCCGCTGAGCCTGCGCGTCCGGAGCCTGTGCTCCGCAACGGGAGAGGCCACAACAGTGAGAGGCCCGCGTACCGCAAAAAAACAAAAAAACCTTCCTAATAGGTTTGTGAACAGTGTCAGGAGCAGTTGCCAGAGCACTTTCTCTGGAGGGTTTTTAAAAGGAGATAGACACCCTCGTCTCAGGGCTGATTGGAGTGCAGCCCTGCCTGGAGGCAGGAGTAGAAACTAGAGAACCTCTCTTAAGCCTCTTCCCAGCCCCTGAGCTGCTCTGTGAAAAAACTCTGGCTCATTAATGAAGAGCTGCATCCTTCGGGACACCCGGGTTGCTGGGTTAAGTTTTGGAACCCTTGCTTGTCGTGTCCCAAACTCCCTTTGTTCTCACACTTAACAGGACAAGCAGGCTGATTTTTTTTCATCCTAAAGCTAAAAACACAGGGTCTGGGTCCTGCGCCGTTGATGGTGTTGAGATATGAGGCAGGGTGGGTTCGGGGTGGAGGAGGGAAGCTCTAAGGGGTTTTTGTAGAGCCCAGAGGCTCTGTGGGAATTACTATGCCCAGAGTTTGACCTTCGGTGGGGGAACCAGATTGTCTGTGCTGCCCTGTAAGTACGGAGAGGTGGGAACAGAAACCAGCCGTGCTTGAGGCCTGGGCCCACTGTGACCTCCAAGCCGGGATGGAGAGGACGATAAGGAGTGCGAGGGATGCTTATTCAGGGAGGAAAATAACAGGCCCGTGGGAATAATGCTGGAGGAAGTACATCGGAGCTTTCCCTTCTTGGGAGAGCTTTGTCGGGGGGCGGGGGGTGGTGGTGGGGAAAGCTGAGTTGGCAGGTTTTTGATGCTGAGATAATCACTGTGCGCAAGGACAAGGCTTCTCCCGTGTCGTTGGGAAGGGAACAAGGCTGCTTGTCAAGCCAAGTAAGTGGCATCCAATTTGAATTGTGCACTGAATATGATTATCTCCAAGAGGAAGACCTGCTCTCTTTCCCACGGGGGCCTCCTTGGACCAGAATGCTATTAAAGGGGCTGAGCGGACCAACGCCCAAAGCCTGGTCATCTCCCTTGTCCTTGAAGGAGTTCTGGGAGGTGTGAAAGGAAAGAAAGTCATCAGGACCCCACCGACAACCCAGCCTTGGGTTCCGTCCATTCTCTTTTTTTTTTTTTTGCGGTACGTGGGCCTCTCACCGCTGTGGCCTCCCCCGTTGCGGAGCACAGGCTCCAGACGTGCAGGCTCAGCGGCCATGGCTCACAGGCCCAGCCGCTCTGCTGCATGTGGGATCTTCCCGGACCGGGGCACGAACCCGTGTCCCCTGCATCAGCAGGCGGACTCTCAACCACTGCGCCACCAGGGAAGCCCCGTCTATTCTCTTAATCTTCCAATAAGTAAAACCATCTGATGGCAAGTCTTCCTCAGAAGGAGATTCCAGTAGGGTTATGCCCATTTCATGCACTTAAAAACTGAGGCCTCTCAGAGACCGGCATATTCTAACAGGAACAGAAGTCAGGGAGCAAACACTTTTTCAGGTAGACAGTGAATTCAAAGCAGCAGGTTATTTAAATGACAGGGGAGCCGTGGTAACCAGCTGTAACTTGAGTTCCGTGGTGCTGAGGACTGGGTCTGGCAGTAGGTAAACTCCTAGATGGCGGGGTTTTATCACTGCAGAGCCCAGTCTTCCCTAAACCTGGTCTTCGTTAACCCCAGCAGTGCCACTCTCTGGCCCTGCAGCCTAGGAAGTGCAGCTCTTGGCAACATCATCCTTGGTGTCTTGCAATAAGAGAAATTAGAAGAGAAGGGGGGGGAGAAAGCTTGTATCTCATATCATGCAGTTCCCTCATTTTGTAGCAAGATTGTTTCCCCGTGAGCCATTTGTCTTCATTTAGCCGCTGTCTTCTTCTGGGGAAGCCATTTTGTAGAGGAGTTCGTCACAGTGTGACAACTGACGGCTGGGGGAAATTGAATTTTGGAGCAGGGACCCGGGTTGTGGTCGCCCCAGGTAAGCCTGATTCCTTGGAGCCTCACCTGCCCTTAATTCTAACCCACGTGCCAAGTATTTCTAGCTGAGACCATGACATATTTGAAAGGAAGCCATTTCCCTGAACAGCAATACCCAGAGCCAGTAAGCAAAAGTGAGAGATCGGTTTGGTGTTAAACAGGAACATTTTTGGATAAATAGGAATTCTCATTTTTCTCTATCAGTCCCCCGAGTAAGTACCTGATTCCCCTTATAAGGAATAAAGTTACAAGAAGAAGTAGAGCCGTGATTCAGGCTGTGGTGTGGGAGAGATCGGCTGTGGATTCTGGGGTGGAGGATTAGAAATGTGTTCGGGAAGATTGGATGTGTTTTTGACAGGATATGTAACACTGTGTGAATTATAACCAGGGAGGAAAGCTTATCTTCAGCCAGGGAACCGAGTTATCTGTGAAGCCCAGTAAGTATAAATGTGTAGCCCTGGATTAAGCAACGTCTGGATTAAGGGCTGATTTAGACTCAATTATACACTATATGAAGAATGTTTAGAAAGGGTGAATGAGCATCAGATAGAAGGACAAAACTCCCCCTGGCTAGGATCTGACATCTGTGTGCAAAATGGGCCACGCAGGGGAGTGTCTGGGAATTGCTCCCAGAATATATGTGGTGGGACTATGATGTGTGACTGATTACTTGGGATATTGGCTAGGATCTGTAGCCCTGGACTTGTACGGTAATCAGCGACAAGACTTCTAATTCCTTAACAAGACTCTAAGGTGCTATTCTTTTTTTTTTTTTTTTTTATGTATTTTTTTTTTGGCTGCGTTGGGTCTTCGTTGCTGTGCGCGGGCTTTCTCTAGTTGCAGCGAGCAGGGGCTACTCTTCATTGCGTTGTGCGGGCTTCTCATTGCAGTGGCTTCTCTTGTTGCAGAGCACGGGCTCTAGGCGCGCAGGCTTCAGTAGTTGTGGCGTGCGGGCTTTAGAGCGCAGGCTCAGTAGTTGTGGCACACAGGCTTAGTTGCTCCGCGGCATGTGGGATCTTCCCGGACCACGGATCGAACCCGTGTCCCTTGCACTGGCAGGCGGATTCTCAACCACTGCACCACCAGAGAAGCCAGGTGCTATTCTTTCTGGCTAAGGTTATGTCAACGTATAGAAGGAATCTTGTAAGTAATGATCATTGACCAGAATAAAGGTGTTTAGCCTCTCCCAAGGTCTAAAAATCACTCAAAAAAAAAAAAAAAAGTTTATTCGCAAGTACTGTTGGGACACTTTCTGTTTCTGAGAATTTAGGCCAGAAATTTGTACAACATAGCCTCGTGGAGCAGAGAGAAGAACCCTTAAAGTCATCTTTTCTGACTGTCCACTTCTAAGGAAACTGAGGCCCAGGGAAGAGACAGATCATGGTCCCACAGTAAGTCTATGGCTGAGCTCAGACTAGAATTTAAGTCCCTGTCATTAATTCTCCTGGCCTGAGGTCTGAGGAATCTGCAAGACTCATCTGACAAATATTTTTGTGTACCTGCTCTATGCCAGGCTCAGCGTTTGGACCAGCTGACCCATCAGGGAAGAAACTCAATGTGATATTGCCCTCAGGGAACTTGCATTCTGGAGGTGGACCCCATTGTTCCCTGGGATATGACCATCCGTATCCTGATCCCTCTTGAGCTTTTGTACCATCCTCACTACCTTAGGAAATATTAAAATTGATCTTTGTTGCAGTTTTAAAGTCTTTTAGCAGTGAAATCAACATAGTCATGAGAAAAGAAACGGCCCAAAAGTGAAGGGGAAAACTAGAAACTTCCCTGATAATTTGATCATTCTAAAATTATTTTATTGATATCAAACTCGTGGCCAAATTAACTAGATAACTAATGCAGCTCTATACCTCATTTAGATCCTGTACTCGGTCTAAGGAGGATTCAAGGACTCAGTTTCCTGGTGACGTAACCCAGAGATCCCCAGAGCAGCAGAGAAATATTCTCTGTTCTGGGCTTTGTGAGTCTGAAAAGATGTGAACACTGGTTTGACTTCTAAAATCAGGGATCGCTCTATATATGTTAAAGCATATATTTGACCCCTGGAACTCTGTAGTAGAAAGTGGGAAGCAAGGATTCCCTAAAAGAAGGTGAGCTTATAAAGACAAAGGCGGCTTTATTTACAATTTGTAGATAGGCAATTTGGTCACTCCAGATCAAACCTAGATTGACAATAATACACACCTAATTCATAAAGTAATTGCCAACTCTTTACTCTGTGCTCTGCCAACCCGGCCTATTGGATCTGGTTTTTGTTGTTGGGCATATCACAGTGTTTCCTCTGGTTCAAGCTGGCAACTGACCTTTGGATCTGGGACCCAACTGACTGTTGTACCTGGTAGGCCGTTACAATTAAATACTATTTTCATGGATTTACTAATCTATAAATGTATGCTGTACATTTATGTAACATAATGGGCCGGGGGGGGGGGGGGAGTAGGGTGGGGGGAGAGATACTAAAAACACATACTTAAAAGGGTAACATACAAAGAGAATTATTTATCAAAGACCAAAGAGAAAGAAAAGCCTTTTTGCTAAGTTTGGAATAGGAGCTGGTGAAAATGAGTAGAAAAGAAGCTATCCTAACCTAGAAGAATAGGAACAGATTCCATAAAGGGAACCTCTCTTTCTCATAATATTTTCACTAGAACCAGGAGAAATGCTACAAGATGGTTTTACCAGGAACTATCTGAAACCAAGTCTAGTTGGCCAGCCATATTTCTAGTCTATCCTGGCTTATTTCTACATAAGTTGCTAAACACAAAAGTGCCTATTTAAGATATTTAAATGAAGCTCTATTTCTATAGCTCTCTGGTGCCCTTCCAGCATACTGTGCCTGTAACACACTGCTTATCATTTCTACAAGTAAGAACAAGTTTGCCCTCCCAAACTGCATAAGTATAATTACTTGCCTTAGACTGAAGTCACCTCTATTTTATTTTTCCTAACTGTGTTCATTTGTTTAAATCCAAACTGTGTGGGTGTCTAACTCTTGGCTCTGAGGTTTCCTTTCTCTTGAGAGCGTCAGCAAAATATTTTGCCCATAAATAATGTTTCATCTAGACTTGCAAATGACAGCCAACTCTGCGGCCTCTTTTTTCTCCCCCCTTGCTAAAGGGAATATGCAGGCAGAGAGCAGGAAAAAAAAAGCGAAAATGTACAGTTTCACTGTGGGGCTGGGCGGGGGCTGTTAAAGTACTTTTGGTTATATAATGGAGGTACTTTGAAAGATAAGACGCAGTGATCTTGTTTGATCATACATACATAATACTGCTAGCTTGTTGATGTGGTTCAGGGTGTCCTTAACAAGAAGCTTAGGTCAGGTTGCCAAGCATGACACAGACCTAGGTCCAACTCAAGGAGAGAAGCTTCCAGATAGCCCTGGAACTAAAGGCAGAATCAGGATTCTCCTCACAACCCTGTCCACCACCGGAGGAGACGTTCCATTTATAATTAGGAAGAGAGACAGGTAAAGAGCATTTATTTGCAGTGTACTTGTTTCAAATATTGTGCGTATGAAGCACAGAAGACACAAGAAAGAACCCAAGCAGAAAGCTAAAGAAAAGAAATCGATAAAAGCACTGAAGAAAATCAGATGCCCTTGTCTTGCCTGTCTCTGATAATGAATGGGTCTTCTTGCCTCATTCCTCACTTTGGTTCTTGAATTTTCTAGGAAAGTAGCAAAAAAATAAAAGCTGGTGGGGTTGCATTAGTCTTGGCCTAACTTGGTTAGTCACCTCTGGATAACACACCTCCCTTTTAGGAAGTCCAGGAGACTTTTTGTAATGATAGTAAACATGGTGTACAACTCCAGATTTTTACTTCGGATCTGGGACGAAACTCAGTGTAAAGCCAAGTAAGTGACAGTTGTCTACAGGAAAAAGTCACCAACGTATTATCCTAAATTCCTCTTACCAGTCTGTATTTATTTTGAGTTCTTTTATTTTGTGTTTTGGGTCCTTGTTCATATGTCCCTTAAACATACATAAAATGTAGTAAACAAATCCTATGATTCAGTAAACATTCTGAAACTGCCAACCATACTCTTGGGATGGTATCCTATATATGGAAAATTCCCAAATTTTAACTATTGCTGCATTTATTAGTTGACCTGAAAAAAAGAGCATTTCGATATAACTTAAAGGACCTATGAATGTCCAGGATTTCAGAGAGGAGATATGACAAATTAAAATTTTATTAAATTAAAATTATATATTATAATTATATTGATAATAATCTAACATTTACTGAACACTTGCTATGTGCAAAGTATTGTGTAAATGTCTCTCATACTTTAAGTCATTTAACCTTCCTCACAGTCTCCTGGGATAGATACTATCGTCCCCACTTTCACAGGTGAGGAAACTGTGAAAGTGAAAAACAAAGCAAGAGGTCAAAATAGTTACCAGAGGGCTCCTACACAGAGGGGGCAGCGCTAGACCTCAGGGCAGCCTGCCTGTCGCCCCAGCCTACTCTCTTATCCAGGACGAGGTTTGCGTAGGAAGACGTAGCACTGTGACTCTAATGACTACAAGTTGACGTTTGGAGCAGGAACAACAGTAACTGTAAGAGCAAGTAAGTAAGAAGGAAAAAATGAGAATAATTTTAGAACAAAATGGTGGGCACAATTACAAGCAATTCCACCTGGGAAGCACAATGGTCAGTAACTAAATTCCCAAAAGATTTCCCAGTTTGCACTAAGACCATAACCATTAGGACCATAACCTGACTACCTCACGTGTCCCCCTCACCTCCTCCTCCACCCCAAAATGCTCTCTGCCTCAGGGATGCCTTCACAAGGATAAATTTGTTGAGAGCATGGGCTTTACGGTCAGATAAAAACCAAGCTAGCTATCTGAAATTATCTCAGGTCCCCCCCAAAAGTCACTGGGTTGTATTAAGATGAGACATAACTCTTTCCAAATATTTGAAGAACTGCCATTTAGACAAGGAAAGGGGTTAGTACCAGTGGCTGAAAGGATATGTGTCTCAGCCTCCTGTACAATCTTGTTAAACAAGGGGAACCGGTCTGCAGTGGAAAGGCTGCTTTGTGAAGTGCAGGGCTCTTTCTTCTTGGAGATCTGCACGCTGGGTCCTTTAGGCTGACTATCTGATGTTGTAGAAGGGATTTCTATGCTACTTTAGATATTGGACTGAATCATCTCTGGGCTCCCTTTCAATGCTAAGCGCTAAGATCTCATGACTCCAGCCTAGAGGATGAGAAGGTGAGCTCAGACCTGTTTCTTCTACTTTTATTATTTTGATAGCCAAAGAAATATGTCGTTGAATTATTCATCAGCTAAAGCCTATTTGGGATATTTATACCTAGAAGATGGTGGGGTGTGATCTCCCAGAGCCATAAATGGGAAAATAAAGGGCCATATCAGGAAGAAAAAAAGAAAGAAGAGGAAAAGAGAATGCCTGGAGGGACGACCAGAGGTCGAATGAGGGAAATGGGGTGATTTTGCAGAGGACAGAACTAGTCTATCAAAGTTTTCACAAGTTCAGCTTTGGAAAGGGATCCAAACACAATGACAATCCAAGTAAGTGAGCAGCTTTATTATACTGGGAAATAGGGCCAGGGAAGCAAAGTTCCTTCCAATTTAAACACTCTCAAAAGGCCATGTAATTGCTTTCTGATGGGAGAGGGCCTCTGCCGGTGGAAGACTACTGTTAGCCCAGACCATTTGTCCCCTGAGAGATAGCCTCTGAGATCTGACTGTCCCGCTCAGACTGTCGGCTGCACGAGAAAAAAGACTTAAAGCCACTTAAAGAGGATGAAGGTGAATTTTCAACCCTGTCCCCCAGGGCAGGGGAGAGAGTGATGGGGAACATTAGGACCAAGTTCATGTAAAGGGGCCCAGCACTGTGTCGATAGAGACTCAGGCCTGGGGAGGCTCTACTTTGGAAAAGGAACTCAGCTAACTGTACAGCCTGGTGAGTGGGTTGTTTTCTACTCCAGGGAAACAGTACTGTGAAGAAACTGGAAAGGGAGATGAATGAATATCCTTAGTCTTTAGGGACTAAAGGGAAAGTCTTAGGGAAGACTTAGGGAAATGTCTTAGGGAATATGTATATTGCTGCTACTGGAGGACCCTCCTTCTTAGTTAGACAGGGATGGGGAAGCGGAAGGAAGGTCAAGACCACCTAGCGTCACTTTCAGGAACTTGGGAATCTGAGAGGAGAGTGTATGTGTTCCCACTAAAGGCAAAGGAGAAGGGCAACCCCACTAGAGAGTGTGAGGCATCCCGAAACACCTGCTCTGGTCCACACCCAACGCGTGGGGAAGGATGTGGCCCTCAACCCAGGCTGGGCATGCCAGATTGAGGTACAGAGTTACCAGGGTTATTTTTCTGGAGTCCTGTGATTCTCAGCCATCTCCCTATCAGAGGCTCCATCAACTCCTTTCTTATCAGGCATGACCTCTCCATCATATTCTGTAAACTTTCCCCAAGAAGCCTCCTCCCAGTTTCCTTAGTACAAGCCTCACCAATGAATGGGCTCTAGAATAGCTGGAGGGGGTCTGGGTCTGAAACTTGGACCAAGGAAAGTAAAGCTGATCCACAGTGCGCAGCAGCTTGGAGGGCCTGGGTGGACCCAAGACTAAAGTATCCTTCCTTTCTTTGGGCTCTTCCCTGTGCACTAAATTGAATATAGAGATGCTAACGGCGTGCATGCCTGTGTATGGGTGAGTTCATCAGCATTTCCACGCTGGATATATGACAAGCCTGACCCTGAAGTTTCCCTGAGCTTACAGGGCTTCCTGTTCTCAGGTTCCTTTGTGGGTTACAAATGGTCAAATGGGCCCCTGAGTGAGTTTATGGTTGACACCTGTTATCCTCACTCACAGATCCAGGTCCAAACAGCCAAAGCAAAGAAGTAAGTAAATATATGAAAGGGCGAGACCCAAATACGTGCCCAGGGACAAGCATTCCATCTCTACAAAGTGTGCACAGCACTGGGAGACAGGATTACCTTAACCATCACAAGCCCTCCACTTTGCCATGGCCATAGGACAGGGCCTTCGACAGGCATCTATGGAGTGTGATTTCCTTGGTCCCTGTGGTTTTTGCTGGGCCTCAAATCACTGTGTGACCAACTCTCCGGGGAACAAGCTAACCTTTGGAGGAGGAACCAGGATGTTAGTCAAGCCGAGTGAGTACCGGCTCTTGAGCCACTGTTCTGTTTCCAGCATTGAAGCCGGAGCCTAGCCATCAATTTTAAACTGAATGCGCTGTGTTGGCGCACATTAATCTGTCTCAAACTTGCCTTAGAAATGTGTAGTGTTGCTCTTATGCATAAGCACATAGGTATGCACAAATTCAGTGTGGGTAAAGGATATCGCCATCTTGATATTTTTTAGGGTCTGTCTTCTTAAGAAAAGGAAAACAATTAAGGCACTTTCCTTATTTCTTCACTTCTTTTGTCTGATCGTCCCACAAGGTAGAGGAAGGTGGAAAGCGATGATTCTCTCTGTTCAGAGTGGTTAAGCGATTTGAATGTGGTCACAATAGCAGGGCCAGGACCCATGTGTTCTAAGGTTCAATATATTGCTGTCTGTACCAGGCTGCAGCCTCTATAACCATCATTCTGATCTATCTCCTCTGGCCCTCAGTTTTCCCAATTAATGCAACTGAAATATTGGTAATTCTTATCTCCTGGCTCACAGAAAGTGTGTGAGGATTAAAAAGACATTGCTCTGAAGAAGTTGAGCAGGAGGTTTGTTTAGAGTGCTTTATTTATTTATTTTTTTTGAGGAAGGGGGTGGATATTGTTTTTGTTGTTGATGATATTGTCCTTTTCATTAAGGAAGAGAATAAAGAAGGGAGAGATACTTGAAAGCTAAGGTGATATGATCAATACGTGAACGTGTACAAATAAATCATTAAGGCATTCAACCCAGGGCCAAAAGACAATGGATCTTGCTCAGCCACTCACCAACCATGCGTCCATGGGAAGCTCTCTAAGCCCCAGTTCATCTGTGACATGGAGATTATGATTCCAGCTCTGTCTAGCTCAAAGGATTTTGTAAGACTCAAATGAGATAGTGTATGTGAAATCTCTTTGAAAAGTATGGGCAGTCAGGTGATTCGTGATTTTTTTGAGAGTCAGATTTTATGAAAAATTCCATTTGAGGGTAAACTTGAGGATGAAAAAGCTTCATGGATCTTGGCTATGGCAGAGAAACGGTTGAATTTGGATATAAGGTGAACCTTTCTAGTTATGAGAAAATAGAACGTGAGAATTGGTGACTAAGACTGTCCCTGGAGATCATCAAAACCTGAGATCACTTGGGAGAGAAGTGCTTGAGGTTGTGAGCTTGTAGGAAATGGTTTTGGAGGTTTCCTACCATTCCAAAGAATGTATGAGTTTAAGACTTTTCTTGAGTTTACCTAAATATGTGCTTGGTGTTGACCTGGGTTTCAACCAAGTGAGAGAACCTGGGAGAATTCCTGTGCTTGAAAATGAAGCTCACTTTGGTTTTTGTGGTGAAATAGATCCCTGTGGGGTTTTCAAGCAGCCTGAAGCTGGTTTTTGGAAGGGGGACCACGTTAAAGGTGAATCTTAATAAGTATTGCCATGAAATTTGAATTCAATTAGTTACTGAGACATGTAACAGGCTTTTTTGTTCATTTAAGTGGACTGCCAAATGTCCTTGGTTTATTCAGATTTAGTGGGGAGCAGAGCTCTCCCTGTATCCTCCCCATCATAAGTGTAAGAGCTCATTTTGCTGGGCAATGGATTGCATTGCTTGCCAACTTAATAGGGAAACAGGATGGAAGAAGTCTTCCCATCTCAGTGGCCAGCTCCATCAGAAAAGCCATCAGAAAAACACTCTTAGATGCTAACACCTTCTCTTGCAGTTGGCCTCCTCTTACAACCTGGATGCCTCAACAGCCAGTGCCACAGTTTCCAATTACCCAGATAACATCCCAAAGTCACTTTGGAAGAACCTCTGTCTCATTTTGTCTTTCCTAACCAGGAATTTACATGGTAGAACTAGATCTAGTACTTCAACAGAGAGAAGGCATGATCTAAGCGTCCATGGCCGTCCTTGACACTGTGTGATTTGGAGCCAGGCTTTGATCTTTCAGGCCCTCTATTGGCTTATCTGTAAATAGAGGTGATGATTCATTCCTCCACGCTTGGATCTCACTTCAGATAATATCACCTCCTCAGAGAGACCCTTCTTGCCCAACCATTCTAACAAGCCACCAAACACAGCCGCTACCTGATTCTCCATCCTGTTATCCAGCCTGATTTATTCCTGCACTTTCATCACTTGATATTGTATTATCTATGGATTTGTTTCTGTGTGCCTTCCACTAGACTGTAAGTGCCATGAGGACTGGGACAGCATCCTAGCAGCTTTCTGCTCTATCCCAGCACCTAGCACAGTGCCTTACACATGGAGGTGTTCAGTGAATAGTTATTGAGTAAGTGGAGGACACACCCCCATCTACCCTCTCCTTCTCACAAAGTAACAGAGCTTTACTGTTGCATTCCCAAACACTGAGAGCTCACTGAGTTAGTTCCTTGCCAAAGGCAAGGACAGAATACAAGTGTCCATTGTTTGTAGTTATATACACGTTGGAGGCAGTGAACAGGTACTCAGGGTATTTGCAGGGCCTCATTTCACTGTGCCTACCAGATAGGAAATGTGTTGGTCTTTGGGAAAGGAACCACCGTATCAGTATGTTCCAGTAAGTACCTGGTTATTATTGATCATAATGCCTGAACTTATCCTGCAGACTTACATTGCACACATGATTAAATGTCTCCTTATTCTTTAACTCAAGGAGTACTGGGGTTTAGTGATGAAAGCCATCAAAACAAAATGAAAAAAACAGATGCTGTCCCTCGTGTCTAATACTCCAACCATACCCCTGTCCCACCCCATGCTCACAAATTTTTTAATACACACTAAACTGATAAAAGAAAGAAAGATTACCTACAGGGATAGGAGCAATTTTCTAACCACTGGTAAAATGAGCTCGTGTACAGGAATTGATTCCTAAGTAAAAAATGGGAATCAAAGCTGATATGCTTTGGCTGGTAAAACAAGATGACTTGGTGAAATTTTTGAAGGAAATGTGTCAGAGTTGTCTAAAGACCATCAGCTGGACTCATCTCAGGCTTTCCCCTCCATCAATTCTATTGTGCTCTGAAAAGAGGCTTTCAGAGGCTTAACTCCATGGCTTAGTCTTTTATTTCAATAATAGAAAAAGCGGGAAATCCCAGCCAGAGTTCCCAGGAAGGAGGATAGATACATGCTAATCACATTAATCTATTATCAAGGTAGCTCAGGAATTCTTGTCAGGCAGCACGGTGCTGTGATTTATAATACATTCATCTATGGGACTGGGACAGGATTATCAATAAAACCCAGTAAGTAGACAATATGTCACTAAAGTAGGAGGCTTAATGTGGTGACTGAGACCTATTGAACTTACTGCAGTATTTGTAGGGCCCAAATATCAAGAAATGCATGGTTTATGTGGATTTAAGTGCATTCTGAAATAGAAAGAAATGTTAAAGTAATGGCACAGAGGCCAGAAAGATCTAACTGTGGAGGAAAAATAGTAGTGTCGATGAACCAGAAATAACAGACTGAAACAGCTCAGTCAGAGAGTGGATCATAATGAAAAAGGCAAAGTTTGCCTGAACACTGCTTGTCCTTCTAATCCTGGCTTGATCGGTGCATCTGAGCCACAATTTCTTCACCTGTAAAATGAAAATATTTCATCTCACCTCATAAGTTTTTTTAAAGATAAAATAAGCTAATGGATATGAAAGTATTTTAGAAACTAGTAAATGCTATACACCTGTAAAATATCATGATTATTTGTTTTCAGAACAAAAAGAAAAAGCTAGGACAGCTAGTATAATTCTTTCAACATGAAGAGAATATGTAGATTCTTAGTAAAAGAGCTATTTTCATGTGGATCTGTAGCCATAGGCATGAGTAAAAACCACTCTCTCTTCTACTGAAGTACAGAGACTCACATGTCACCCACATGAGAATGGCAGAAAGGAAACCATTCTGTAAAGGCCTGAAATGCAGTGTGAATTCTAGGGGTAACCTAAAGGTTACCTTTGGAACTGGAACAACGCTTCAAGTCACCCCAAGTAAGTCTAAATTCCTAAGCACTTCTCCTTACTTGTGTTGTTGCCTCTCAGATTGTAACATTTGGAACACATAACGGGGATGTAATAGGCCTTTTATGGCCATTTTCAGAAGATTTAAATAAAGATATTATAGAAAGATCCCTCATCCAACCCTCAACATTATAATAGTTTTATTCCATCCAAGTTGTGTTCTTTCTTAATAGAAAAGAAAGCCAAGATACTACCCATGAGGCCAATTGAAAACAGTACATTTGCAGAGCATAAGAACCAAAGAGAAGGCAAGTGGTGTTTTTTACCAGACCTGAAGCAGAGTGGGTGCCCTTTAATCAGGACGCCTGGCTTTGGGGACAGAACAGGACTCGAGTAAGTAACCAGGCTACCACTAGGCCTAAGTCTGCAAAATAAGTTGACTGTAGGAGCAGGAATCTGTCACTCAATGATCTGGACGCTATTCCATGAAGTTTCAACTGATTGAAGTTAAAACTAGGAGAGACACTATGACAGAAATCTAAAAATTGATAAGTGTGATGGAGACAAAAGGACTAGATACATCTGCGGGATGCATAGAGTTGAAAATCACAACTTTGGTGGTGACAGACCCAGAGCAATGAGGAGAGAGAGGCTTCATTTTAAGTGTTGCACAATAAATGCCCATATTTGAGTTGAATGGCCTGTGTGTTATGTGGAATGTAAAAAGAAAGTTAAGATGTAGTCCCCTTCATAGGTGAAAGGGCTGTATCTCTCAGTCTTGGGTATGCGAAGGGTGTGTGGGCTTGTGGGTGTTTTTGGCTGACTAAGAAACACTGTGGGAAGGGTGGAGGCTATACGTGGATCTTTGGGAGCGGGACAAGACTGCTGGTCAGGGCTGGTGAGTAGAGTATCAAGGGAACAACCGGAAGATTGATGAAAATGTTTCCATGTCTCAGGAAATGAGTGTGTGATGGAGGATACGCTGGAGTTCAGGGCATCACTGTCACTAGAGGTCTAATGTCTGGTTCTAGCAAGAGAATTAACCCCAATACAGCTGCAATCTCAATCTCATAGGAAGGAGGAGAAGGATTCCTCACTCATAGTTCCTCCTAACATGTATCTGTCCTATGCCAAAAAGTCTCATGTCTCCAGGGTACTTGTGTAGCAGTGCTGGTTCAGTGTGCTTAACCCCACATCACCTGTTTTCCATTTGTAAAATAAGGACAATAATATCAGAGTTCATGGCACAGTTAACGGCCCAAATAAGGCAAGGTGATATATAGCGACTGTCAACCCACTTGGCATGTGTAGGTTCTCCATAAATGCTGGTCTTCTTTCCCTTCCGTAAGCAATCAGAGGTTCAAAGACCCAACACTGCAGGCCATTTTTGTATGGGGGGTTGCCATAGAGTGAACTCAGAATACGGCAAACTTACTTTTGGAAAGGGGACTATGCTTCTGGTCTCTCCAGGTAAATGTTGACCCAATCCCACTCCTGTTTGCTCGTTCTCTGGTTTAAGACTTCTACATGTAATTTCTGTGTTTTACCCTTGTGGATGCATCATCCTTGTTTTATCCATTGACCTATGAATTTAAGGTTGAGCCTTCATGGAGCACTTTGAAAAATGAAAATAACCAACAGAAGAGTTGGATTAGTAGGATTAGAAGTTGAATTAGTTGAATTAGTAGAACTAATTTGCTAGGTAGAATGGAATACAGAATAATACCCAGATAATTAAGACAAACCTGGTTTCTCCAGAAATAGCCTGGCTTCCTGTTAAAAGACTAGACTGTAGCCTCACCCCAGGCATCCCTCCCATTCCTTTTCCCTCTATATCCCCAATCTAGCTGAGGAGTCTTGGACAATCTGTGACACATACAGCTACAGAATTCCTTCATTACTGAGAAGATCTGCCTATTAAAATTGAAAGATCCTTAAGAGCAGAGGTTCCTGTTATATACCATGAAGTGTCTAATATGGTCCTTTTACAGAGTAAGTGCTTGATAAGTGCTTGTTTAATTGAAATCAAATACCCAGAAAAATCAAGTTTCCCGGCCAAAGGGAAGAAGTGAATATAGTAAGCAACACAGTACATTCAGTGTGTGGTGGAGAAGGAAAAATACTAGATTGAGAATCAAATAGACCCGTGTTTTTGTCTCTGCTACCAACTAGCAGTGTAACTTGGAGCAGATCCCTTGCCTCTAGGCCTCAGTTTTCTCCTCTTTGAAAGGGGAAGTAGGTCTGGTTGATGACCCCTCTGCCCTCCTGGCACCAGCAGCCTATGAATTTATTCCATTTGGGGTGGGGGGAGCTTTTTTCTCATATGAATAAGTCAAATAGCTATATCAAATCTTAAGTATTTTCTAACTCATCAGGGTAGGTCACGAAAAGGTGTGAAGTGACAGAGGGAGTTTATTGTGAGGCATGGGACACTGTGGGACTCATGGGGAGAAGCAAACAAACTCACCTTTGGGAAAGGCACCTGGCTAAAAGTGGAGCTGAGTAAGTGTGCAATTCTAAGGTAACTACAAAATATATTCCAGTGACAGTGAATGGGAGAAAAGGAGATGTTATTTTTGTCATTTGTAAT
Organism: Monodon monoceros; assembly: GCF_005190385.1. NCBI lineage: Eukaryota > Metazoa > Chordata > Mammalia > Artiodactyla > Monodontidae > Monodon > Monodon monoceros. The sequence goes on from NW_021703778.1 coordinate 99,912,462, forward strand.
ATGACAAAAATTATTTATTTATAATTAACCATAATCTTATTTATAATTTGGAACTATATATATTTGGAATATATTCCAATTATTAATATATATAATTCCAAATATATATTTGGAATTATATAATTATAATCTTATTTATAATTAACCATAATCTAGTGCTGAAGTATTAAGAATTGTGGCACCCAGATAAATTAATGAAAATATTCAAAGACTGTCCAAGAACATTTTCTTTCAGTTAGAATTTAGCAAGCTATTAAGGCTTTTCCCAAGATGTGAGGCTGACAGAAGCTCTGTCCAGTATTAGAGTTTTTAACACTAGAATTGAGCTAAGTGGAGCCAGAAAGAGGAAAAAAGCAGAAGAGCAGAAAATTGCATGGCCATGATCTAATAGAACTTTTCTACTTCCACTGCCATTGATTCTGAGACTCATTGCAGGAGACTATTCAAGGTCACTTGACCTATGCCCCAAATAAGCCCTACCAAGTTCATTCCAGAGATTATGTCCCTTTGCACTAAACATTATTCAAGAAGAGTCAGTGAAGCGCAGAGAAAGGAGCCCAGGGCTTCTGGTTGCAGTCTAGAGTTCTAGATTTGATTGAGCCCCAACAGGCGGTGTGACGCTGAACAAGTCATTGCCCCTCTGTGTGCCTCAGACTCTTCCATTGTGAGATGAGAGGGTGGAAGCCCTCAAAATCTGTGATTCTTACTCCTATACCATCCTAGAGTTTATACAACCCAAGGGTGTGGACTCATGGCTATTTCACAAACAAGTTCTATAACACTAAAAAAAACCTTGTTAATCAATCATTTAACTTAACATATAAATCATAACCACCACCTCAGTTTCTATGATGTGTAGATACGATACTAGGGGCATGACAGACAGTACTGTTTATCTTCAAACAACTAAGGATCAAGGAACAGTATTCCTATTTTACAGAAAAGGAAACTGAGGCTCAGAGAAGTAACTGCCCAAGATCCCAGGGTTAGTGAGTGGAAGGGTCTAGATTCAAACCACGGTCTGCCTGCCTGATCTCAAAGCTTACTCTTTCTACTACATTATGTCACAGACCCTGTGCCAGGGCTTACCTAGAAATGAGAGAGGATGCCAATCAGAGTTAGTAAGGAAATACATGGAATTTATCTTTTCCATTCTTAGATACTGCCATGACTTGAGACATGGAGCTTTGGGAAATCTTGACTTGGATGCCCCAAATCTAAAGCGTTCTCTTCCCTTTTTAATGAGGAAACAAGTAGTACAGGGGCTGCTGGGAGAATTACCCCAACGGGAGAGGAGACAGAAGAGCTGGCAGCAGCCACCTCCTTATTCTGACTCTCCCTTCCCCTCACAATTTCTTGTATTTTCCCCATGCAGACCAGTGTCCAGTGTAACCCATGTATAAGTGCCTGACTCATTTGTGAGTTATAGAAATATGCAACATTGAGTACACTTTGGACATTGCTGGATCATAGAACTTTTAGCTCTGAAAGGGAAATCCAAACCTCTTTTTTTCCAGTGAAGAAATTAAGACCCAGAGAGGTTGATTGAATTGTCCATTATCATGAAATCAGTGAGAACTAGGGCTGGGATGAAAACGTGGGGATCCTGGTCCCTGAGCCATATTCCATGACTACTGTTTGGTGAACTAACCCTTCCAGTAGGTAGGAGGTATGAGATTGTTCATGAATAGGAAGAAACCAGATGGATTTACTGGGAGAATATAAAAAATTGCTCCTTATTATGAGCACCTTCCCATAGGCTCCCTGGGCCTGCTTCAAGGCTATGGTTAAAAAATGGAAGGGGGCTTCCCTGGTGGCGCGGTGTTTGAGAGTCCGCCTGCCGATTCAGGGGACACGGGTTTGTGCCCCAGTCCAGGAGGATCCCACATGCCGCGGAGCGGCTGGCCCCGTGAGCCATGGCCGCTGAGCCTGCGCGTCCGGAGCCTGTGCTCCGCAACGGGAGAGGCCACAACAGTTGAGAGGCCAGCGTACCGCAAAAAAAAAAAAAAAGGAAGGAAAAGGAAGCAGTCTATTTTGTCACAGCACAAATCACTGTGGGAAATAGTGGAGGCTCCAAAGTTGTCTTCGGGACAGGAACAAGGCTATTTGTTGAAGCAAGTAAGTTCCTTGAAATAGCCTGATTTTTATTACAGCTGAAGGATATCTGTTTTCACTGATTTTCCCCCAAGGGTTTTGTGTGCTATTTAAGTAAGAAAATAGTTTGGTGATAGTAATGTTGCATTATATGTATCCACGAGCCTCATTCATGCCAGAAACATGTAGTAAACACTTAGTAAGTGTGCATGGACATAACTACCCTAGGTCCTGTCTAGAACTGAAACTCTGTAATTACACAAATGGCTTTTTCAACCTGAATATTCATGACATTTTTTATATAATCTACTGCATACAAAGCAGGATTTCCTATTGAGTTGTGACTTACTTCTTGTCATCTTCCAATGGTCTTAGAAATGAAGGTTAAAGAGTAAAATTACACGCCTCTTCCCACTTTGGCGCATGTACGCAAACTCGGGAACGTGCTTAGTAACTAACTTGTGTGTGACTCAGGAATCCCCGGCTATAGTCCAGCTATAGGGCACCATTTGTATAGAGTTGGCCCAGTTATAGGGTACCATTTGGTATAGAGTTATGTCAGAGTGTGAACACAGGTTATCAGAAATTCGTATTTGGAACTGGCACCCAACTTTTGATCAGCCCAAGTAAGTCAGCTCTCCAGAAATGTGTAACCCCACCTCCAGCATTGGGTTTATATTTATATATGTGGCATTTGCTCTGGTCTATAATAGAATATTATGAGGATGATAATTATCATTATTATTGTCACATCATCATTATTATTATTACCACTACTGTTTTGTTATTATTGATCATAACAATGCTGCTAACTCGGAATATATTTTTTCTGCCATATTATTCGTTTTACCCCTTAAGGAGAATCAATGTCAAGGTATCAGGAGAAAAATGTTTGAGTTTCCTTTGCAGTCAAGTACTTGTTCATTCAGTTGCCCCCTCTCTGCTGAGGGTCCATAGGAACTTCACGATGTCGTGGTTTTTATGCTGCCTCCTGATTATCTCTTTGAGTTGCTTCCTTGGTTTTTCCCTGCCTAAGCACTTAGGTTTTGCAGCTCATATTTACCAAAAGTATACTTAGCTTTTAACCTCTCCCACAACTGGCCTTCTTGTCCCAATAATTATGCATGGTAAAAGTCAGTTCAACTCAGTAAGTGCGTATTGAGTATCATCAAGCCAGGGGCCATAGGTGGTTTAAAATGAAACAAACAAACAAAAGAAGAAGCATAAGATGTGGTTCTTGCTCTCAAGAACTTCCAGTCTTGTCAGAAAAACAAAACACTCATCTGTTAAAAGTCTAATAACAATTTATACGTGGGTGCACCAAGCAGTGTGCTGTGTGTGGTCATGTGCAGGACCTGGGACCCTACTGACTGGAGACAGGACAGCAGTGACAACGGACAGTCCATATTCCCTGGCAGAGAGCAAGCAGGATTCCACCCCTGTGTTTCTGGAAAATGATTTAAGACTGTTATCTGCTGAGATGTTTGACTTTCCTGACAGAAAGGCCCCTTGACAGAAAGCAGCCTTGACTTAGGTGAGGATAGAAAGAGTAGAAACAGGAATGAGTCAGGCGTGAGTCACCCAGAAACCTCGCTCAGCCCCAGAGAGGATGCGGTGACTCTGAGTCACGCTGAAGCATGTTTTTAGCATGTGCCCTGGCCTGGCTTGCTGGAAATGCTCTTGCTCCTACTCTTTCTGGCAAAGTGAAAAATACATTTTTGCATATTCCCCTAAGGCAATGGTGCCTTCGTCTCAGGCGGGGCAGCTGAGGTGGGAAAATGCAGGCTGCTGCCTGGTATCTTTCTTCTTTTTTCTTTTTTTTTTTAAATTTACTTACCTATTTATTTATTTATTTATTTATTTATTTATTTATTTATTTTGGCTGCATTGGGTCTTCGTTGCTGCGCATGGGCTTTCTTTAGTTGTGGCAAGCGAGGGCTACTCTTCGTTGCGGTGCGCGGGCTTCTCATTGTGGTGGCTTCTCTTGTTGCGGAGCATGGGCTCTAGGCGCACGGGCTTCAGTAGTTGTGACTTGAGGGCTCTAGAGCACAGGCTCAGTAGTTGTGGCTCGCAGGCTCAGTAGTTGTGGCACCTGGGCTTAGTTGCTCCGCAGCTTCCCGGCCCAGGGATCGAACCCGTGTCCCCTGCATTAGCAGGTGGATTCTTAACCACTGCGAGGGAAGTCCCACTGCCTGGTATCTTTAGAAACACGTACACCCACCCGGCCTATGTAGGAGGCAGGTTTTTCACCAAGTTTTGTAAAGGTTCTGTGTTTCCCAGAGGAGAAATAGCCAGAGGCTGTTTGTTGATGGCTGTGATGAGGAAAATGGAGGTGATGCGTAGCATCAGGGCCGAAGCTGCTACAGCCACTAGGGAATCTCCCTCCTGTGCTTAGAGCACCCATCAGAAGGAAAAGGTTAGGATCAGCCTTCCCAGGATCCCAGCTTTTAGAGCTACTGGGAAGCGTGTGTGTCTTCCATGAGAGGGTGGGCAAACCCAGGACCTTTTTGTAATGCACTTTCCCAGAGTGTGATTATGGGAACAGATTCACTTTTGGAAAGGGGACTCGAGTATTGGTCACACCAAGTAAGTGAGCCGGGATCCTCCTGGACATACGACCCCTCCCCCACCCACCGCTCTTCCTACCCCGTAGGTACCGGACAACTTCTTATGTCCTCCATCAATGCCACCCCTAATGTCCTTAGAAGCTCACTGTGTCAAACCTTCGTGTGCCCCTTGTTTCTTCCACCCTCCCTTCCTCTCAGCATCTCCACTGACAATATTTGAATAATATAAAAATCTCCTTTGCCGCCCATCCTGAGAGCACTTGTATCTAACAAAAGAGTAGCAGAGTCACACCTTGCTGTGGCCCCAGGCAAGCAGGGTGGTGCTGGAGGTACAGCTGCTGGGGAGTTGCTGCCCTGCTTCTCCACTGACAGGAGCGTGTGTTTTCTCCTGGGTAGAGGAGGTGAGGAGCTCTTCTAGTCCCCGGTCCCTGGCTCCCATCACCACCCCTTGGCTCAGGGTTCCAGGACAGCTGTGGGAGATTCCTGCAACTCTGGGGGCGTTGGCCAGTGTTTCCCCAGATTGTTGCCCCAACCACTGGAGCAATAGGTAGAGGGAGGTCACGTGAGACTGGTTTTAGCAAAGGCTTCCCTCGCTGTGTGTATCAGGAAGTAACTATGGACTTATATTTGGAAGAGGGACCAGGCTTGTTGTTCATCCATGTGAGTATTATAGAAACGGGCAAGGGATATTTTGTAGACAGAGGATATATGATGGAAGGATACTGCAAAAATGAGGGAGTCTGTGACTGGGCTGCTCCATCGTGAAAGAGCCCTTTGCTGTCTGGGAGTAACTTACCATTGTGTCAGGTCTAATGAAATGATTGAGGCTGTGCTGGACAAGGGTTTTGCACAGTGCGTGCAGAGGACAAATCACCAAGGTTTGAGAAAAGAGGCTTCACTCTTGGTTAGGTTTCTGAAGCAGAACTGTCTTCTTGGCAGCCAAGGGGTCCATCCTGCCCTTCAACCCCATGGCTGAGAATCTCTCGTCATGTCCCTTTGGATCCATGAGATATCTGTTGCACATGACAGCATCCCAACCAGAATGCTGAGGCACCCTGGGGTGCTGGAGAGGGCGGTGGGGCAGGGACAGGTCTCCTCTGGCTACAAGAAGCCTCATCCCTTCCCTCAGTGGAAAGCATTGCTGGGAACCACCATATTATTAGCTACTATTTACTGAATGCCTGACATGTGCCAGTGACTATACTCTGTCCTTCAAAGAATTTCTCATTCAGTGCTCACATCCATCCTAATGCTAGGTAACTGGTATTAGGCCTATTTTACAGATGAAGAAACAGAGGCTTGGGGCAAGTAGCTTGCCCAAGATCACACAGCTAGGAATAATAGGGCTAGAAGTTAATCTATTTGACTCCAAGGCCTTACTGTTAACCATGCCACCACACCACCACCACTGCTCCTCCTGCACTCTGTGAAGGAAGACCCCAGACCTCAAAGGCTACCTGTCTCGTCCTTGGTTTGCCTATCCTGAGCCTTCTTGCCATGGTGACCATGGCAGCTTTGGTCCAGGACTTAGCATTTCTGAAGAGATGAGTAAAGTCATTGAATTGGGTTGGTAGAATGCAAGTATGGCAGGGAGGGAAGCAGAAACCTAGGGGGACTGATTATTGGGCATAAAGTGACACAGAGAGAAATTTATCACCAAAACGATGGAACAGGGCTTCCCTGGTGGCGCAGTGGTTGAGAGTCCGCCTGCCGATGCAGGGGACACGGGTTCGTGCCCCGGTCCGGGAAAATCCCACATGCCGCGGAGCGGCTGGGCCCGTGAGCCATGGCCGCTGAGCCTGCGCGTCCGGAGCCTGTGCTCCGCAACGGGAGAGGCCACAACAGTGAGAGGCCCGCGTATCGCAAAAAACAAACAAACAAACAAAAAACGATGGAACAGGCTGTTCAAAAACTCCATTCCCAAGAGTGAAGGCTGTAAATGTGGGGCAGAGGTGTGAAGCGCAGGCAGCCACCCTGGATGGCAGAGGGCAGGTATTTGTACTGCATTGTACCAGGATGTGGACACAAGCAGCAGAACACTCACTTTCGGGAGTGGAACAAGACTCCAAGTGCATCCAAGTAAGTGCCTGACCTTAGACTCCAGCCAAAGACACAGAAAGTCCCTACTCGGCTTTCTTAGATGTTGAGTCTGCACTTCCCGAGCTAATTTCTCATGATTCTTCATGAGGCTTGAATGCTTTGAAATTTGAATTCCCAGCCACTAGCTCAACAGTGGTTTATTTTCTAAAAGTAGTAATTGCCAATGGGGCCTGGCCTTTTCATCGTTACAGAGGCAGGCTCTTTTGCCATTTCTAGATTCCTTTGAGACAAAAGACCTTTATCAGAAATCATGACTGATTATGCCAAAAAAATTTATTTTTGTTACCATCTAGTTTTCATGAGAGGTGATAAGTTAAGCTTCCTAAAGACCCTGGGCATGGAATACAGTCTCACAAAACTCCATATCTAATCAAGAGAGATAGGAAGAACTTAAGGCCTAAATGATCCAATAAAAACAATACTGGGTTTAGAACATGGACCCATACAGAATTAAAAGATAAATGAAACAGTCCTAATAAAAGAAGGTAGAGGACAGGATTGCATTTAAAATGAATTAAAATAATTAGAGGGCTTTCATTCAACAAATATTTACCAAGCAACTATTATATTCTAAGCACTATAGAAGGAGGGAGGAGGGGAGGGAGGGAAATGCAGAGTCCCCGCCATCCAGGATCTCCCAGTGGGTAAACATCCGTATAAAGAGACAATTAAGCCCAGTGTCACCACACTGTAGTGGAAGTACACACAAGTTGCGATGGAATAGCAGAAAGGAAGGCATCCCCGACCTCCTATCCTGGTTGTCTGGTACTTTCATGCATTGTGCACTGCACCATAAGCTCTGTGAGGTCAAGACCCTCTCTCATTCATCCTTACACCTCCACACTCCAGCACAATGCCTGATGCATGATTGTTGAAAAAATGCCTCTAGCTGGGAGACTCAGGGAAGGCTTCAGTGGAGGGATAGTAACTGTTTAGAATATATTGGTTTAGACAGTAGCAAGTATTCTCCAACAGAGTTGTTAGATTTCAAAACCGGGAGATTACAGAATCCATCTGAACGTGCGTGGGTGGCCGAAAGCCCACTTCTCTGGGGAAAACTTCCTCCATATTTATCTGTTCATTTGTGCACTTCACCAAAGCCTCTTCCCTGCCCTGGGTCAGCTCAGGCTACATTTAGAAAGCCTGAAACCCATCGTATTTCTAAAGAACCAGAGTTCAGAGGCATTAAGAACTACAATACCCTAAGAGGAAAGCAGCACAAATGGGGTTTAGCAGCAAAAAGGAGAGGTCTAATGATAAATACATGAAGTCTATGTCCGTACTTGAGTCGCCACCCAGGAAACTTTTCTCCATTTGTTCTAAGGAAACTTTTCTCCTTTAGGACCAGAACCTTCTTTGAAGTACACAGCTCTAAGGTGTGTAGGAAGGTGTGTGGAAAGAAAACCAATAAATTCACATTTGGGAAAGGCTTTAAAGTTGCCCTTGTTCCCAGTAGGTAAACCCTGCAAAGTGTTGGGGCGATGTGGTCTTGCATAATGACTGCATACGTATCTGCCCTCAAGCCATTCCTGACAGTGGCAGGAAAATTTGCTACATATGAAGCTGTTTCATAATGATTAGAAAGAAATAATCAGCATTAATGAGGCCCCTAATTGTGTCCGTAGGAGTTGGTAGGAGAACAAACAGATTCAGAACACAGAAAGCTTAAGGATAAAATTAGGCTGAAATTTAGGATGCATTTTAAATTCTTTGAACTAGAAAAGGGACTTCCTGGGAATGTGTATCTAAACCTGTACATGTTCCACAGAGGTTAAGGGGTGTTTTAGGAAAAAAAATTCTTGAATCGAGTAAGTTTAAGAAGCTCTAAATTTCTTTATTGTAAGACTTCTCAGAGCCTTTAAAATGCTACTGTGCACTGCTGGTCTTCAGGACTGAAATATGCTATACAGCGTTTTCCAAACTTCTTTGAGCTTAGAATCTTTTTTGCAGAGAAACTTAGGACTAGAGTTCTGTGAATTTCTCACTGAGAAGGACTTGTCTAAACTACTCTCAAACTTCGGAGGTTTTTTTTTGGTCCCCATATGAATGTCAACCCTCATCTTAGAACCCTCCAGAGAAATAGATTCTCAGGCCCCATCCATAACTCACTCCTGATTCTCACAACCTTCCGAGTTAAGCAATCCTCCTTGTGCATTGTATGTGATATCCCTATGGCAATATTAGTCCCTCTCTGTCTCTCCCTTCAAAGACTAATAGAACTGCTTTCTAAAAGGAGAGCTTTCATAGGCCTCCCTTCCATGAATTAAGCCCTACCCAAGGTTTTCCGTCTATTGCCGGTGCTGTGAATTTTCCCTCAAGATTCATTTCCCAGTTAATCCCTGGCTCTTCTCCAGACCCTTCCAATTGTCCTCCTTCACTTCCAGTGTGGAACCCAGAATGGGCATCCACCCTCCAGGAAGGCCTGACCTGCTCAAGGCCGGCTAGGAGGGAAAGGTCTGTGAGATTATTACACAGAAAGCTGAGGAATTAGGACTCAGTGGGCCAGACTTTTTTCTTGTGCCAGAGAAAGGGGGATTTTGGAGGAGCCTGTAAAACAGGCACAGGAGACATTTCTGCCCCAGTGAAGCTGACCCTGCCAGGGGCTAGAGTTCTTGTAAAGCACCCTCCTAGTGTGTGTTGTCTGGTGGCTACAATAAGCTGATCTTTGGAGCGGGGACCAGGCTGACTGTACGCCCGTGTGAGTATGACGGTGCAAATGACCAGGGCAAAGTAAGTGACAACTTGTCTATGAGAAAACCAGCAATGATTTACGGTAAACTCGAGGATATGTGAAACACTCGTTTCCATTTCTACAAACTCTTCCGGTATCTTAAAATGTTCCCATTTCTCATACTAAAGACAGAAGTGCCAAGGGCCAGTTGAGGCAATGAAAATCTGAGGAGAATAATTTAGGGAAACATAAAGAGAGTTGCAGATACTCAGTGCTTTCAAGCAGAACAGGTAATGTCAGCACCAGATGATCTGAAGATTCAGGAAATTAGCTAAGTGCTCTTGGGGAAAGAGACGAGTTCACGGCAAGCACAAATTCTCTTTTATTGCAGCAGGTAGCTAAACCTCGTGGACGGACTAATGAGCATGGTGTGGGGATACCTGCTCCCAGAATCTTCCTCTCTGGAGCTTGGTAGAGCATTGAACCACTCCCAGGGTAAAAGTGACCCAGACCCCTGTCTGAATGGCAAATATAACAAGGCACGGAGGCAGGATGGTGTGGGGCTTATAGCACAGCTTGGGAGGCTGTCAGACCTGGGGGAAAGTCTGGCTCTACCATCTCTAGCTAATTAAGTTTCCACTTTCTCAAGGGCAATATGACAATACCCACATCATAACAAGACAATACTCAGCATACAGCAAGTAATCAATAAATGGTAGCTTTACTAAATAACATTAATAATAATTATCACCATCATCAACAAGGCTTTGTTTTTACTAAACCTTCATTATTGTAAAGGGAAAGGGGAATGACTTCCCTGGCAAATATGAAACCTAAGAAACAAAGACCCAGGGTGCCTTGTGGAATGGTGCCCTCCAAGTCTGGTGGGTTTTAGCAGGTTAACATCAGGAAGGTTATTGCAAAGACCTTACCCTCAGTGGGGATTCGGCAGTGGTAACAAGTTAAACTTTGGAGCAGGGACCAGACTAAGTGTCCAACCAAGTGAGTAATGTGGGGGCAAGGGTGGACATTGACAACTAATTCTTCTTTGTCCAAGATGCTGAGTTGAGCCCAGGTATTATCTTCTGTAGGATCCCAAATGGTTCTTTCCACCCATCCCAGAAAATCCTCTCATCCTGCGCTCAATGCTCAGGAAATATCCTTGGGCCACGACCTGAAGAATCATGAGTCAGGTGATGGGCAAGGAGTCCTGGACCTTTCATGAGAGGATCCAGGATACTGCTGCCCTGAGCGGGGGCTTTTGCTCTACTGAATTCTTGGTTTAAGGAAACCACAACCTCCAACCGAGGGCACTACAGCAGGATGAGGCAGGAGGGGAAGGATTAAGAGACAAAGTCTCAACACAGAAGATCAGAAGGTATTACCTCAGAAGACTGTGACCCTCCGTCCCCTGTGAGAGACCAGTGTTTCTGCTACTGAAATAGGAGGTAGGGCCAGTGAGTTTCTGTAAGGGTGTCACCTGCAGTGTGAATACCAGAGGAATGACCGATAAACACATTTAGGAAAGGAACGCAAGTGGCCATAATATTTGGTGAGTCATTCTAGGTGGCACCATTTGCAACCCCATGGGCCAGTGTCACTAATCTTTTCCCCGGAGATATTAGCATTACTGTGGTAAGGCTAACTGTGGGTGTTACAACTAATTGTCTTACAGAGGCCTCTGTGAACGGGAAAAGCCACACTATCGATCTTGAAAATCTGTGTTTCTCTAGGTCAAACGCATTAAAATTTTACTCTAGTCATTCAGTGGCTAATTTTAAATGCCTTCTATGTGGCCGTCAATCTATAAAATGTGAGACTGAGTATGAAGATATCTAAGATAGATGCCTGACCTGTCTCCAAATAGTATAAAAACTAGCCAAAGGGACCAAACTATTGTAAATTTAGCAACCTGAAATACATTTTAGTATCCACCAGCTGACGATGTCAACAGGCACAGTAGAGATACAGAGGAATGGAGTCCCAGCTGAAAAGTTGGCCTAGATGGAGAAGGTTTGATGCAGTAGAAAGGATTCATTGAGTCTGAAGGATAGAGTAAGATCTGTCTGGGCAAAGCAAGGACAGGAGGGGACTTCCAGGCATAAGGAACACCAAGAAAGAAGGCATGATCTTGGGAGTGAACAAGGCACATGATTTTGGCCAAGTAAACACATCTAATAATGAAGTTAGATGGAGAGAAAGCCAAAGATAACTTTATAAACAATGGAGAAAAGGAATACTAGAGGCTTCAAGAGAATACAGTATTGATCACAAAACTTGGTATATAGTAAATAATAATAGATCATATATAGTACTTTTATTATTTTTTAAAAAATATATATTTCTCTGAAATGGTAAACTGAATAAATACAAATTTGCTTCAAAGCCTTTAAAAAAAAAGAGAGAGAGAGAGAGAATACAGACAATTAGGGCCAGGACCAGCCACTAGGAAACTGGGAATCCAATTCAGAAATGCAGACCAGAGGTGAAGGTGAGAGGGGCCAGCTCTTTCCATGGACGGCTTGTGGCCTAGACCTCCCCCTTCTTGCTCAGTGGGCTGTAAGAGCCCATCCCTCAGAGAAGGGGAAACCTAGGCTCTCTGTAATGGAGACCTTCAGAGTGGTATGGAGGTATTGCCTCCCAGATGCAATGTGGTAAGGGAACCAGAGTTTCCATTACTCCCGGTAAGCCTGCGCAGGCTCACTGCTTCCTGACGCTCGCCAGAGCCTCAGTGGAACTCAGACTCAGAGTCAGTGCTGCTAACTCACATTTTGGGTTCCTGGTGCCTAAATACCAAGAACAGATTTAGTGGTAAGGGAGCTTTCGATCACTGCTGTGCCCCTGGGGATCTGATGCGCTACAGCCTTCGGACATGTGCTTCTGCCGTTAGTTCCGAATTTAAATGAGCAGTTAGGAACTAGAATAGGTGACTTCCACACTGAAAAATTGATCCAGTCTTGCTAAGGCTACCTTCTGAGATGTCATCAGTGGTAGGAGGCGTTTATCTTGCTAAGGTGAAACAGGATGTCTCTCCTCCCAGGGCTCTGGCAGATGGACCCCTGAAGCCCTCCAAATTAACAGTGACTCATTCTTTGTTTTCAGACAAAAAGGTCGCACTAGAGGTACATGGGGCGTAAAAGTAAAAGGGGGCTTTAAAGAGTCAAGTTTAGGGATCAGTATCCAGCTTTTTTGACCAAAAGGTCTAATTAGCAGAAATTCTGCAAATCTGATAATCACTAGGCCGCTTGTTTATCCAACAATTATTTCTTGAGCCCCTAGTATATGGCAGAGACCAGGGACACAGCAGTAATCTAGGGACAGGCCTTTGCTGTCACAGAGCTTACATTCCAGGGAGCCAGTGTGAAGAGTTTGGTGTAGCTGTACTCATATAGGGCATATAAAGGATTTGAGAGAGGAAATTCAAGCTCTCCAGATCACGGCAGCCCCTGAATGTCATGCCAGGAAGTGTGGGCATCATCCTTTAGGCAATAGGGAGGCTCTGAATTATTTTGAACAAAAAGTGACCCGATCAGCTCCACGTTTTAGACAAGTCGTTTGGATGATGAGCTCAAAGAAGAGATTGAAGTGTGGGGAGAGGGTGAGTAAGAGAGGAAATCAGGGGTAGGGAAGCCAGACAGGAGAAACCACAGCCAAAATGCACATAGGGAAGCCTGAAGGGTATCAACTGGTAAAAACAAGACTTGAAAGAGGCTAAAAATCACCTCAGTTCTTCTGACTTCACTAACTGCTCTTTCATTTTGATCTCTCACTAGCAAAGTTGAGCTACGATGGGTCTGCCCCGGTATCACCCCTCACAGAACTCAAGTTGGCTTTAAGTCTCACCCTCAGCCCCTGGTGCCTTTCGTCATGGTCCGTAGCATTGCTCACTCCAGACCAATGCTGTCCAATAGAACTTTCAATGACAATGGAAATATTCTGTCATTCCGCACTGTCCTATAGAGTAGGCATCACCCAAATGTAGCTACTGAGCTCTTAAAATGAAGGTTTATGGGTAACTGAATTGTTAATTTTACTTGATTTTGGTTAGTCTTAATTTCAATAGCCACAAGTAGCTAAAGACGATCACATTGGACAGTGCGGTCTAGACCTTCTCCAGCCTGACACCCCCCTGGCACTAGGACTTGAGTGAGAATTTAACCAGGACTCAAAGTTGGGCATCTGGCCCCCACAGTAACCCCCTTCCCCCTCTAAGGCCAACCTGTGTCTGGTGGCAGCTTAGCCTCTGCCTTCTTCTTGAGGCCACGTTCTCTCAGCACCTCCACACCCTTCCACGTCCCCCTCCCCAGTCCCACCCATGACCCCCGCTGATGACTAACAAATCCACTGGAGTGTGGTATTGGTTAATGGCTTCCCATCTCTCCCCTCCCAGGAAGAGATTTACACCATAGATCCTTAACCCATAGTGATGTCAGCCCCACAGGTGGATGGAGATTAGAGGGGAGCAGGCAGAATCCTTTGAAGCCAGAGGTTTGGATGTCGCTCACATGTGACCATGGACCCACCCCTGCTCTGCTGTTCCAGGGACAGCCCCACCACAGACAGCTCTGTCTTGACTCACCATCCCAAGGCCATGCCAAGGGCTGATGCCACTGGTTTGGTGTCAAGCTGGATATCTGCATTGCCAAGGCCACCCTGGCTGGCTCAGCTAGTGGGGTGCATTATGCATCACTGGTCTGCAAAACTTTGCATGCGTGGTGGGGAGCTGGGGCAGCAGAGAACCACAGGGGCAGGAAGCTGTTGTCCCAACCCTGCTGTAAACTCTCTGGGTGGCCCTAACGTGTTAATCCTCTGGGCAGAGCCCTGCTTCCTCCTCCAAGGGCAAGAGGTCTGAAAGAATAAACACTGAGGGCTGCATTAAAGACACAAAATCCTATGAAAATACTAAAGAGTCATTCTCAGCACACTAAAGAAAAGCCTCCAGCAACTCCTGCTTCCTGGGGGGTGAAGAGTAGAAACTGTATTACTTGGTAGCACATTATTATGGCAGTCTCCTGGTAGTATCAAGAGCTACAATTACTAGAATTATTTCAGTATTTCACAGTTTATTAAATATAATTCATATGGAGAAACCCTCATGGCTTCTCAGAATAGCCTGGTTAGGAAAGTGGATGAGGCAACATCCACATTTGACAGATGAAATTCCTGACACTCAAGGAGCTGGTGTGAATTGCTCAAGGCCTTGTATCTAGTAAATGGTAGAGCCAGGGCTTGGATGCAGATGTTCTGATGTAGCGTCTAAAACTTTTATCAGTGAGAGAAATCTCCTGGTGATACGACCGATCTTCCAACTTCATGCCAGCCTATCGTAAAGCTCACATTCCTGTCAATGCCCAGCCTTAGTGGGGGAGACCACCCCAGATTCTAAGACGTATGGTTTGCTTTGCTGGATATCTTTTCTACGCTCGCTTTGTCCTGCCAGAATTATGTTGTCGCTTACTATTCCTACTGAGCTTTGAAGAAGTGCCCTTAAGCGGAAGAGTGGGCAGTATCCTTAAGTAGCCCTGCATTTCTGCTTTCCTTGAATGGCAGGCAGGGCCTGGTAGAGAGCATTCACTAAGAGCCTGGCTGGCCTCTTGGCCAGGACTCATGGTTTGTGCCTGTCCCTGAGTCCCGTCTGTTGCAAGCTGCTGGTGTCTACAATATTCTTTCCCATCTAAAGCCTGACAAATGTGACTTGTCAGCCCTACAGAGCCCCATTCTTGCCCATCACTGGCATCTGGACTCAGGCCTGGGTTGGGGCAAGGAGGGAAATGAACATCTCCTAACCCATGTCTTTTGCGTTCACAGATATCCAGAACCCCGACCCTGCTGTGTACCAGCTGAGAAGCCCCAAATCCAGCAACACCTCCGTCTGCTTATACACCGATTTTGAATCTCAGGCCAATGTGTCACAAGTCACGAGGCCCGTGGTGTTCAGCTCAGACAGCACCGTGCTAGACATGGGAGCCTTGGGTTCCAAGAGCAACGGGGTCGTGGCTTGGAGCAGCAGGACCGATTTGGGATGCACAGACACCTTCAACCAGACCTTCTACCCCAACTTAGGTGAGTGCAGCCTTGGTGCCGGTCTAAGCTGAGTCTCCTCCTTCGAGAGGCCTGCTTGTTCTCGGGGCTCGGGTCCTTGGTATCTAAAAGCTGCTCTGATTGCTGGTCTCGGCCTCATCAATTGTCAGCAAAGCCCCCTCCCCTCTCTTTACTGAGCACCAGTGCATCCCATGCCGGCAGGCCACAGAACGTCCTGGGCAAAGAGCAGAGGGGGAGAGGCGAGGGGCACACTGGCCCTGAGGCTCACCCACTCTGAGTCCCCACCCCCCTGGCTCCGCTCAGCCCCTTACTGCTCCTCCAGGCCCCGCCCTGATGCACTTCTCCAAGATCCCTCCCCTTATTTCTCCCTCTCTGCCAAAGGTCTCTCCCAGCTCCTAACCTCACTCATTCATTCATTCATTCACTCAGCGATCACTGATTGTGCATTACAACATGCCAGCTGCTGCCGTGGAGGAGCAAACACATCAGACGATGGGTGTGCCCCGAGCAAGCCCCATTCCTGTTGGGGGAGACCAACCATCAGCAAGTGGAAAACTCCAGATTGTAATACGTGCTTTAACTTGGAGTTGGGGAAACAGCCACCTTAGGGACAAAAGTCACAGAAGGGCTCTCTGGGGAAATGCTATCTGAACTGAGATTTCAAGGCTAAGAAGGTACCAGCCATGCCAAGGGCAGAGAAAGGACCCTATAGAGGCCTGAGCCAGGAGCTCAGTGAGAAAGGAGAAGGGCAGGAGGAAATGAGATGGAAGAGGTAGGCAAGGGCCACATCACGGGGCGCACCCGTCATGAGAGGGAGACACTGTTCTAGGTACAATGAGAAGCTTTTGATTGGCTATAAACAGGGGAATGACATCCAATTTACTTTTTTTAAAAATCACTCTGACCGCTGAGTGGAAAATGGATTGTAGGAGCCAAGAGTAGAAGCAGAAAAGAAGCCCTTGCTGCAGAGAGATGATGGAGGCCAGGACGGGCTTGTGGCAGGGGAGTTAAATGCCCATGCCCAACACTATTTGGGATCCAAAGGTAGAGCCGTGCAGGGATGAGAAGGAAAAGAGGGCATCAAGGAAGGTGGCTGGATTTTATTTCTGAGCAGCTGTGTCAGTGGTAATGCTGTTTACTGAGTCAGAGGAAACAAACAAACAAATTTGGGATGCAGGGGTCAAAACTTTGTGGAACACATGAAAGCATCTATACCCCTCATGGCACTTGTCACTGTGTCTGTCTTACTTCCTCTATCAGACTCCAGACTGGAACTTGCCCAAGGGCAGGGTCTAACAGCTCCTTAGGGCCTTGTGTTCTCCAGTGTTCATTAAGTGAATAAAATGGTGCGCAGAAGCCAGGGTGTTGGTCCTTCAGGGGTCAGTGGCTCATCCCAGCAGGTGCCCACATGGGACAGGTTCTCTCAGATCTCTGCACAAGGAAGAATGGAGAGGCTGGAGACATTCAGCAGCCCAACTTCTGGGGTGGGAGAGTCAGCACGCTCGGGACTCTAAGAAAAATTTCTTTGTTTGTTCCTTTTAGGAGTTCCCTGTGATGCCAAGATAGCAGAGAAAAGCTTTGAAACAGGTAAGGGAGGGGTCTATCCTGGCTTCACACAGGTTTGTGGAGGCGATGAACCCACAATTACTGGGACGGGATAGAGGTGACGAGAAGGAATGTGTGGATCTAGGAACGAAGTTCTGAGAAACAAGAACGGCAGTCCGAGCCCTTGTTAGAGCTGCCTGGGGACATTCTTAAATCTCTAGATTCCTCTCACCATCTCCAATTTTCTTTTCCACTCTATGTACTTTGAGGATAAGTCTAGTTTTGCTAGACCAGTGACTCACTCCTAGGCCTCTGTATTCCTTTCAATAGCTCCACTGTCAGCACAGCTCAAGAGAGCTTCTGGGTGGCCCAGGTGTGAAATCTCTGACCAGCTTTTGTGTAGCCCTAGACTAACCAGGTCACCGTGAAGACATTTTCCCTCCATAGCCAGGGGGTTTTGCCTTCTTTCGAGAAGAGCAGCAGAACTCTTGTAGGCCGTGACCTTGTCTCTCAAAGATCCTCACCCCTCCTCACCACCCACCCTGGGCCCATATTCATTGCCATTTGAGCCATTTGTACTGAGTCATCCGTCTTGTGGTTCAGCCGCTAGATTCTCACTAAGGGGCCCAGACCCAGGGGGCTGCGTGTGATAAGTTCTGAGCACCCACCATCCCCATCCACGGCGGGGCTCAGAAATAAAACAAAGAGTAAATGCAGTCAGTGTTTCCCTTTGGAAATGAAATGCTGTTGACCCTGGAAGGATGTACAAATATGTGTATGAGGGGATGTGCACCAAAGCTCAAAGGGAGAGGCAGATCCAGGCGCCGAAGCACGCCCCACTCCCCACCCTGCTTTTGGTGTCACGGGGGCTGTGCAGACCTGTGCCCATGACCGCTGTGGCCCCTTGGTTTTGCAGATATGAACCTAAACTTCCAAAACTTGTCAGTGATTGGCTTCCGCGTCCTCCTCCTGAAAGTGGTCGGGTACAACCTGCTCATGACGCTGCGGCTGTGGTCCAGCTGAGGTGAGCCGGCATCTCAGCCGGGCGGTGGGGTCTGGGGGTGGGTCCCCAAAGCTAACCTCCCCCAGGCTCTTGCTTTTAGGTCCTAAGTCTGGGCCCACCAGACTCCTCCTTTTTCTTTCCTGTTAGGAGTTCCTCTTGTTAATAGCAATGGCCCAAAACACTTGATAAACACGGTACCCTCCTCAGGTGACATTAGTCACCTCGCTTGAGCCATGTCTCCCCTACAAAGTATGAGGAACAGTTGTTATTCTCCTCATTTTGGAAATGAAGAAACTGAGGCCAAGTAATATCAAGGGCCACACAGCTAATGAGGGAAACTTAGGAGAAACTTAGGACCCAGACTCATTCATACCCACACCTTCTATCATATCCCTTTCGCTGCAAATCCTAAAAGGGCGGCCCCCAATTCCTTTCCTCTGGCCCTCTGACCCCAATATGGTGAGATGGTATTGTATTCATTATCCACCCTAATCCTGGCTAGAGTCTCCAGACCCTTCGCCCCCAGTACCCCAGGTCATCCCACTGACAAGAGCATCCCATCAAAAAGAACCGGGGGGGCTTCCCTGCTGGAGCAGTGGTTAAGAATACGCCTGCCAATGCAGGGGACACGGGTTCAAGCCGTGGTCCGGGAAGATCCCACACGCCGCGGAGCAACTAAGCCCGTGCGCCACAACTACTGAGCCCACGTGCCACAACTACTGAAGCTGGGACCCATTTGCTCCTAGAACTCTACAAACAGAGGCATCCCCATCACATCCCTAACTGTCCTGCATCTCCTCAGTATGCAGCCTGACTTCTGTTCTTTCTCCTCCCAGGTCTCCAAGAACGTGAGAGCCCCGTGCTCCCTCTCCCCTTGTTCCTTGTCGCCCCTCCTCTCCCTCTTCAAGCAGAGAGGTGCACTCTGCCCCCGTGGACAAGAAGGCTCCCTCCACCTCTCTGGCCCCACTGGCAATACCACCAACTGGGTCCTACCAGATATTCGTGATCAAGACGCTGAAGAGCTGCCCAGCACTGCTGCCACCCCCTCTGCTCCCTCACTGCTGCCTGTCACTGCCTGGCATTCTCAGCAAAGACGGAGGCCACTGCAGCCTCTCCTGGCTGTGGGGAAACTCCCTCCCCGCCCCACCCCTCCCCGAGACTGCCTCTGATGTCCCACTGAAGGATGGATCCCAGTGGGTTCTCTTGGGCTCTAGCTCCTGGAGATGTTGTGTGCTGTTTATATTTTTTACACAGTGTTCATAAAGAAATATATACCACCCTTTTCCCCAAGATGTGGGGGAGATTATCTCATGATCTAGGCCCTGCTCTGCTTGTGTATCTGAGCCACGTTGTATATCCTGCTGCCGTGCCTTCATTAAAAGCAATTTGGAAGAGCAGAGGCGGTGCTCCTGTTTGATTGGATTTGGTGGGGATCGTCTTCGGCCTGCTGTGGCTCACTAGCTGGGCAGAAAGAAACCAAGGTGTTTATCCATGATGACATTCAGGGAGCCTGACTCAACAAGCTGCTTCAGTCCACCTCTTCATAGAAAAACCTCTGAAAAATTCCACTTAGAAGGCTGTACTGGGGGCCAGGTGAACCCGTTGAAAAGCTCGGGTCCCTGCTCTTCCATGGGGCCACCCGTAGCAGGAGGCCCATGTACATGGGTGGTAATGACCTGGAGTTGAAATTTGGCAGACAGGGACCACACAGCAAGTGTCCCCAAAAGGCCACCCACTGTCTCCTGCCCTGAAGCAACATTTCCTTTGCCTTTCCTTTCAGACTGGATTCCCATTGAAACAGTGCATTGACCTACAAATTCATGGCTGGGAACCACCCACCATTCCACTGCCTGGGTCCCAACCCAAGGCCCAGCCCGTTGGAGTGCCCAGTCTAGGAGTGGGGGAAGCGGGTAGAAGATTTTGACCCTAGCCACACTTTCTACTCCCACCACCCTGGATGTGAGAATGAGAAAAGCAGAGATGAGCTCTCTCCCCGCAAGCCCAGGGACTCAGCCAAGGAGAGTAGAAGTCTCAAGCCCTCACCTAGAGCACAGGTGATGGGATTCCCCTGGGGCCCTTGGGGTTCTCCTGAGCCTCCTGCTACCTAAGCATCTTTCCTGGGGTCACAGACGCTGATGGGAACACCCCTCAGAGACCACTCAGCCATCCACTTCACAATTACCACGATCAAGACCGAAGTCCAGTGCTTAACCGTTCCCAGGGCAGTGGGGGGGGGGGTGCCATCCTCAAATACCTGTACAGTTCACCTGTGTGTCTCTGACCACACAGCCAGAAACATGCAAATCCTTCCAGCTACGATTCAGGCCTGCTTCTTATCATAGGGATGGAGCCACCAGCTCGACACAACCTAGGCAATGTCCCTCCCCTCTGTGAGCTCCAGGGTCACCACCTGTAAAACCTATAAAACCTATGTCACATAGGACTGGAGGCTGCCTCAACTCCCTGCATCTCTGATTCTCTGGCTTCTATAGAAATAAAAACCATGTCCATCTCTGGAGCCCTCCCGAGGATAGTCACAGGAACCCCAGTTCTCTCTGAGCGGCCTCGTGTGCAGCCTAAATACAAGTGCCTTTAAAGATCACTAAAGCGAAAGGTCTCAGAGGAAATCCCATCATAGCAGGTCACTCTCACACACAGGACAGGCACCACCTGTGGGGAACTCAAAACTGCCTCCTCCTCAGTCTAACACAGTGCTAGAGATTCCACCATTGGGAATTTCTTTTAATTAAAGCATTCGCTTCCCCATATTAAATGAAAATGCCCCTGGGGGGTGGGGGGGGTTAACAGAGCAAGCCTTTATCAACTGTGAAAAACTCCCAGGCAAATTAGTCTTTTTGTTCCTCCTCCTAAAATAGTAGTTCACTTTGGTCTGTACACAAAAGATCCAGGCAAGGGATGTGTAGGTATCTGGGGAGACAGGTCTGCCCCTGAGAGTTGGCTGCAAAGATGCTGAGGATAAAGGGGACGTGGGGCTTAGGGCAGGGGACAGGAGCAGGGACCCTGGAAGGCAGTGAAGGGGCCAAAGAAAGGCCCCTCCAAGAACCTCACAGGAGGCCTGGGCTGAAGGAGGCCAAGGGAGCACGTGGGGTCGCACCAGCCCAGGGCCCTCAGGTGGCAGGGCCCCTTGGTCACTGGACCCCTAAAGCTATCCGAGGACCTATGAGGGGGTGTGGCAGCAGCAGCTAGGGATCCTCCCAGACCCACGGAGGGAGCAAGGCCTGCTCCTTCCAGGCCCAGCCCAAGCTGAGGGTGACAAGGTCTCAGTCAGGTAAGAGGCCATCTGGAAAGCAGGGTCAGCACCACCCCTGAGCAGTTTCCATCTCAAACCAGGGGCTCCTCAATCCCAGCAAGAACTTTCTCTCAAGTCTGAGGCTGTTAAGTCTAAAGCCAACTGGGGCCAAGCCAGAGGGCAGAGCAGGAGCAAGCAGATGTGTAAGGGTGGTGCAGAGTCCACTCACCTGTGTCCACTCTGTTCTCATGTCTGGCCCAGGCCCCACCGGGGGTAGCAGAGGGGATTAAAGTGGCCTTTGTGAGGGGGCCTGGGGAAGGGTGCCTACGCCCACCAGGAGGGTCAGCGCTGGGCTGAGGGCCACTGTAGCAGATCCCTCGGTGCAGTAAGGGACCCGGCATTGTTCAGCGTGGAGGGAAGAGGCTGCTGAGGAAACCTGGAGACGTGGTCATCAAGTCCCTGAGACTTGCCCAGCCCTGAAGAACCCTAGTCCCCATGAGCAGGGGCCAGCCTCAAGGAGGGAAGGCCATGCCATCCCAGGGGGGAGTGTGTCACCAAGGCTAGCTGTAGAACACATTTCTCTGGACAGATGCCCTACTGCTCCAAAAGGCTTTAAGCACAAGCCAACCCTGGAGGCAGAAGAATGGACCAAATGACTTCTCATGACCCCAGGCCTAAGATTCTAGAACACTCTCTGACACTTCACCCAGAGACCTTCCTTCTGAACACAACTGAAATCACAGTCCAGTCAAGAGAAGAGCAGGCTAAGCCAGTATGTGCTTCAGGAACACTTGGGTGGAGTCTTCAGCTCCACCAGAGCGACCCCTCTGCCCTGACCCACCATTGGAGAGGCAGCCATCTGAGCCTCAAAGGATTGTTTATCCTCTTGGTTTGCCATAGAATCCAACTTCCCTGGGGTCACATGTAAAGCCTTTAACAGATATCACCTTAGTTATCAGGTAACATCTCAGCAAAAAAATCCATTCAACTATGCGCTCCTTGGGATGGAAAGTGTATCTTGTTCATCCCTGTGCCTGCGACAACTCGCACAGTGCCGGGCACACAACCAATGCTTAATATACACTTAAGCAGCAAGTGAACAAATAAATGATTAGTACCATCAGGCACTGGGGAAGGAGCCAAGTTGTATATGTGTGTAGGGGTGTGGGGGGAGCATAAGAAAAAAGAAAGTGGGGGTTAATAGACGAGGTGGCCGGGTGAGCCACTATTTCACAATTTAGCCAAGAGCTAAGAGTAACCAACCTGTCAAGAACTATCAGGAAGGGGCTTCCCTGGTGGCACAGTGGTTAAGAATCCACCTGCCAATGCAGGCGACATGGGTTCGAGCCCTGGTCCGGAAAGATCCCACATGCTGCGGAGCAACTAAGCCTGTGTGCCACAACTACTGAGCCTGCGCTCTAGAGCCCACGAGCCACAACTACTGAGCCAGCGAGCCACAACTACTGAAGCCCGCGTGCCTAGAGCCCATGCTCCACAAACAAGAGAAGTCACTGCAATGAGAAGCCCACGCAGCGCAACGAAGAGTAGGTGTGCAGCAAGGAAGACCCAACGCAGCCAAAACTAAATAAATAAAATAAAATAACTACCAGGAAAAGCAAAACCTGAGTGATGGTCCCTTGGCCAGTGCAGCCCCAGGCGGGCACTCATCCAATAGAGTCTAGAGGATGGTTACTCTGGGAAAGCACACAGGGCTTCCAGGCGTCAGCCCTCCAGTCACTGAGGCACCATACCAAGGTCCAGGGCTGAAGGCCACATTACCACCCACCTCACTTCCTCCAGTGTCCTATCTTAAAACTCCTTCTCCAATCTACTTCCGGGAGCAATGTGTGGGGAAAAAAACTTCTGACTGATGGGTGGGTCTGGGGAAGGGGAGCAAGCCGTGTGCAGACCCAGTGCTGTCACTCTAACTACACTGATGAGCCAGGAGACTGCGGCGGCCAGTGCCCTGCCTCTGTGTAAGGCCACCTGCGATTCAGGCATAGTTTAACCCAGACACACACATGCGTAAGGTTTCCTCTGTCACACGGAGAGCTATATTTTGAAATTAATAAGCAGGTCAGACATTGAGTCAGTAGCCAGAAGTAGGACAGGAAGTGGAAAAAAGTCTACCACTTCCGTGCAGATGTTCTGGGGGCTTGGGGCGGCCCCTCCCATTTCCATGACGTCATGGCTGCCGCGAGGGGCAAATGGGGGCACCGTTTGAAGCTCTCCCGCAGAAGCCACATCCTCTGGAAAAAGGAGTTTAAAATTCTGAGTTACAGATAGCATCACCCTAGGCCACGTGCCGCCGGGGCCCGGAGGGCTGGGCCGTTACACCACCACTACCGCAGGTGCGACAGGAAGGCAGTGGGCGAGCTGGGAGGGGCTGGCGGGGCCCTGGCAACGGCACCCACGCCCACAGCAGGCCGGGGAGGTGCTGCACACCCCACTGTGAGAAGCAGCCCCGCCCCGCCTCTCCCACCCCCCACCAACCCAGCCCTAAGATCAAAGCTTGATCTCACCCGATCACACCCTTTCTTAATACGGGACAGGCCCTCTAGGCTATGTCCGGCCCGCCATCCCCGGGAGGAGTGGGGTCGAATCCGCTCCCCTACACACAGCTGGGGCTGGTTCTCCGAGGAAGGCCCCCGCTCCAGGTCAGCGCTGAAGTGGAGGGTGATGGCCGTGATGGACATCTGCCTCCCAGAGGCCAAGGAGGCCAGGATTCAGGAGGCCAGGAGTTGGGGAGCCGCAGAAGGAGAACCAGAACCTGAGACCCGAAGAACGGCGGTGCTTTGACGTCCTGCTCTGTGGTAGCGTCCCTGGCCACCCACCTGGGGGCAGCAGTACTCCACCAAAGAGGCCTCTTCTCCTTTTCTGCTTATTCTAAGGAAGGAAAGCCCCCAGTGCTTAGGAAAACCTCTTTTCAGAGGAAAATAAAAGGACAGAAGACTTCACTCCAGGAGCCGAGCCCCTGCCCTTTGCCCATCACTGCGTCGGGCTCCGGCCCACATGATCCTGTCACATCCCTTGGAGGAGAGAGGGTTTAGGGTCTGGCCGGGCAGACAGCAGGGGGCACTACCTGCTCAGGATCACCAGGCTCCCTCATCCACAGCACTAGAAAGGAGTCCCTCGGGAGGGGCTGGGGGAGCCCCCGGGATACTGGAGAGCCCTCTGGATTCCTCAGCAGGGAGCCTGGGCTGGCGGCCGGGATCCACCACTCTAACCGCCCACAGCCTCAGTTTCCCAGTGGGGTCAGTGCTCTCTCACAGGGCAGTTTAAGAACCAAGGCACCTCTCACAGTGCATACCTGCCAAGTGCCAGACACAGGCCAGGCCCTGGGGATTCAGCCTCTGTACAAAATACACGACTCCGCACAGATGAAGCTCAAGAACAGGCAAAACTAATCACCAGCGATGGCAATGGGAGCAGTGGACGACTCTGGGGTAGAAGGACTCCCTGGAAAGGGGCACGAGGGAAGCTTCCAGGTGGTGGAGATGTTCTGCCTCTTTATTTGGGTACACAGGTGTATACACATGTCAAAATGACTCCAACTGTCTCAATAAAGTACTGTTCCCATTAACACACACACACACAGTTTCAGCTTAGTAAGCTGAAATGCAAATATAAGGGAATGCCCAGAAAGGTGAAGAGGTCCTGCGAGCTGAGCTGGATCAAACTGGACCACCACGCTGAGATGAAAGTGGGGCTGCTTCTTCGCTAGGCCAGTGCCCAGGTGAGCCTAGGCCTCCCAGCCCCACCAGCGGATGGCCACTTCTCCCCTCACTATATGGGCCCAGGAGCTTCTGGTTACACCGTCATGTGCATTTTCTTGCTCCCTCCAAGGCTTCCAGCTTCCGGGAGAGCTTGATGGAAGGGAAATTGCAGAACTGGGAGGCACTGGCAAGGCTGTAGCCAATTTTCTGACAAAAGCCAACACTCCTGGCCCCAGAGCACTCCAGGCAGCCTAGACTCCTCTCATTGCAACATCACCGAACACTCCCGCTTCTTATCGCCCCTCTCACCCTCTGGGGGCCTCTCTGCCTTCAAAAGGGCCCCCTTGAGCCCTGGCTGAACCTAAGGTCTGAAGGAATGAAGGCAGACCACCCTCCGGCAGGCAGTTTCTCTGGGCAGCCATTGTCCCAGGCCAGAACACCCTCCATCATTCCAGGGGGGGGTTCACCACCTCTGGGAAAAGGTCAGCCCATTCTCCCTGTTTGCTTTGGAAATGCAGGCACACTCCCATTGCGGAGGCAATAGGATCCAGAGGAGAGAGCCCTGCCATTTTCAAATTCTTTTAAAAATCCCACTGAGACGCAGAAAGGGTGCTTGTCTACCCTCTCCCTGAACCGCCCACACAAAATTCAGCCAAGGAGAAAAAAAGAAACCATTAAAGGAAGAGCATATAAGTGTGAGACAAGGCTGGCAGGACTTCAGAGAGTTTAAGGAGATGAAGGACTGTGGTTCAGAGAGTGGTCAGCAACTGGTCTCTATTTCATGCTTCCAGCCTTGATGGGAAGAAACTGGGTTAACATGAAACAGGTCTTCTTTCCAGTGGAGACAGCAAGACTATTTTTAGCAAACTCTAGGGCATTCTTGCTGGCCCAAATTATTCCAGTGATTACCAAGGGACGGGGCGGGGGGAGGGCGGGGGGGGGGGGGGGGACATCCTTATCTGGAATCTTTATGAAGAATAACATGTATCTGTGCAACACCGAAGCAAACATGATCTGGCTTTGACCTTCACAGGAAAGCTAAGCAGTAGCCAGAGTATGATCTCCCCCTTTCACAAATGGGGAAAGAGGTGAAGTGGCTCACTTGCCATCGTGGTGAACGAGACCCACATCAGCACTAGACTCGGTCCCCAGGCTTTCCACCAAGCCCTGTGGACACCCAAGTCCCAGGTGGTTCCAGATGCAGCCATCACAGAGGAAAGAGCAGGAAAAGACGAAGTCTCAGGACCCCCTCCCAAGACTGGTGTCTTATACTCTGCCTGCATGTCCCTTCCCTCTTCCATGACTCTTGCCCCTCCTTGATCACTCTTTAGGATTAGAGAAGAATGGCAAAACAGAGGTCGGTACACTTAGGAGCCACTCCCTCAGTAAATGTTGATGTTAGTCATCTCCTGAGGCAATACCTTCTGCACAAGCAAACTCCACTACTCAATCATACGGCAACAAGAGTTAGTAAAGTAATACCCAGATACACTCCGGCCAGCCGGTCCGATGGCTGATTCTTACTCAGCTGTCAGATTTCAGCCTAAATGTCTCTTGCTTAGAGAGGCCTTTCCTGACCACTGTGTCTGAGCAGCTTCCTCCCCATCTCCACTCATGATCACTTCGTACAGTTTATGCCCTTCACTCTACTTCATAACAACACGATTCTATTTGTGTGCTAATTTGGCTCTCTTCCCAACTCGAATGTCAGGCTCAGAAAGGGAGGTGCCTTGTCTGTTCTGATCACCTCTGCACGGCCAGTGCCTGGCAGAGCAGGAGCACAAATATTTTTTAACTAAATGATGGAGTAATAGAAAGGAGGCGCTTCCCCACCAGATATCTCTTATTAACACCCTGAAATTAGATGGGGTAAAACGTCAGTGAGGGCTTCCCTGGTGGCACAGTGGTTAAGAATCCGCCTGCCAATGCAGGGGACATGGGTTCGAGCCCTGGTCTGGGAAGATCCCACATTGCCGCGGAGCAACTAAGTCTGTGCGCCACAACTACTGAGGCTGTGCTCTAGAGCCCGAGAGCCACAACTACTGAAGCCCACGTGCCTAGAGCCCGTGCTCCACAACAAGAGAAGCCACCGCAATGAGAAGCCCGCGCACTGCAACCAAGAGTAGCCCCCGCTCACCACAACTAGAGAAAAGCCCGCGGGCAGCAACAAAGACACAACGCAGCCAAAAATAAATAAAATAAATAAATTTTTAATAAATAAATAAAACATCGATGATTGTTGAAGCTGAATGTTGGGTATCTGAGAGTTTATTTCTTGATGTGTGTGTTTGTGTGTGTGTGTGTGTGTGTGAGAAATAAAAAGTTTAAAACAAAGTTGTTCATCCCTGGGATGAAAAAAGGCAGAGCAGATCTGAACAGCAGACCCTAGGGATGTCTCTAGGGACATCCAGGGAGTCCCTCAGGATATCTCTCTCCAGAGAAAGAGGAAGACCTGACGTTGGCCACCACAGTCCTTTAGCTGAAAGCCAGTAAAACTGGACGTGCAGCTGAGGGAGAAAAGCACTATGTGTGGACAGTTCTCCGTGTTTCTGACAACTGCTCTGAGGGTACATTTGTAGAGCAGTTGCATTAACAAGGTACTTTCACTTACGTTTTGTTGGAACAACAGTGTGAATTATTATTATCCCCATGCTTGTTATATTATTTATCTCACTCAAAGCCTAATCCAAATGCTTTGGAATCAGGCAGAAATAAGATTCAAACCCTAACGCTACAGTCTGAGCTTCCGTTTCCTCATCTGGAAGAGAACACCACCTCCCTCCTCATGGGATTATAGGGAAACATAAATAACAGGAGGACACTTAATACCATGCCACACAAATGGTAGGTGCTCAGTGGTAGCTACTCATTCCTGGACCAAGGTTGTGTCTTATCTTTGGTAATCCCACGGTGCCTGGGTGCCTAATTATTGGCTAAATTTTAGAGTCAAAACAAAAGGTCCACAGAAGGTCAACAGACTGTAAGTGGCAGAACAGGTCCTTGAATCAACACCTTCAGGGCAAGCAAAGTGCTTTCGGCAGCACCGGGCTGCCTATCTAGGGTCTTGAAGATACACCTCTTTTTCATCCCATTGACCGAAGTTTTGCATAAGCTTGAACCCACCTATTAATTGAAACTAAGCAAATAAAATATTTTCTTTAGTTCCTCAGAAGTCCTCCTCTTTTTTTCTCATTCCCTTGTCTAAGATCCTTGTTCTGTAAAGTGTTGTTTCCTCGTGCAAGAAAAAGCCATTTTTAATATGTGCTAAATTTTTTTAAATTAACTGTAGTTAGAAAGTTATACAGCACTCAAACTTCAGAAGCCCAGAGCCGCAAGCCAAGATGGGAGGACACAGTCACACTGAGTTTGTACACGAGCTCCCCAGCCCCTGGTAACCACCAGTGCTAGTTCACTGAGCCTCCAAAACCAGAGAGCAGTCCTCTCTGACTGCCCCAAGTATGTTCAACCATCATAACAAAAGTGTTTTGAAGCCTAAGATGAAAGGATGTGATCAAAGAGGCCAAAGGTACTGGCTGCTAAAAGAAGAAAACACCGGAGATGGTTTCCATGTGATAGGGGGCAGGAAATGTGTGGGCAGGAGGTGTTGAGAGCCAGGCTTCCAGCCACTGCAAAGAATGGCAGGGAACAGACCACGTACAGTGCTGTGGCAAATGGCCCCCGGCCCCACAAAAGAGCACAGAAAATAAACCCACCCCGTAAAGATGCTGAGCTAGAGGCAGAAGAAGATGCTAGGATATAGCTCACCCTGTGCCTCAGTACTCAAAATCCACTCTTGCAGCATGCTACACTGGGCACCCAGGTGTAAGGCCCATGGATAGGCACCATCACAACACAGCCGGTGGGTATTAAGAAAGATCCAGAGGGCTTCCCTGTGGCGCAGTGGTTGAGAGTCCGCCTGCCGATGCAGGGGACACAGGTTTGTGCCCCAGTCCAGGAAGATCCCACCTGCCACGGAGCGGCTACGCCCGTGAGCCATGGCCACTGGACCTGCACGTCCAGAGCCTGTGCTCCGGGAGAGACCGCAACAGTGAGAGGCCCGCGTACCGCAAAAAAAAAACAAAAAAAAAGAAAGATCCAGACTGGAAGATGCATCGAACTAAAAGATTACCCATCCTGATTCAGTGCCTCTCATCTACCATGTCTTTAGTTACTTCAGCTAAAAAAAAAAACAAACAAAAAACACATAAGAATCAGAAACTCTGGGACTTCCCTGGCCATCCAGTGGTTAAGACTCCACCCTTCCAATGCAGGGGGCGTGGGCTCGATCCCTGGTTGGGAACTAAGATCCCGCATGCCACACAGCACAGCCAAAAAAATAAAGAGAATCAGAAACTCAATTGGTGGTTGGGGGGCGGTAGTAATGCATTTTTTTAAACTTGAATCGTTTCACAGGTAATTCTCCTACATGTAGAGTTGAGAACCACTGAACAAGTGAACAGAAGACTAAAAATGAGTCGTAATGAGCTTTTAACACAATTTAAACTCAAGACTCCAAAAGCTGTCTATAGGCTTCTGTTCTACTGCAAATGGTGAAAAGACACACCAAAGATGAAGGTTTCCCACTGGCTTGGGTAAATCACCTCTGAGATAACAGCTAATCCAATTAAGTGGGAGCTTAGTATCTACCCCATGTATCTCAAGAACACTGACATACATTAAAGTTTGTATATTAGAGGCTCCCAAAATTGTAAAGTCTTCCTTGACAAAATTATCACTATTATTCCCAGTTTTCCACCCATTTATCTTCAAGTTCAGATGCTTTTCTTATTCAAAATACCTGTTTAACAATCTACACTAAAAATAATTCAGAAGCCTCCTGATAAAGGTACAAATGTGTACATAAAAGTTTTATTTACATCTTCATTAGAGTATAACTGCTTTACAATGGTGTGTTAGTTTCTGCTTTATAAAAAGTGAATCAGTTATACATATACATATGTCCCCATATCTCTTCCCTCTTGAGTCTCCCTCCCTCCCACCCTCCCTATCCCACCCCTCTAGGTGGTCACAAAGCACCGAGCTGATCTCCCTATGCTATGTGGCTGCTTCCCACTAGCTATCTATTTTACGTTTGGTAGTGTATGTATGTCCATGCCACTCTCTCACTTTGTCCCAGCTTACCCTTCCCCCTCCCCGTATCCTCAAGTCCATTCTCTAGTAGGTCTGCGTCTTTATTCCTGTCTTGCCCCTAGGTTCTTCATGACTTTTTTTGTTTTGTTTTTTTTTAGATTCCATATATATGTGTTAGCAAACGGTATTTGTTTTTCTCTTTCTGACTTACTTCACTCTGTATGAGACTCTAGGTCCATCCACCTCGCTACAAATAACTCAATTTCGTTTCTTTTTATGGCTGAGAAAATGGGTACATAAAAGTTTTAAAGAATATTCAATTACTCAGTCATAGTTTAGTGAACTAGCATCCCTCCGAATGGCAAACCATGGCCCAAGCACCAACAGCTTGCTTTTGTGAATAAAGTTTTACTGGAACTCTGCCAGGCCGTTCATTTAAGAAAAAGCTTGCCGACTCCTAATCTAGAGCTATTCACAAACTTTAGTGTATATCAGAGTTACATGGAGGGCTAAGAAACACAGAGGCCCAAGTTCATTACCAAGTTCCCAGGTAATGTTGAGATACACCGAAATTTGAGAACCTCTGCTCTGGATGGGTGCTTCTCAAACTTTAATATGAACGTGAATCACCTGCTGACCACGTTAAAACAAAGATTCTGCTTCAGGAGGGTCGGGGGTCAGCTTGAGAGTCTCTTTTTCAAATAAGCTCCTAGGTTATGTCAATACTGCTGGTCAACAGGCTACGTTTTGCACAGCAAGAACCCAGAGCAGCACTTCTCCAATTTGGCTGCACGTTAGAATCTCCCAGGTAGTGGTACAAAGTGCAGATGCCACCCCCAGAGATTTGTATTTAATTGGTCTGGGGTGTGCCCTGGGCATTGAGATTTCGTTTTTAAGTTCCCCAAGTGATTCTAATGTGCAGCCAAGTTGGGAAACCTCTAGAGCACAACTCACCATCTCAGCAGTCAGCTAAACTTAAATAGTGGAATCCTCAACATAGCTTATTTCCTGTATACAGCACCCAAGATGGAAATAGGGCTGCTACCACAATACATATAAATATGTCTAGACTTCAGCCAGCAGACCTATTGCTCCACCCAAGTGTGTCATGGACTCTGATCTTGAGCAAGTTACAAATCGGAGCTTCAATTTCTTCATCTATCTAATGCGGATTGGAACCCCTGAGATAATGGTAAGAACAAAATGAGAGAACATTTGTGAAGGTGGTTTGGAAAGTAGCGTCTCCTATAAATAAGCATATATACAAATCCCACTTTGGCACTCTTCTTACCGGTCTAAGAGATACATATTTCCCTTTTCACCACTAAATCACGTTGAAACAGATATAAATGGGGAAGCACACACTTTTCTCACAAAGTGCTTAATGATGCAGTTCCAGGAAGCACTGTGTCATAAGAGCGGAACCACCGGCAACAATTGAAGGATTAGTAAGGGATTACCAGCTCCAGGGAAAAGACAAAGGACTGTGGTTTCCCAGGGTTGTCAGCCCTGCCTTTTGTCATTAACTTCAAATACACTTAATGAAAACACGGAGGTAGATTCAGTTACAAGTTATCAGCTCCTAAAGAGCTCTGCACACAGGATTGAAGGGAAAAAAGGACTTTCATGCCAATAAAGAAGAAAAACAAAAAACAGAGCCAGAGGCAGAGGAAGGAGTGGCATGGAGCTTTTTAATTTGGAAGGCAAAAAGGTTACACTTCATGGAAGGCAGAGGCTATGCTAATAAATGCTCATTACAAAGTTGTTCTGACACGGAAACCTGGGAACTCTCTGGGCTCTCCAACCGCATCCCAAATCAGTCGGTAGCAAGCATAAATCTGAAGGAAATCCGTGTGTCCAGCAAAGTGCCATCTCAAGAGCTCTTCTTATCCAGGGGAAACCAAAGAGTGAACCTTTAAGAAAGAAGCAGAAAGGTAAGAAGAGATACTCAAGGTTTCTAAAAATGTTTTGTGATATGCTACAGACAGGGTCTCGAATTCTTCTATCTAAATTCTAAACCCGTAAAGACAAAGGTAGTTATGGGGTTCCCAAATTCTGGACAGTATTTAAGCCAGGTTAGAACAACCAGAATAAAGCGAATTTTTTCACTGAACATTTTATAGAGGGATCCATAGAAATTAATGCTCAAATCTGAATTCCAAGCACACGAAGGCATAAGTGACTAGCCGTGGGTTCTAACGCCACCTCTGCAATTAATTAGCTGTACGACTTTACATAAGTCACTCTGACCTCTCTGATCCACAAACCCTCTTTGTGGTGAGAGGATTGCAACTTAGCCTAAAGAGCTTTTCTGGATTTAGAAAGCTTACAAAGCACTAACTTCCAGTTTGGGGGGTGGGGTAGGGGTAGGGGAAGAAGGAAGAATTCGAAAGAAAGCAGAGAAAGATTCCCAATCTCAGATTTAACGAAGGACCAAAACAGCAGAAATAATTTTGTTTTCATTTAACAGTAAGATTATTTTTGGCAAGAAGGAGGTGGAGACTAACCCCATGAGAAGAGGCCACACAGCTGCCAGAGTCAGATGGGACTGACTGTAAGCTGTGAGGTGGAGCCCAGCCCTGCCCTGTAAACACAGACTTCCCTTCTCACACCTCTAGGAGGGCTGCCCACCTAGAGCAGCTCCAACACGGTGTGGCCAGAAGGTGACCCCTTGGCCCTAGGGGCCCCAATGTCCCCAGCCACAAGCAGCCCATTTTCCTGCAGTGTGCCATAAAAATATTGTCATCTTCTATGTGTGAAGATGAGAAAGGTTGGGAAACACTATGTTTCAGAAGAGCTGGGCTACACCAGTAGGTGAAAGGGCACCACCTTATTTTGTGCATTGGTTCAGGTGACCTGGAGATTCTAGCATCAGAGTTTAGAGGAAAGATCTTAGACTTCTAGGCAGATTGCTTTTATTCCACTAACAATGAAAGAGAAATGCTACATAATTGCAGAACATTCCTGCATCAGTGGAATTATGAGAAATATGTAAAACACAGAGCAAAAACAGGGAGCAAAAGTGATCACAGTGCCAAATAAGAACAAACAGACCTATTAAAACTAACCTATTCACTCCATCAAATGTCTTAAGCAGGGCTTCCCTGGTGGCGCAGTGGTTGAGAGTCCGCCTACCGATGCAGGGGACACGGGTTCGTGCCCCGGTCCGGGAAGATCCCACATGCCGCAGAGCGGCTGTGCCTGTGGGCCATGGCCGCTGGGCCTGCGCGTCCGGAGCCTGTGCTCCGCAATGGGAGAGGCCACAGCAGTGAGAGGCCCGCGTACCGCAAAAAAAAAAAAAAAAAAAAAAATGTCTTAAGCAAACTCTCTGACAACAGACTATGAACTAATACAACACATCAGTTCTAACGGCCAAGGTGAGAGAGGAATAGAGCACAGGGCCACTTCAGTGAAGAGCCTGACACAATGAGAATTATAAAAGAAATTCTCATTCAGTACAAAAGTCAAGTTTTGAGATCCTATGACAATAGAACATCTTAATCTAAGACACTGAGATTGGTCCAACTAAAAGGCAAAAAATGACTCATGAGAGTAAATCTCTTTGACAATGGTTTTCAGAAAATTTCTATTTACATAGATCTGCTCCTTTCTTTTAAGGCAAAAATATATCTACCAGACAGTACTCTAAAAGCAGAGGTTCTAGGAGTCTTTGAAATATTAGCTCAACAAAATTGGACTATTCACCAGCTCAGAAGAATGATTTCAACTGTTAAGCAGGGGATAAAGGTTTCAGGAAACTGACAAATAAAATTTCCTCCCCTGATATCAAGACATGCAAAGTGGAAGACACCTACTGAGAAGAGTTAGCATGACTTCTTCAGTCTATTCACACAAGCAGGAAAGACAGCACCATTCGATCAGCCTGTTCTCATCATCTTAAGAGAAAGCAAGGCACAACACAAAGAACTGTTAAAAAGAATTACTCTCTGTAGAGACACAAAAGATGATGCCAGACAGGGTCATTTCTGTTTGGAATTTGCTTCCCCAGCACCATCTCTATTCAGACGCCAGCACTGAGCAGATATGCTCAAATACTGATTTTCCTTCAAATCCATCTCATCCTAGATCCTGGTCACCCAATTAAAACTGAAATTAGAGAAAATGTGAATCAAAGACCATTCTGCAGAAACTCTAGGTTCAGAGCTCAATGTGAATCACTACAATTTCAGAAGGCACGGATCTGAAAATGAAAGGAGCTGTAGAGATCAGCTCGTCCAATCCTCTCAGTCTTACAGATGAGGAAACCATCACCTGAGAGTTTGACAGATTTGTCCAGAGCTGTGCTGTCCAATACCACGCCACAGGTGACTATTTAAGCTGAGTTAAAATTAAATAAAATGAAAAATTCAGTGCCTCACTTAGCCACATTTCAAATGTTCAATAACTACATGTGGCTAGTAGCTACCGTATTTGGCAGTGCAGACTTAGATTAGCACAATGCAAAGTTCCACTGGACAGCACTGGCCCAGGGTCACCCTCTCTGGAATAAGTCGGGTCTCCTGATCTGCATTCTCCTCCACTTCTTCCAGATCATACTAAAGATGACCAACTTTGCAGAAACATTTTAGATAGCCTGTCTTCATCCCTTCTTATCAACCTCTCCTAAGTTTTTCCCATTTAAAAAAGAGAAGCAAGCTTAATACTGTTAATGGAAACCTTCTAATAAAATGTATTCATCATCCAAAAGTCTTTGAACATAATAGAGAGGGAAGAATATAAAAGTGTGAAGTTAAAGTATCTGTTATCGAGTTCCCACTCAGTCACTTATTAGTTCCAGGCCCTGGACAAGTCAACTTAAATTTCACCAAGCTTTAATTACCTCATGTACAGAACGGGAACACTACTATTTGTCTACCTCCATCACAGGGTGGGCCGTGAGGATGACGTGGGTTGATGTGTGTAAAGTGTATGTGGGGACTTCCCTGGTGGCACAGTGGTTAAGAATCTGCCTGCCAATGCAGGGGACACGGGTTCAAGCCCTGGTCCGGGAAGATCCCACATGCCGCCGAGCAACTAAGCACGTGCACCACGACTACCAAGCCTGCATTCTAGAGCCCGCGAGCCACAACTACTGAAGCCCATGCACCGCAACGAAGAGTAGCCTCCGCTCGCCACAACTGGAGAAAGCATGTGCACAGCAATGAAAACCCAACGCAGCCATAAATAAATAAATAAATAAATTTTTTTTTTTTTAAGTGCATGTGGAGTGTGAGTGCTGCAAGCCTGGTTATGTGATAACTGTAAAACATTTGATAAATGTTGTCTAATTTTGTAAAAGGCCTTATACAAACACCATGCATTTTGTTACAGACAATCGCACTTTTGATGGATGATGAAAACCTGGTAATATGGATAAAAAGCAACAATTGAAGGTAAAAAGCAAGAAGAAGAAAAAAAGCAAAGCTCAACTGAGGATCGACACAAACAGCATTATCCTCCTCAAACACAATGGGACTATCATGAATACTATTAATCAGAGGCTTTAACAGCTGCAAGAGACTCTAATGACCATCCAGGCCAATCCCCTCCCTATGCACATAGGGAAATTAGGGCTCAACGACAAGCTTATTTCTCCATTCAACTAGTTAACAACACAGCAAAGTCTACAACACAGGTCTTCCGACTTCTAGCCTCACACTCGTGCCCCACTCCACTGTCCCTCGTGTGAATTGTTCCCTCGGCATCTTTCTTCCCCAGCACTTTCCTCGTGTCTTAGCACGAGCTATTTTATACAGCATTTTGTTGCAGCTGAAAATGATTTAT
Source organism: Monodon monoceros (assembly GCF_005190385.1). Classification (NCBI taxonomy): domain Eukaryota; kingdom Metazoa; phylum Chordata; class Mammalia; order Artiodactyla; family Monodontidae; genus Monodon; species Monodon monoceros. The sequence goes on from NW_021703778.1 coordinate 99,948,325, forward strand.
TCGTTCATACACTCATTCAACAAACATGCATTGTGACCGTTAGCCCTGTGCTAAGCTCTGAGGTCCCCACCCTCTGGGAATTTAACAGTCCAATGGGAGAGACAGGAAAATGAATGGTTTCATAACCATGTGGTAAGTGCAGCGTTAGGGGCATGCACAGTGGACCATGAGGGCCCCAAGAAGAGGGTCTTATGCAACCTGGGGGCAGGATGACTTGCAGTCGGAATCATCTGAGCTGCAAGGCTAGAGAAACTAAGGCAGGGAATGAACTTCATAAATACAAATCTATGGGAATTCCCTGGCGGTCCAGTGGTTAGGACTCAGCACTTTCACTGCCGGGGCCCGGGTTCCATCCCTGGTCAGGGAACTAGGAACCCGCAAAACGCAAAGCTTAGCCAAATTTTTTTAAAAAACACAAATCTACTTGATATTCTCTTTTATTCTTTTCCTCTCTTTTTTTTTTTTTTGGTAGTTTTAAATGAACCAAATACCAAATAGAGCACAATCACCAATTCAAGAATCATCAATTATTTGGGTTTTTTGTAAATAAAATAAGCAGTTCAAGGTTTTAAGAATAAGTAAAGAATCTCACCCTCCAACCAGGAAAAAAGAGGGGGTTGAGAAAAGATTATGCCAACTCAAAATACTTTCTACAAATTTAGAGTAGCTCCCTTTTTGAGAACTTATCTGGTGGCTAAACCTAATTCAATATAAGGTGAAATGTCACAGAGAAAATGAAATGGAAACTAACCCCCCCCCACCCAAAGAAATTAAAGATGACTGCCAGCAGGAGGTCATGCTGAGAGCAAAAACAGGTCTACAAGAAACCGGAAAGGGAGCTCTCAAACTGACAGATCAGAAAAGGAAATAAAAGGTCAATCTCTGGGTCACCGTGCACTTGGTCTTCCCTAGGTGACAAAGGTTGCATGCTCTTTTGTGCCTGACACAGTCCACCTCTGGCCAGAATGTAAAGCAAGGCCCACCCAACACCTAGGCCCGCTTGGACCTCTGCTGCCCTCCTGTGACTGGAAAGAAACTTGGTTTTATCACAAAGGTATCTGTGGTTTCTTCCCCCAAACTCAGCTTCTCTTGGGCTTTGTAGTACCTTCTCTCAGCAATGAAATGTACAAGCCACTGGGAGGCAGTAGCGCCTAAGAAATAACATTTAGATCCCCTTCCAGAGGTAACTTTCTATATTACTACAGTACTTTACTGATGAATTCAAAAAGCCAACTGGCGACTGCTTGTTTGTAAATAGTACTGTTTGTCAGTTATATTCTGCCCAGCCCTGTAGCGCCCTTGCTCCAGCCGGGATTAAACTCTACGAATTTTTAAAGACCTGTGGGAGAACAGCCTCCACCATAAAAACAAAGCAACACTAACAAGGTTTCAGCACAACCTGGTGGCAAACAATCACGCTCAGGCTAAGCATACTTTCAAGCTCAGGTCTGCCCCTTGTCGAAGCCCTGTTCACTTCTCCCTCTGATCCAGGGCCCAGTCATCAGGAACTTTCCTTCCCAAGCTGTGACCCAATGTAGCTAAGTCCCTCTTTTCTTCATTTCCCTTCAGAACACCTGAGATAGGCTGACATTTTCTGAAAAGAATTTCACAAGAAGACATGGAAAAACAAAACAGGAAATATTTACAGATGGTATGTAAATCTTTAAATATTCAAACCTACTGAACTTCTATATAATGCATTCATTCAAAATAGATTACTGCCACCTAAGTGCCAAACACTGATCATCACTTTAGGTGTGCATGGATTCTCCCAACTCAGAAGCTCACTAGGAGCATTTTTCACTTTTGCATTTTCATTTTTTTCTTTTTAATAAATTTTAGTTTTGACTGCGTTAGGTCTTTGCTGCGCACAGGCTTTCTTTAATTGCGGCAAGCAGGGGCTACTCTTCGTTGCAGTGCGTGGGCTTCTCATTGCGGTGGCTTCTCTTGTTGCAGAGCACCGGCTCTAGGCGGAAGGGCTTCAGTAGCTGTGGCTCACGGGCTCTAGAGCACAGGCTCAGTACTTGTGGTGCACGGGCTTAGTTGCTCCGTGGCATGTGGGATCTTCCTGGACCAGGGCTCGAACCCATGTCCCCTGCCTTGGCAGGCAGATTCTTAACCACTGCGCCACCAGGGAAGTCCTGCATTTTCTTTTTTTTTTTGAATTTTATTTTATTGTTTTTATACAGCAGGTTCTTATTAGTTATCTATTTGCATTTTCATTTTTATGATAATCTAAAAAACATTGTAAGTCTATTCTTTTCTCTTTTTTATTATTTTATTTATTTATTATTTTTGGCTATGTTGGGTCTTCGTTACTACACATGAGCTTTCTCTAGTTGCGGCGAGCAGGGGCTACTCTTCGTTGCAGTGCGCGGGCTTCTCATTGTGGTGGCTTCTCTTGCTACGGAGCACAGGCTCTAGGCGTGCGGGCTTCAGTAGTTGTGGTGCACGGGCTTCAGTAGTTGTGGCTCGCAGGCTCTAGAGTGCAGGCTCAGTAGTCGTGGTGCACGGGCTTAGCTGCTCTGCGGCATGTGGCATCTTCCCGGACCAGGGCTCAAACCAGTGTCCCCTGCATTGGCAGGCAGACTCTTAACCACTGCACCACTGGGAAAACCCCTATGAGTCTATTCTTGACCACTGGCATAGCCACTTATACCAGTGCTGCCAACTGAACAGCTAACTTTTACCACAGGTTTCTCACGCTGCCATCTCTGGACATGTTTTCAGGAGGCCGCAAAAGTCTGAAGTTTGGAAAAGGCTGTGTTAACAGACGTAGGTTTTACAATAGTCCTAGCTGAACAAAACTGCTATGAAGACGGTCAAGTCTTAGAGCAGAGGGAAGGAATGGGGACTGGAGGGATTCAAAGGAACTTCAGCTCAATCTACAATGCTTAATTTGTTCAAAACCTGTTCATTCCAGGTGGTGGATACACGGCGGTGTTTGTTATATTCTTCTCTGTACTTTTCTGTATTTTTTAAATTGTCATACAAGCAAAGAAAGTTAAGTAATAAAGGAAAGGACGGTAATAAAAATAACTGTGGTAACTTTTTTTTTTTTTTTTTGATGTGGACCATTTTTAAAGTCTTTACTGAATTTGTTACAATATTGTTTCTGTTTTACGTTTTGGTTCTTTGGCTGCGAGGCATGTGGGATCCTAGCTCCCTGACCAGGGATTGAACCAGCACCCCCTGCAGTGGAAGGCAAAGCCCTAACCACTGGACTGCCAGGGAAGTCCCTGTGGTAACTTTCTAAACACATTTCTTTAACTCTGCAATTGTCAAATACTTTATAATAAGCAACTTTAAGCAAAAATAGATATTAAAAGAATTTTTTGACATCAGACTGGATTATTAGACTTAAAAGATTTCCAGCAAGGTTCTTTGAACCTCAGTTTCTCATCTGTAAGTGGAATTACCAAGCCTATCCTCATAAGGTTGTTTTGAAAATAAAGTAAGACCTAAAGCCTGGCCCACGCGAGCACTCGCTATCTTCTTACTTCTTCTTACTTCTTCTTCTTACTTCTTCTGGAATAAACTTCTTTAACTCAGTGCCATTTTCTTTTGATATGCTTTTTCATAGTAGCTGCTGGTTTTAAACGTCACCCCCAAATTCACACAAGAGCAGTGAGCTATAGATCGTTTATTCTTTTTATACCCAACTCTCAACATACTTGTCAAATATGGAGAATATTCAATCTGTTTTGTTCTACCTTCTGAGTTGATATAAATATTGAAAACCCACTCGAAAACCATTTTTAAAGTGTTTTAGCACACTGCACATAGAACTAAGTTAGAAGTACAGAAAAAGGGCAAATAAATGTATGTTTGAAAATTGAGGGCAGGACAGTACAGTATATGTCAAACCGTGATCATTTCACAAATGATCTCTGTGAAAAAAACCCTGGGGAGTCCCCGACAGAAGGATTTCACTACGAATATACTCTCTATAGAATGATTTAACACTGCAATCTGGGATTGGAAGATTGTGCTATACCTTGGGCCCATAATTCCCAGCTGAACAGGTGGCCCTAGATCGTTAATAGGGTCTGCAGTACGCAGTTTCTGCTGAGCTTGCTTTTTTGTCTCTGTCTTTGTCATGATTTTGAAATACTAGCCTCTCTGCTGCAGAGTCCTCCTCCAGTCACGACAGCCCTAGGAAATTATTTTTCATGATCTGGTATCTCCCTGATCCTAGAGAACAAACATCCTTGAACTGCTTGCTCTGTCCCCTTGTTAAAGCATACGTGACTCATCTAGAAAAAGTAACTAGAAATTTAGAGTAGGGCAATCAGAAGACTTATGACCTTTCCAGCAAGGTTACTATCAGAGCCCAAGTGTTACTCAGGATGTTCGCCGGTCAATGCTGGTCGGTGAACTTTCTAGCTGTACTCAAGAAGCTCTCATTGGTCAGGCGCCCTGTCTGCGGCCTCTGCTCCCAGATGGCACGGCGGCCCAGTTCTCCGGACCGCCACAGCACTTTGTTCAGGTCTTTAGTGTGGCTCTAACTGCTGTGTTTACATGCCCTTTTCCCCTTCTAGACTGTTTACTGCTTGAAGGCAGCCACATTTTACTTTTCTTTGTGTTCCCAGGATCAAGGCATTGACTAGCACATGGGGGAACAACTCAAGTCCTGATTGGGTCTCCAAAAAGTTCAACTGTATTAAGATAGTAGAAAGAAGTGGTTCACAGTCTCTTTCACTGATATAAACCACCTCTGTCAACTTACCACTGCCAAAAATGAAACCTTACCTGAGCTAACAGTACTGCTTTTGAGACAATATCTATGGAAAGGATTTATGTAATATATTAAGTAACTGCTAGAAACTGAAGTAAAGTCCTTGTCACATTATTGCATCCACTTTGTCCATGGTTGCTCTAACTCTTAGGTTAGATTTCTGATTAGTACAAAAATGATAGCTTTCCAAGTTGTGATAGAAAGAGGTTGGTCCTGGGATATTGTTCCCCCAAAGAGGGTCAGTTTCCTAAGGTTCTCGTTTCTCTACCCCAGTAATAGCAACATTTAATTTTGTAGGAGAAAGGCAAAGAATAGAGTGCATTCATTCATCGGTGAGCAACACGGGATACTGAAAGAGCACTAGGCCAAGAGGACCATTGGACTAAAGCACTACGCTGCTTCCACTTAGCTATGTGGCCAGGGAAAGCCATTGGATTGTTCTGGACCTCTGTTTTCTCGTATATAAAATAAGTTTTAAGATAGAGTCAAGGGACTTCCCTGGCGGTCCAGTGGGTAAGACTCCACACTTCCAAGGCAGGGGACATGGGTTCCATCCTTGGTCAGGGAACTAGGATCCCACATGCCGTGCAGCACGTCCAAAAAAAAAAAAAATATATATATATATATATATATATATATATACACAGAGAGAGAGAGAGAGAGAGAGAGTCAAGTACTTCTCAGAGCTTTTAGGATTCTGCTTAGGAGGGAAGGATGGAGGGGAGAGCATACCACACATGGAGAGCACAAGCAAAGAGGGCTTTTCAACTTCTGTGAATCAGAACAACTCGGCTCCACTGCTGAGATTCCATATCAGTTTACTTAAAAAAAAAAAAAAAAAAAAAAAGAGCTCTATTGCTAAAAAAAGAAAACTGGCAAATGACCACATGGCATCTCATCCTATATGTTAAAGTGTTCTCCCAAGCTAATCCAATTTTCCCATTAATTTTTAACTTAGCACATATATAAGCAAGCAGCCATCGTCATTCATTCGGCATATGCTGGATGCCTATCAGGTGTAAGCACGATACTAGGTACTACTACGGGGACAACGGCCCAGCATTTGAACTCATCTGAGATTAAAATCAGAAAAAAAATTATAGAGCAAATCTAAAAGCAAAACCTACAGCTTATGTCTCTTCCAAGATCTCAGAGTTATTTTCATGGAGTTATTGGTGCAGAAATTAATGTATTAGCTACAAGCAAACTCTCATTTTCTGTTATCTTAATGATTTGCAGAACAGTGAGAAGAGAAGGCAACGACCAAGAGCAGCAGCACTGATGAATCACGATATTAGCACATACTTTGCAGACCAATATGGAAAACTCTGCAAACATCTTATCAACAGTATGGGAACTCTGACAACCATGATCAAAACCAGCCCCTCCGGTTTCTGTTTCTAAAACCAACACTATGTGACAAGCACTAAGATCATCACTTACATTCTTCCAGTCTCCTACGCCTCAATTAAGTAAATGGGAATGATTCAGCCAACGAAGTTCATGACAACAAGGTGCAGGATGGTGCTGGCAAAGAGAAAATCAGCAAAGGCTCGCTCCGGGGAGATGCCTTGGAAATCCGCTTTGTTTTGTGGGTTGATCTGTATTCTCAGACAAACTGTACAAGAATAAAAACACAAAAGTGATTATCAAGAAGTATGAAACAAGTATGACTAATGCACACACACATACCCTCTGACCCAACAATTCTGTTCCAGCAGAAATGACACGTAAGTCCATCAAAAGGCACGTACAGGAATGATACCCATGGTGGCCCCCAACTGGAAGCAATCTAATGTCTATCAACAGTAAAATGGGGAGAATTCCCTGGTGGTCCAGTCGTTAGGACTCAGCGCTTTCACTGACAGGGGCCCGGGTTCAATCCCTGGTTGGGGAACTGAGATCCCACAAGCCAAAAAAAAAAAACAACAACAGTAAAATGGGTAAATTATGGCATATGCATACAATAGAATACCATATAGCAATGAAAAAGAGCTTCACAACATGGATGAATTCAGCAAATATCACGATGAGCAACACAATCCAGACGCCAAAAAATACATGCTTTATGATTCTACTTATATAAAGCTTAAAATTGGCCAAAACCAATCTACAGTAATACAAATCAGGACAGTGGTTTTTTATCGTTCACAGGAGATGACTTGGAAGGCAGGAAGAGAGGCCTCTAGGGTACTGATAATGTTCTATATCCTAATCTGGTGGTGGCTAAAAGGGTGAATTTAAAAGTTCATCAAGTTGTACACAAATTTCATGCTGTTAATTGTTTAAGGGAACAATACAACTTCTCAGAGTTAGGCTAAAAACCAAAGCCTTACTGAGAAAAAAAAAAGATATTGATATAAAACCAAAAAATCTTTAGAACTCTCTTATCTCCTGAATTAAGTTTATAATTATACCTAGATCAGGATGTAGTTGAGGCAGTAACAAAGGGGCTAGGCTGAATGACCAAAAGTTACAAAACTGTGAATTATTTCCAACAGAATGTGTATATTAGACAGCAAAGATGCTTATCCATGAGGACCTCACAACTGTAGATAATCTTTGATCTCAAAGTTCTAGAAGCTGCTTGTCTCAAAAAAGGCAAGAGATCTAAGTTACATGACTTTGACAGAGAACTCTCCACTACCACACTCTGTACCCTTGAAGATTCCAACCTGACACCATAGCCACAGTCACCATTTGACATGAAAAGAAAGCTCTAGGAAAACACTTTTCCAAAATATCTTTATACCTGTGACAAATGATTACACTACTTAACCCAAATTTGCTTCAGGCTAGCATCCATCCCATCACTAACCGAGAAAAGGCAACAGACTGATATCTAACCCAAAGGTCAGAGAACTACCAGACTGGGCTTCCCGGGTGGCACAGTGGTTAAGAATCCTCCTGCCAATGCAGGGGACATGGGTTCAAGCCCCGGTCCGGGAAGATCCCACATGCCGTGGAGCAACTAAGCCCGTGCACCACAACTACTGAGCCTGTGCTCTAGAACCCGCAAGCCACAACTACTGAGCCCGCATGCTACAACTACTGAAGCCCGTGCACCTAAAGCCCGTGCTCTGCAACAAGAGAAGCCACCGCAACAAGAAGCCCATGCACCACAATGAAGAGTAGCCCCTGCTCACCACAACTAGAGAAAGCCCGCACACAACAACGAAAAACCAATGCTGCCAAAAATAAATAAACAAATAAATAAATTTTTAAAAAAGACTACTTCTCCAGAGTCCATCGCCATGGCAACAGAGTCTTCATTATGCTTAAACATGCAAACACTGTGGAAAAACCCCGGATCTTTTCAGGCACCTGAACCCTTCAAAATATGAAGGACACTGCTGAAGCAAGGGCGACCAGTTAAAATCCCACTGTGGTGAGTATAGCTTGGTTCACCCATTTGGGAGAGCAACGGCAACATCTATTATATTTTAAATGTCTTTTGAGTAAAGAATTTATCTTAGAGAACAAAGGTATTCTAACAGCATGTTCGTAAAGTTGAAAAAAAAAAAGTGAAAACAGTCCAAATGACATCAAGGGGATTACTTAAGTAAATTACACTACAGACATGCAATAAAATCCCATGCAATTATTCAAAAGAATGAGATTAATTAGCTAGACGTTGACAGTAAAGATGTCTAAGATATATTAAGTGAAAAAAAGCCAAAAATACTATTCCCTTTCAGATTTCTCTTAAACTGCATACACACACACACACACACACACACACACACACACAATTTTCTCACTTATTTTAGTTGGAATCTAGGAAAAAATCTGAAGAGATACCAAACACGATTAACAGGGGCTATTGGGGTAGAAGATGGGAGTAGAGTAGTGCTTTGAGAAATATGAGGGGACAAAAGGAAAGTGAAGCTCCCCATTAAGGTACACAAAGAAATGAACTGATGTGTTATCATTATCATAATCATAGTAACCCAAGTTGCTTCAATGACAACATAAGAATCAGAATCGCACAGAGATGCAAAGGACCCTGAAGGTCCTAAAGACCAACACCCCATCTAATGCACAAAATACCCAAGAGGTGGTGGATATGGGCATGCCAGGGGAGGCTGCATGAATCAGCTGGGAATAGTTCCAAAGTATACTCACCATATCCAGAATCTGGTAAGTCATCCCTAGGTGCAGAATTACAAACCATCCAGAGCCTGTGTTACTGACAGAGGCAGCAAATCCCTCAGATGCAGGGATATGCTGCCTCTATCAGTAACACACGCTCTGGACGGTTTGTAATTCTCAAAAAAGGCAAAGAACACCTGTTCAAAAAGCTCCTCCACAAAAGATCCTTCAGTCCTTCCTGAGCACTTCCAAAGATGGAAATGTACTACCTCCTAAGGCAGCTTGCTCCATTTTAGCAGTTCTAATTTATCTCCTTAAATAGTCACTTAGTCAGCAAAATATTTACTGAGCATCTACTATGCGCCATGCACTGTCCCAGGTGCTAGGACTATGGCACAGAACAAGACAGACAAGAGTCTGGCTCCCAGGGAACTTACACTCTAATGGAGAGAAACATAATAAGTGAGAAAACAACTAAACAAGGAAATATGAGGTAGTGATATGTGCTATGAAACAAAGCAAGGTAATAAAAGAGTGACTGGGAAGCTATTTCTTATTTGGTGGTCACAGAAGGCTTCTCTAAGAAGGTGCTATTTAAGACCAAAATTTGAAAGACAGGAGCCAACCATGCAAAGATCTAGGGGCAGAGCATTCCAGATAGCAAGAATCTTGGTCAGACTGACCAGAATGTAGGGATCAAGGGCAAGAGGGAGACAAGGGCCAAATCAGTGGGGCTTTGTAAGCTTCAGTAAAGAGTCTGGATGTAGTTCTAAGTACAATGGAGCAATATTTCAAAGTTTTGAGCAGATGAATAAAATAACCTGATCTAAAATTTTTAAGGATGGTAGAACTGCAATGCGGAGAATGGTGTGCAAAGTTCAAGAAGCCGAAGAGTCATGCAGGAGCCAAAGAGCTCAGGTAATGGTAGTCAAAAGGGACAGAAGTCAAGAGATACAGGCTGTATTTTGGGGAAGACAGGGCTTGCTGATGTAATGGATGTGGGAGATAAGAGAAATCAAGGAATCAAGAAAACCTTCTAGGGAATTCCCTGCTAGCCCAGTGGTTAGGACTCTGAGCTTTCACTGCCAAGGGCCCAGGTTCAATTCAATCCCTGGTCGGGGAACTAGGATCCCACGGGCCGAGCAGCCAAAAAAAAAAAAAAACCTTCTAAATTTGTGGTTTCAACAACTTAACCAAAGTTGACACCATGTACTGACCAGCAAAGAGGCAGATGGCTAGGCCGGAAGGTTCAATCTGGAGTTGTGTGTTAGACATCAAGTGAAGATATCAAGTAGGCAACTGGACTTACTAATTTGGAATTCAGGGAATAGGTCAAAACTGAAAATATAAATGTGGTAGTTGTAGTTATATAGACATTATTTAAATTCACCTATGGGAAAGAAATACAGCGAAGAGGTCTAGAACCATGCCCTCAGACCAAAAAGCACCTAGCACAAACCATAGGAAGGAAAAACCAATGAGGTGAGAAGGAACAAGCAGGAGAGTGTAGCGTTGCAAAAGCTTTGAGAAGAAAGTACTTCACTCACTCAGAAGGAAGCAGCCAACTCTGTTAAGTGCTAGATGTTGCTGAGCATTCAGGCAAGGTGAGGTACATGGCCATTAGATCTGGCAAGATGGCAAGAGCAGTTTCACTGTAGTGGTGGGGACAGACCACCAAGAGTAGGTTAAGGAATGAATGGACAGTGAGAAAGCAGAAACAGCAACTAGACAACTATTCTTTCAAGGAATTCTGTGATGATGGAGCAGAAAGGCATGGAACAGTAGCTGAAGGGGTATCTAAAGTCAAATTAATTTTTTTAATTGGACGATATTAGAGCACGTATGTATGATGGGAATGATCCACTAGAGAGAAATTAATGATGCAGAATGGAGGGATGATTACAGAAGCTGAGTCCCTGAGTGAGCAAGAGAAGGCTGGATCCTCTGCACAAGTGAAGAAACTGACCTCTGATAGGAAAGAGATATATCATCCACCATTACAGGAAATAAGTCAAAAAGTAGAGGCTCCATGTGTAGGTGGGTTGCTATGATTCCTTGGTAGGAAGATGAAAGGATTTCTTTTTTAGCAAAAAAAAAAATAAAGCAAGATCATCAACTGAGAATAAAGGAAAAGAGAAAATATAGATGAAAATGAAGAGAGAAAATATGAAGCATATTTTGGAAAAGCAAACATATCAGGGAAGTATTATAGGACCACTGGGCAGGGTTGAGTGCCTACTTGTGTTCCTATTCTCACCAATACTTCTCCATCACAGCACTATATCCAGGTTTACTTGTCAGCAACTCCCACTAGATTATAAACTCTGTGGGAGTAGAGATCATGTCTGCGTGCTCCACAGTTAAATCCTCAGTACCCTGGCAGGGAACCTGGCACATAATAGCTCAATATTCCTTAACTTATTATAGGCATGCTCACAATGTAACATACAGTGTTAAGCACTGAGGATGCAGAGATGAAAAGAGCACTGCACCACTACGGTGTAGTGAAATAGGAACACAGGAGAAAGACCTAAATCTGAAGAGCCAGGGAAGGGTTCAAACGGAAGCAGCACTTGAGCTGAGATGGCTGAGAAGTGAAGGAATTTTCTGGGCAGTCAAACAAAGGTAAAATAGCTTAAGACATCTCAGCATGTTCAGGGAATAATAAGTAACTCAATAATGCTGGAATATAAAGTACAGAGGAGGTGGAGACGAGATGAAGCTGGAGATGTGGCCAGGACCGGATTATCAAAGACCCTCTATGCCATTAAAATTTTTTTTAATTTCTCTTTGGGTACAGACAAATTTTATGTGGGGAGTAGCACAATCAGATTTGCAAGTCAAATCAAGCCTGCAAACATAGTGGAAGATGGACTGGAGGGAGATCAATAAGGAAGATTACAGTAGTCCAGATAAGAGATATTGGGAGCCTGAGTGACAAAGGATGAAGAGGTAGCAATGGATATGAAAGAGGTTTAGAAACAGGACTGTCAGGCATAAGGCTGGCAAACTTCCAATCTCCTGGATAAGTTATGGGCCCACAAATCTAATAGATAATTTCCAAAAAATGCTGGACCCCAGTCCACACAGCCCAAGATCTCCCGTGAGATAGAAAACACTCTGAATTAGGCCTACTTGCCTTTCAGATTCAAACTGTTTTTGGATCTGTAAACTAGGGGGAACAAAACTACTTTTTTTAATCTGTAAATATTTCATACAGATTAGAAAACAGAATAGACCAAAGTTGTGAAATGACTTAAAAACTGATTTCAAGATCAAAGATTTATTTTAAGGACAGTCTTATTGTTTTCCACTCATCCCTCCAAAATAGCACTTTAAATGAGCAAAAAGAGGGATTTCAGTTAGGTAAAAAAGGAAACTAGAAGGGCTGCCAACACTGACACACTACTCTGAAAAAGGGACAGATGTCCTCCTCTAGAGAGATCTAACCACAAGATAAACAGTCAGCTGCTGAGGATGTCTGAAATCTGTCTGAAAGAAGAAAAATATTTTATCTCTGAAGTCCTTTCAAAGCCTACTATACTTTAAACTGTTGATCCAAAAAAAAAAAAAAGATTTCTCAATGGCAATTTTCTACCTCTGTCTCCTTGAAACTATGGTTAAGGTTCCTGGTCATGAGGAACAGAAAAAAACAGACCATTTTCATCAGGCCCAAATAACACCAGGCTTTTTAAAAAATGTGGTAGTATCCTACATCGGTTTAAAATGTACTAATCAATTTCCAAAGAACATATGCTACATAACACATGCAGAAGGAATGGAAGAGAACAGACTGCCAAAAAAGAAATCAAGGGAACCAGGCTAAAGAACTTTTCCCTCCAATTCATCCTACACATTAACACCAATTGTAAGTCACTCCTTTACTTAAATCTAAAACATTATTTTAAACGTTTTTAATCCGGGGCTTCCCTGGTGGCGCAGTGGTTGAGAATCTGCCTGCCAATGCAGGGGACACGGGTTTGAGCCCTGGTCTGGGAAGATCCCACATGCCACGGAGCAACTAGCCCCGTGAGCCACAATTACTGAGCCTGCGCTCTGCAACAAGAGAGGAGCCTGTGCTCTGCAACAAGAGAGGCCACGATAGTGAGAGGCCCACGCACCGCCATGAGTGGCCCCCACTTGCCACAACTAGAGAAAGCCCTCGCACAGAAATGAAGACCCAGCACAGCCATAAATATATAAATAAATAATTTTTTTTAAAAGAACTTTTTTTAATCCTTAGATGCATTCCTATCACCTACAGGATAAAACTCCTTGGCCTGGCACTCAAAGCTCTAGCATCCAGCACTACCTAATCCTTCAAGGTAATCGCCTACAATTCCCTTTCTCAGCCAAACTGGCCTCCTCCGTTCTCTTCCAATAGGAAACACAACTCGGGGAAGTTAGAAACCTCAGCACTGTAAATAAGTACAAGCCTTCCCTTCCCAACAACCAGAACAAAGGATAAACTCTCAATTTAAAATTTCCCATTAAAACCAGTATCCAGGGCTTCCCTGGTGGCACAGTGGTTAAGAATCCACCTGCCAATGCAGGGGACACAGGTTCAAGCCCTGGTCCGGGAAGATCCCACATGCCGCGGAGCAACTAGGCCCACGTGCCACAACTACCGAGAGAGAGCCTGTGTGCCACAACTACTAACAACCACATACCTAGAGCCCATGCTCCGCAACAAGAGAAGCCACCCCAATGAGAAGCCCACACACTGCAACAAAGACCCAACGCAGCCAAAAAATTTTTTAAAAAACAGTATCCAGTTGAGGATCTGAGCTAACAAATGGCAGCAGTGGCTTTAGTAAGGTCAAGTCTGTCTAAAGAAATGCAAACGATACCCTTCCTGAGCAACTCTGAATTGTCTTGAATCCCTTCTTTTCCTGAAGCAACTTTCATTTTCCCTGGCACGGTTACCAATCATCCAACACCTACGGACATCAGAATCCCCCAAAAGGACCTCACTATTAAAGTGCCCTTTCACTAGGCATTCTCTTCAATGACAGGCCATCAACTTCTCATTGAGGAGGAGGGTAGGGGGTCTGCCAATTCAACTTTAGCTACAACAGCCTCAAAAAAAAAAAAAAAAAAAGCCTTGGCACTGGAAAAATTATCTGCTCAAAAACTCTTCTGACTTTTATCACACCCATCATCTGCCAAGTCCAGCCCACAACCACCCTCCTGCAGACCACGCTTCCGTAGCCCCGAGAAGTCATTCTTAACCCTAGAAGGTTGTGAAGCCAGGGTGACTTCAGCACAAAGAAGCCTTTTTTTTTTTTTAATCACCTTTTAGGCCCCGCCCTATTCCTACTCTTTCCAGACCTGGAAAACAAAATCAGACATTCTCAAGATTCCTTCTCCTGGGACTTCCCTGGCGGTCCCGTGGTTAAGATGCTGTGCTTCCAATGCAGGAGGCGTGGGTTCAATCCCTGGTCGGGGAACTAAGATCCCACATGCCACGTGGTGGCCAAAGAAATAATAAATAAATAAATAAAATTAAAAGATTCCTTCTCCTGTCTGGCTAATAAAATTCTTAGTCATGAACAGTATTTTAGGGGAGGAAGGAGGAGTCTAGAGCAAAGAGGGTAGTATATCTGATGATGGTAACATATAAACTCCTGTAGACCAGGACGCTGCTACAGAGAACCAGGTCTTGGTCATCTAAGCCAAAATTCAAAGATGTACAGGCTAACTCTGCAACTCCAGGCCAGGCTTACTGAACTAGTCCTTAAGTCCTTAGACTTATCTTAACTTGAGAAACAGAGTAGAAGGTAGAGTATCTCTGGCATGAGTCTGAACTAGCAATTTGAATGTGTAATAAGCATTCTATAGGTTTCTAACTTTAAGCTGTAATTAAGACTCCACTGTAAATGAAGTCTCCAGACGCTGTATTTTGTCTATGCCCCAATTACACTGTAAACTCGTTGAGGACAAGAAACATATACCAGGTGTATCCCCAAAGCTTTTACCATACCTTGTATGAGATTCAAAATACAATTTACAATGTGACTGTTGATGATCACAAGTGGAAAAAAAAAAAATGAATTTTGGCATGTTTTCCAAGTCATGCAGCAGGTGATACCATGACTGGAAAAGTTCATGTGGTAGCCACCTATAAAATGTACTGGCCAACACTCCCTGGGCCAAGCCTGGACTCAGCATTCAGTGAATCCCTGTTGAGCAAGAAAGGTCAGATTTTGGCAAAAATATATGGGGACAGTCAGCTTTCATTAAATATAGCAGTCTACAAGGTATCAAATTTGCTGGGAATCAGAATAATAGAGCTAAAGTAGACCTATGTGAGTGAAAACTGAGTTCAGGATAGTGAAATGACAGCTTCAGAGTTGGCTTTTCCATCTTACAAGTTTACCAACTTCAAAGTTGTGTTAAAGCTAAGTGAAAGTTGGGAGTTTTCCATGGACCAATATGAAGTGAAGTGGATCACCAGATTGAACAGCAACATGAAGGTGTTTCCAGATTTAATCCCAGCTCCTCGGCGGCTCTTTGGTATTAGGCACGACAACCTGAATGTGCCTCAATTTCCCCATTCACAAAAAGGGCAATGCAGGTTCCTCTCTCAACTTCACGAGGCGGTGGTCTCATATAGAGACGAGTACTGTGGGAATAAAAGCACGCATCAAAGTAACACATTATAACTAATATCACTTATAGAATCATTCATTACCCGCTAGGATAAAACTCCCCACACAGGAGATGAAGCCCGAGAGGAAAGAGTTGAAGGGGAAGGTCCCCACGAGGAGACAATAACCGAATTGCAGCGCCCCGGTCAGCAGTATATACAGGAGGTACGCGTCCAACAACTTCAGACGCTGAGGAGTGGAGCTCAAGTACTCTTCTAAGAACCGCGAGATGACCGACAACACCGACGCCGACATGACTACACGCTCGATATTCCGGCCGGCGTACCCCAAACTCCTAGCGGACCCGACGACCACACCGGATGTAGTGTCGGCGCATGCGCACAGCTTGTAGCCCAGCTCCGCCCTCCCCAATTTGCTACGTTGCGCAGGCGTATAGGCCGGCCAAGGCACGAAACAAGTAATGCGCAGACGCAGAATATATCTACAGAATGAGAACTACAGCCAGAGAAAGCTAATGCGCCTGCGCAACGGATCTCTCCGTGAGCTGGAGACGTGTATCTTTTTGTGCTATTTCCGCCGTCATGTTGGTGACGCCCACAGTTGCTCCAGCAACAAGATAGTGTGGGAGGGAGGGGGAAGAGGTTTTTCAGCGGACAGCGGTTCTCTTTGGTCCACCAGCGTCCTCAAAGGTGAACTATTTGGATCTGCTTTAAGGCAATGTCTGGCTTTTCCCGGTTCAGTACCCGCTCGGTCCTGATTCTGTTGAGGGCGCTAACTGCAGATGCCTGTCCCAGATCATTAGAGCAAGTCAAGTTGCCCCGCAGTGAGAACCACGGCGGCCGGTCACTGAGCAGGCATCAGTTTAGACTTGGTTATTGGAGGAGGGAAGTACGGAGCGGGGCTGGGGAGCTCGACCTCTACCCGGGCCTGAACTCGATTTGCGATCTGGTCCTTGGGGACGCTTACGAGTAAGCGCAGTGGAACCTAAGCCCGCAGGGGTTCATTCATTCAGCAGACAATTATCGGGTGCCTCCTCGGGCCCACGTTTTGCCAAATTGTAGTTCGTTATGCTAGAGTGTAGGTATCCTCGGGGGAATCTGATATAGTCGTAAAAGAGCTGGTGGTGGGCAGGGGCGGGGAGAAACTCCATTAAAGTGCATAGAGTATATGATCAAGTTTAGCAGCCTCCTACTCCCAAGCTGTCATCTTGAACCCGTCGTACTATCCCAGGATGTCAGCGCTAAAAGACCTGCAAGAGCATTGCCTGCTGCCTGGTTCAAGCCCTACCCTCTCCAATTTATTTTGCAGAGGAAACTAAAGGTTTGAGGTTTTGTATTTTAACAAGTGGGATTAACTATTTATACTTAGCATTTTAACTTTCTTGAAAAATAAGATCCACCTTAGTTTCTGGCTTTTGCTGCCCTTTTAATTTAACATGAATCTGACCTTCCAGACCTAGTTCATCTCACTCTCAGCTGCAGGTGGTACATAAACCAGGTACTTTTTCAGCTTATTAATAATTTTGAACTATCCTAGGTACTGAAGCAAAATTCCTAAAACAGCAAGTAAATGACAACCTTCCTTCATTTTCACTTCTTATTTGTGTTTAAACTGGAACCAAATCAGCATTAACAAATGTACTGATTGTCAGTCATGAGCAAAACCTTGCTTAGTTCTAGAAAGAAGAGAAATAATCCATGTCCTCAGAAAGATTTACAATCTCTTTAAAAAGATATATTCATATTCACACCCACGGAGATTTGCACTGTTATGAGAACTTAAGTTCAGTCTAAGCTCTTTTATGTTTCTGAGGGGAAAAAAAAAAATGTGGATAACCAGACCAGTTCCTATTTCAATATAATAAGGCAAGAAGCATCAGTTTCTCTGACAAGTTGAACCTTTCTCCCTGTCTCATCAGTAAGTAGGAGGGTAGCTTCCTCACCAGTATTCAACTTCAAACTTTAAAGGCTAGGCTGATGCTTTTTAATCATTTAGGAGTGGATTCCTCAGGGAAATCAGCCAGGCTCCTTCCAGTAGTCTCTTCCTTATGTTTTGTCTGCCTTTCATCCATGTCAACTATTATCATAACATCTCCACAGGAACTCCCAAAGGGGGAAAGCAGAAGAGATGAAAAATTCACTTACTGAATGTATCCTTTTCTGAAATCTGCAAAGTCAAACACGAATATAATGACCTAAAGCTTTCTGGACTACTTAAAACAGCAAGAAGAGGTCTTCTGTGTTCAGTTTATGATTCTATAATCATTGAAACATTTTTTTGACTGATTTCTCAGTGGGAAATTGCTAACATAATGTTGGTTTCAATATTTTAAATCAGCACTTTCACATATGTAAAAAGTCATGTCCTGAGTAGTGGACATGCTCAAGAGTCAGATAATCCTGGGTTTCTGCTGTTTGCTAGTTATCTAATCCAGGACAAGTTAGTTAGTCTGACAGCCTCATTTTCCTTTTCTTTAAAATGGAAATAAGAATACCTGGCTTGTTGGGACTTAAGTAGAAATGGGCAACGTGAGAGCTGTGAGCTTCAGTTTTACTTGGGGACTTACTGAGAACTATAGCTCAGTAGACAGTGTCCACGTAGCTCTGAGGAACTGCTCTGAAGAGGTCGGGGGGAGGTGATTTGGGATAAGTGCATGTATGTGATTTTGGAATAAGTGCAATCAAGCACACATCTTGGTAGAGGGCTACTGCTAGTCATGAGGCACAAATATCTTAGTTAATGATTTTAGTGCTTTTCTAAGTATGGGAAAATGCAAGAAATTGTGTTGCAGGAAAATGGGGCACGAGAAGATGGTCACATCCCAGGTCTTGGGAGAGTCCCTGGGATGGGCCACCAAGTGAGGGTCCTTGGCTTCCTGCAGGAAAGAATTCAAGAGCTAGCTGAAATAGAGTGAAAGCAGATTTATTCAGGGAGTTACACACTCCACAGAGAGAATGTGGGTCATCTCAGGAGAGAGGCCCCAGAGTATGAGGTTGTTAGTTTTTATGGGCTGGGTAATTTCATAATCTAACAAGTGGGAGGATTATTCCAGCTATTTGGGGGAAGGAGCGGAAATTTCCAGGAGCTGGGCCACTGCCTACTTTTTGGCCTTTTTTGGCCAGCCTCAGAACTGTCATGGTGCTGGTGGGTGTGTCATTTAGCACGTACATGTATTACAGTGAGCTTATAATGAGGCTCAAGGTCTACTGGAATTCGAATCTCCTCCCATCTTGGGCCTAGTTGATTCTAACCAGTATTTGTCCTATCCTCTACGGCTGTGTCATTCTTTATTTTGGGGGGGGCCAGGCCACATGGCTTGTGGGATCTTAGTTGCCTGACCAGGGATTGAACCCGGGCCCCTTCAGTGAAAGCGTCAAGTCTTAAGCACTGGACCACCAGGAAATTCCCCTGTGTGTCATTCTTTTAAAGGTTGTGTCCTGCCCCCGTCCCTCCTGTCTCAATTGGGTTCATAAAATTTTCTCCTGAAAATATCTATCTGAAGACCTGTTCTGCCAGTTTTCCCAAAGCATAGAGTGACCTCTGCCCTGAACTCCTTTCAGGGTGTACTGAAGGTCAGCAACCACAGTGGCTGATGACTCAATCCTTTTAGAGTTGGATGGTGAGAGTGACCTTCTTTAGTTGGCAGGTTTTGGGGATTAAATGAGATAATGTTAACATTAAGCATTTAACGTAGCACTTGACACAGAGTAAATGTTCAGGATATATTTGCTCTTATTAACTATCAATAACCCTGGTAATTAACTATGTCTGCTTCCCTATTTTTCTGAATAATTAGAAGTTGGCAAAGCACAGAGCCCCAATATTTTGGGCATACAAAATATTGGGTACTGGAGGGACTTCAACCCAGATGGCTGTCAGAGGGCAAATCAAATTTATAAGTTGAAGCTGCAGTCAGAGTAGACCTTAGATGTTTTGTTACTAAAACACTGAGAAGAAAAACTGTTTCCCTCTAATCAGGTTCATTGGCCCTATAATTTAGACTGAAAAAGAACAGATTAACAAGAGAAAAACAAACAATTTTCCTAACATATGCATCGCACATACACAGGGGAGCACTCAGTTACAAGTAACTCAAAAGGGTGGTTAGAACTTGGGCTTATATAATGTTAACAAGCAAGATTCAACTCAATAAAATTTAAAGATTTTATTGGCTTTATTCAACAGTTCATGAGTTGGGCAGCATCCAACCAGCACATAGTAAGGCACTCTGAGGAGCTATCTAAAGAGACTTTTATAGGCAGAAGGGAGAGGGAACAATTAGATTATACTAGACAAAAAAGCAGATTGGTTACGGCAAGGTCACTTTCCTTTAGCAGATGGCAGGGGTCTATTAGGCAGATTACCTAACTAGTACTGATCAGGTAATCCCTGATTGACTGGTTTAAGATTCCATTTCTGGGAGAGCTGAAATTGTAATTAAGTTAGCATAAGTGACTCCATTTTGAGCCTGTTGTCTTGTTTTTAACAATAGCATCTTAACAAAAAGAGCAATAAATTTTTAGAGAAGTAACAAGACAGAGAAAAAGAACTTTGAGTTTCTAGGGCAGCAAATTGTGAGAAAGTAAATATGTGAAGCATTAATGAAAAATAAGGGCTAATTAGTGACGTTTGTTATGTAGATTTCTCTGGTGCCCTCTCTGGGCTGGTAAGGATCTAGAGTTCTGTCCTTCCTGGTAGAGAGAGGAGGGGAGACATCTTTCTGTCCTGCTTTTAGGCAAATAGGAGGAGGGCAGAGAGCCATCCTTGTATCTGCTTCTTCCCAGTTGCCTTCAGCTCAAAATAATCCTTATGCTAAGGTGGCATATTTTGGGGTGGCATATTCTGCTACCCTTCAACACTCAACATCATAAAACAATGGGAAAGTAGAAGGACAAGAAAGGTCCCCTTATAAACAAAGGCCATGATTTTACAATGTATCTCTCTACAGTAAGAAATGACATTCTTTATCAAAAGAAAGACAACTCCTCCAAAGAAGTGGACTCTCTAAAGAAAATCTCTGCATGAGAGTCTGTTTTCCAATTCTTTCCCCTTGTATTTTCACTTTCTCCTTCAGATCCCTCCCTTTGCTTCTCTCTGCTATTGCATGTAACAGCTCCATCTTTTAAACTTTGGCCCTAGTGTGGCCCAAACCCCCTTTCCTTGTATGACAGTGTGATATAACCAGAAATATACATTTGTTCTTCATCTCGGTTCCTGACACAGAACTCCTTAAACCCTCATTATTTCCTAAGTGGTAAGAGCAATAGGAACATCTTTTGTTATAATACTTGTTTTTGTCCCCAATTTCAGAAATAGCTCCAGAGCAATAAAGGTAGAAGGAATGTCTTTTGTTATTCGTAACAAACTCCTTTCAACCACACTGGAGTTTATGTTAATGAAGTGACTTCTGGGAAGTCCCTAAGGATGGGGGCTAGATGCCAGGGGAATGATTATCACATGATTCCAAGGTTGGAACTTTCAGTTCCTCCTCAAGGTCGAGGAAGGGGAGAGGGGCTGGAGATTGAATTCAATCACGAATGGCCAATTATGTAATCAATCATGCCTATGTAATGAAGCCTCCATTAAAAAAACGCTAACCAAAAAGGGTTCCAAGAACTTATAAGTTGCTGATCACATCCAGATGCTGGGAGGGTCACACATCCCAAGAGGGAATGGAAGCTCTTTGCCTCTTCCCCAGTATCTCAACTTATGCATCTCTTCTTTAGGGCTGTTTCTTCTCTTTTCTTTTCTTTTCTATATTTATTTTTGGCTGCACTGGGTCTTCATTGCTGCGCACAGGCTTTCTCTAGTTGCGGCAAGCAGGGCTACTCTTCGTTGCGGTGCGTGGGCTTCTCATTGCAGTGGCAGCACAGGGATCGAACCTGCGCCCCTGTATTGGAAGGCGGATTCTTACCCACTGGACCACCAGGGAAGTCTGGTTATTGCTTTTTAAACTTCAGTTATTATCCCCAGAGGAGTGCACCAGTCCTGGAGGTACTGCAATACCAGATCAATGCGTGAAGTGGATGGAGCAAGCTCCTACTCCAACTCCCTGCTCCAAAAAATCTGTTTAATATTTTGTTCTCAGAAAGAGAACGTATCAGATATTAAACTGGTAAGAACAGATACTACACTTGATCTTAGCCAAAAGGCCGAGAAGCGATGGAACTTTAATTTTTATTAATTCAAATCTAAGTAGCCACATGTGGCTAGTAGCTGTCATATTGGAGAGAGCAACTTTAGAGCTATTGTACTCAGTTCCTTTGTTTACTCTAAGGGTCACACCATATTCATAGTTCATTCAAAAGGCGATGACACCCATTTGAAACCAAAGAATGATCTATCCCTGCCAGGCCTGAACTGTCAGGTCATCAGTTCCACCTACTTCTGGAATATTTAATATGATTTACAGGCACAGGAAGGAGGTGTGGTGCTCCAAGGACAACGGTGCTTCAAGGACAAAGGACGACCCTGCCTGAAAAAGTTTCGAAGTGACACCCCCTACTGGACTCTTAATCAATCGCCCTCCCCACCATGTTGCGATGGTTACAAAATTCCTGAGCCCACCTGTTCCAAATAAGGAAAGGCATCTTCCCTGTCTCACTCCCACCCTATAGAAGGAAGGTATATGTGCCTCAACCATCAGTAAACAAAATTTTCACCTTGGACCATTCCTTTGTTTTCTGGCTATAAAAACTGATCAATAGCACGTGTTCAGGCTCGACTCTCCCAGACTACCAGGAAGTCAGCCCGCTGTTCTGGCAGCGACCCTTGCCTCTAATAAATTCTATCTTCTTTACATTCTACCTGTGTCTGGAAATTCTTTTCCAACCCGCCTTCAGACCACGACAAGAGGGTTTGTTAAAATTAGTTTCCATCCATAAAGACCATATTAATACTTTAATTGCACATAAAATCATATGTAAAATTGTTACCGAGTCCAAGCTCGCTCTGCTTGCTGCACGACAGGCCAATAAATCTGAGAGAGGTGTTGAGGCAAGGGATACAATACGACTTTATTCGGAAAGCCGGCAGACTGAGAAAATGGCAGACTAGTGTGTCCGAAAAACCATCTTATGGGATTTGGATGCCAGTTCCTTTTATAGAACAGAGAGGAGATGAGGAAGTAAAGTAAAAAGACCATAAGATTTGCAATGTCCCCTGGAATGGCCAGCCTTGGGGAGGGGTTGTGTTAATTTCTTCTTTCTTGCAGCCACCCACAGGTGGACAGGGTCAGGATGTTTCCCTGAAAAAAGGCACTTTGGTTCAGGCAGAGAGGCAGGGTTCCCTGAGGCAGGCCATTGTGTATAGACAGTATCCTTTTAGTGAACAAAAGCAACAGTAATCAAAGGTTAAAGTAGAAGAAACAGATCCAACATGTAGTCAGATTTGGCTCTTCCCTGTTACAAAATCACATATGTTGGAGGTACAAGATACACCTGCACATAGTGTATCTTACCTTGAAGTTAAGGAGAAATAAGAACCTTACATTTCTCCTCAGAGGCCTGCCTAGAGCAGGCCTGAGAGTCTTCTCCGCTCTATAATTCTAACAGATCCAGCCTAATCCTGAGATATCCCAGCTCTGGGGATGAAACCAAGCAGAACCCTGCAGGACGCTGCCTGGTACAAAAGCCCCTCTGTGTCCCCTGTTTCTTATTTGTAGAAAAAGGCTTTGGTCTCCTGGGCCTTACCTGAGTGCCAAAGAGCAGACTCGAGCAGTTACTAATTAGGGAGGTGAAGGAACACAGAAACAAAGGCAGAGCAGTCAAGAAACAATTGTTCAATGATAAACCAGCCCAAGTTCCTCCTCAAAGGATATGCATAATGATCTGACATATATCGTTGAGTTGTTCTGCAGAAACTAACATCCCCACCCAGCTGGAGGATGGTGGCTCTATGCTGAGCACGAGCACATAGACCCCAGACTGGTTGGAACCAGAAGGTTGATGATTAAAATTCCTGAAACACCACCCTGTTACCTCACCACCAACCAGTCAGAAGAAAGTCATGCCCCTTGCAACCCTAACTTCAAATGTTGCATTTAAGAATATATATATATGTATGTATAACTGAATCACTTTGCTGTACAGCAGAAATTAACACAGCACTGTAAATCAACTATACTTCAATAAAAAAACTTTGATTAAAAAATTTTTAATAAATAAATAATTTTTTAAAAAAAAGAAAAAATAATAATCCTTTCCTGAAAGCCATCGGGGATTTCAGGTCTTTTGAGCACAAGCCACCTGTACTCCTGGCCGGGCCCTGCAATAACTACTATACTTTCCTTCACCACACCCAGTGTCAGTAAATTAGCTTTGCTGTGTGGTGGTGAGCAGACACAAGTTCAGTTCAGTAACAGGGACGCCTTAAGGGATCTAGTAACTTTGGTTATAAAAGGCATTTTCCGTATGTTCAAGTTTCCTACTTCTCTCCAACCTCTACTGTAGAGCTGGGTTGGCACACAGAAACAAAGTACAAATGCTTCTGTGCACTGCCACAAGAGATGAGGTCTAGAGAGATCTAATACCAGTTCTAGCCAGGTCATCCTTGCCCCCAAAAGTTCTACATCTTACAGGTTTTCAGAAAAGTGGGAGATTTTGTTGCCCTGTCTCAGAGTGATGTAGCCTGGAATTTCCTATATGGTATAGCTTCCAAAAGCCCTTGACACTGATGATCAGAGAAAAATGCACAAACTAAAAGTTGAGAGTTAAGTTTTATTTGGGGACCTTACTGAGGACTGTAGCCTGGGAGACAGCCTCTCAGATAGCTCTGAGGAACTGCTCCGAAGAGGAGCCAGGATATACAGTTTTTGCTTAAACAAAAACAAAAACGTAGTCGAACATGGAAATATTACTGCTTATCACAAAAAACAGACATCTCAACTTAATTTTAGGGCTTTACTATGTGTGGGGAAGATGCAAACATCTGGGGCTCACTGAAATTATTCCTTAGTTATGCATCTTAACCATCTAGGGCCAGTATCCAGAGCACAGAATGTTTCCTGTTTCTCTCCATCCTGACTTCCCCTCAGGGCGCACCATGGGGTGGGAGTGTGCAGGGGGAGACCTCACTGGCTGATGGCTTGATGGCGGGCAACATTCTTTGTTTACTGGAATGACAGGCAACATTCCCATTCCATAACACTTAGCACATTGTTTTTTAGGTACTTGTTTATACATATACCTCCTCACTAGACTTTTCATCCATTTCTTTCTCCAGTAAGAACTGACTGTGTACTCTGTGCCACACTCTGTCCTAGGGGCTGGCAGCAAAGCTGAGAAGAAGACAAGGTCCTCCAGGAAACTTGGGCTCTAGTGGAGGGAAAATGATAATAAATGAGTCCACAAATATGCACGATAATTTAATAAAAAAATGTGATAGAGTGACTGGGCATCTCTTTTAGACCCTGTTGTCACAGCAAAGGCCTCAGAAGAGGGGAGGTTTGAGCTGAGCTCCCAAAACAAAGTTGCCAACTCTGCAAAGGGACAAATAGCCTAGGGTGGCAAAAGATAGAAAGCCTATGTTTACCACTAGAGCAGCCTGTTTCTTTACTTTTTTTTTTTTTTTGACCACGCTGTGCGGCCTGTGGGATCTTAGTTTCCCGACCAGGGATTGAATCCGGGCCCTCTGTAGTGAAAGCTCAGAGTCCTAACACTGGACTGCCAGGGAATTCCCTGTGTTTCCAGGGAATTCCCTGTGTTTCTTTACTTTTGATAATGGTGTTCTTAGTGCCTAACATAATGCTTGGCTTTGAATAGGTGTGTATATAATAATAATAATGGTAACTTTTTAGCATAAACAAATGTACTAAATGTTTATTTGAATTATCTTGGTTAATTCTTACAAGACACAAGACAGAAGAAGAAAATTAAAGAGATGCTAAATAATTTACCCACAAGCATGCAGTAGAGAAGTGGTAAAGACCAAAACTGACCTGCACCCAGAATTCATTGAACTTCAACATCTGAAGTGCTTCCTAAAAAATTGCAGCTTTTAGCATCAAACCAAACAAAATGAATTAGAATCTCAGCGGGTAGGGATTTGGAAACCTGAATTTTTAGCAAGCCAGCCAGATGATTGTAATGCACCCTGAAGTGTAGGACCACTCTGCTTTGTTGTAAGAATGAATGAGAGACAGGTCCTCTGCTATTTGTACTACTTTGCCCCACATCTTACAAATTCCTAGACCCCTAAAGTCTATAAATGTCTATTCTCTTAAACTTCAATCCCTTATAATGCTAATCAGATCAGCTTAACACTGTGTTACAAGAAAGAAGAAATCTCAGGATCTCCTGAGTCCTGCAGGAAGGCTAAAAAAAAACAAACAAACCACCTTGACAAACCCCTACCACCAGCATTCTCCCACCCGCCATCCACTATCTCTACTCTGGTTTTAACCTAATCAAGAGGATGACCACCCCAGGGACATCAGGCCCTGTTTACCAGTTCAGGTAAGTTCTGGAGTCAGCCTTAAGATCTGACTCCTCTGCTGAGCAAGCCAATCAGGACCTCTCTCTCTCCAGCCCCCATCCCAGCTACCTAAAGCGGACCCACCTATGTAGGCTAGTCCTTCAACTGCTCCCCCTGGGGAAGGGGAGGCAGGGATACCAAACTGACGGAGACCTGGGGTTGAGCCACCTTGTCCCTGGGAACCAGGCTGGGGCCAAAGACAACCCCAGAGCAGAGGAATGCTCATCTTGGCATGTGTGGCTTAGGTTTAGGGTGGCCAGATAAAGTACAGGATGCCCATTTATGTCCTAAGTATTGCATGGGACATGCTTACTCCAAAAAAGTATTTGCTGTTTATCTGCAGTTCAACTTTAACTAGGCTTCCTGGGTTTTATTTGCGAAATTTGGTAGTCTACTTGGGCCACAGGCTCTCAGACCCTTTGTAGGCGCGTTCAACGGTGGGTAGTGTCTCCACAAACATCTTGAGCATCTGATTAGAAGGAACACTAAGGGGTGGACTTAAGGGCATGGGGTGGCTATAATAGGGAAGCCCAGTGGGTGTGCGGGAGCGTGCAGGGGTAGTTAATTCACTTTTTAATTATCAGAGAGTAGAGGTTTGATGGAGCTCCTGTGAGGGACTCGGTAGTTTCGGTACTACTTATCTCCCTCACTGTCCCCAAATATGTGACCAGAACTACTGTCCTATTCTGTGACGCTCTCGGAGACATCTCATGTGTCCCAGCTGTCCCAGCCGGCTGGGTTCAGAGCCCCAGCCCGCGTCCTGGGGCCCCTCCTCCCTGTTCGCGGCGCTGGCCACGCCCCACTTTGCTATCCTACCCTTTTCTGGGTCAGCTGGTGCTGGCGTCAGGCGGAGGGATGGGCTGGCTCAGCTCGACCCGGCAGGGCTTGTTTACTATGGCTGATGATCTGGAGCAGCAGTGAGTTAATCCTGTCTCTTTCTCTATCTCTATCTCTGGGCCATGAACCTGGGACTGTCTGTGGCTGAGGAACAGTTTTAGACACCTTCCAGACTTTCCTTTTTCAGGTCGGCTTCAGGGGAGGGCTGGGGGGTTGCGTTTGGTTGCTTTCCTTTTGCCCAGAAGATGCGGCAGCAGAGCCAGGGGAGCAATGGAAGAGAACGATTTCTACAGCCCAGCGGTTCTGACTTTCCACTTTAGTGTTCGCGTTCATTCCTTGCTCCCCTCTAGTCTATGTACCCTGGGATTAGATTTAGTGGTGATGTCTCAGATTCCCCCAAAGCAAGCGTGTGGACGCGGGTGCGGGGGTAACAGCCAGGTCTGCTCGTCTGGATTTGCTCCAGGTCGGGAGGCAGGGGTGTGGGAAGAGCCTCGCTTAGCCCAGCCCAGCACGGGTAAGGCGTGGCAAGCGGAGAGCGGGCTCCACTGCGCTGGGATTGGTCTGGGTTAATAGGATTGCAAGTTTCTTTCGCTCTCGCCAACCGAGACGCTTAGTCGCTGGCAATCCTTGTTGATAGTTTTTAATCATCATAACAATATCCTTAATGCTGCGGTTTCAGAATTAGAGCTTTTGGAATTTGTTAACACCGTCTCAAGGACATCAAGTTTGGGATGCCACTTGTAGGTGGTGTGACAAGCAGTTCACAGTCTGATAGGAGCAAGGAAAAGTTGCTTGGAGAATGACTCAGCTTCCAGCCAAGCGGGGGGCGGGGGCGCGGGGGGGGCGTGTTCACCAAAACTGGGCCTTTCCTGGATCCCGTGTTCCCCCTTGTTCCCCCCTTTTCAGAGCTGTTTGCAAAACTAATTAACGTTATGACAATAATAGCTTCCTGGACTTGAAGGAACTGCCCAGGAGAGTGGTGTTTTTCCAAAATGATGCTTCCAAGAGATTTAAAATAG
The DNA here is from genome assembly GCF_005190385.1 of Monodon monoceros. Taxonomy (NCBI): domain Eukaryota; kingdom Metazoa; phylum Chordata; class Mammalia; order Artiodactyla; family Monodontidae; genus Monodon; species Monodon monoceros. The sequence goes on from NW_021703778.1 coordinate 99,976,095, forward strand.
CTACGATGACTTTGAGAAATCGAATATTAGAGCTGGTAGAGATTCAGGTAGATCAGTTCCTTTTTACAAATGAAGAATCCAGTGCCCAAAGAAGTTAGGAGACCTCAAGATCACAGAGGTCTAGAACAGTGTTCTCACCCAGCACAGAACCCCTTCTGCCTCACCCACCATCAGGTTAAAGGCACCCTAAAGGGAAGAGACAACCCCAGCCAGGCTAAGTTCATGGCTAAGTGGCTGCTCTGCTTCTTGCCGGAATTCCCCAGCTCAGTCCTCACCTCCCCAGTGGTATGGAGCAGATAATGTGCCAGGGGCTATTTCCAGTGCTTTACCAGTAGCATTTTTGGTGAAGAAGAGAGGAAAAGCTCTCCCTGAAGAGTATCTCTGCAGAGCAGCCCTTGATGCTGTTCCTTGGAACAACATTTCTCCCGAGTGCTGCTTTGGGCAGATATAAGGCAATGTGGGGTCCAGATGACATGCCCTGACTTGTCACAGTCTCTGTGGGGTGGAGAGGTTTGTCTCTTAAGACTGGCAACATTCTGTGGTCTTGGTGCCCGTGCTTCAAGCCTATAAGGAATTCCAGTGGAATATTCAAAGGGTTCTGAGTCTTCGCAGGACTGCATTGATTGAGAGTGACAGCTCTCATCTGGCTAAAGCCATTGATGGACCAGTTTCAGCTGCAACCTCAGTATTTCTTTCAAACCTCAGTCACTGAGATTTGCTCCTTGCAAAACACTGGGAATACAGATAGCTTATGATTTAGCTGGGGAAAAGAACATTTATTGGGACTTTATCTTGTGCTAGTGTGATGTCTCTGTGCCTTCATTCATTTGATCTTTATAACAACCCTATGAGGTAGATACTATTATTACCTCCCTTTAAAGATGAGGAAACTGACAGAGAAGGCTAAATAATGTGTCCAAAGACACATTGCTGGTGAGTGGCAATGCCAGGATTAGAACTTCAGCCTCTGGCCTTAGGTCACACCTCCTTTCAGAAAACAGACAAGTGTGAAACTGTGCTTGTATAATGTGAGTATTCGTGTGTGGCCTTGAAATAATAAGGCGAAACCTGGATTTGAGATCCAGGTTCTAGTTCTGCTTCTTTTTCTAACTAGCTGTATAACCTCTTCGGGCATCACTTTGCTCATCTGTAAAATAAAGAGTCTGGACTAGATTTCTAAGGAACTATTCTAATCTAAAATTCTGCACTTCAAATGATGTAGCAAGATGCCCAATGTGTGCCATGGGGGGGTTGGTAATAGTTCCCCTCGCTCCCCCGCAGAATTCCCCTGCTTGACTGTTCTGATGTTTACAGGCCCTTTCTGTAACTGGTGGTGTGGATCCTGAAATCCACTTCATCCAGACAGAGTTCAAGAAAAGAGAAATATCATATGGGATGGAAAAGGAATAATAAAAGCTCATTCATTGAGCATCTGTTTTGTCCCAGGCAACTTATGAGGTCCCTTCCATATCTAGATGCTCAAAGACAGGTTATTTAACAGGCCAACACCAGTCTGCTTGTAAATGACATTATTGTGACTTAGATCCAGGGTTTTTTTTTTTTAAAAAGCATTTTTTGGGGGGTTTGTTTGTTTGTTTGTTTTTGGCTGCATTGGGTCTTCGTTGCTGCATGTGGGCTTTCTCTAGTTGCGGCGAGCAGGGGCTACTCTTTGTTGCAGTGTGTGGGCTTCTCATTGCAGTGGCTTCTCTTGTTGCAGAGCACGGGGCTCTTCAGTAGTTGTGGCACGTGGGCTCAATAGTTGTGGCTCGCGGGCTTTAGAGTGCAGGCCCAGTAGTTGTGGTGCACTGGCTTAGTTGCTCCCCAGCATGTGGGATCTTCCTGGACCAGGGCTTGATCCCGTGTCCCCTGCATTGGCAGGCGGATTCTAAACTACTGTACCACCAGGGAAGTCCCTAGATCCAGGGTTTTTAAAAATTATTCCACAACTGCTACTTTCAACCTCTACCCTGCAATGACTTAAAGTTCCCTGGGTATAAAGTAGAAAGCAAGATAGGTTATCTTATCTGTTTTACTGCATGCCACTGGAGGTGATGACATGTGTGAGCTTTCTACTCATTTTATAAACTGGAAACAAGACCAAGGGCAACCTTTGTCCTGTCAGGGAATCACAGCAGGACTTGAACCCAGGTCTCCCTCATCCTACTCCCTGCCTCTCCCATCATGTCATTCAAGTCTGGACTGATTGATTGCCTGAGAGCCCAACTGGGCACTGACACAGTGCTCTGTACTTCCAGAGGCTTGGAAGAGGGCACACACAAACACTGGTGCCCTGCCAGGAGGGCAGGTGGCATGGGAATTTTCCCTACTCTAAGGGAACATACAGTCCTAGGGATGGCAAAGGAGAACTGAAACATTAGTTAAAAGTTGGCTTTTTCCCCCTTGTAACCTCTTTGAACATTATAATAACCAGTAACAAAGTGGAGTTGTAAAGCTCCAATGAGATAAAAAAATGTGAAAGGGCTTTGTAAACTGTGAAGTGTTGTGCACATGGTATTCTGAGTATCTGTTGAAACAAAGGGCATGTTGTTGTTAATACCCATTTACCAGAGAAGAGTAACAGTCTATCAGGCAGCCATGGAATTGCTGACTGCCATAGGGGCAGGTTTCCTGAGCCTGGAAACATCCTGCACACTGATAACTCTTTTGTAACTAACTGCCGGCAAGCCTGAGAGCATCAGTGTTTCCAGCTTTGCCAGTGAGTGTCTCTGTGTCTCCCTGTCCCAGGCCTCAAGGCTGGCTGAGCAGCTGGCTGCCCACTTGGCGCCCCACTTCCATGTCTCAGCTGAAGAATGTGGAAGCCAGGATCCTCCAGTGTAAGTAGAAGGGACACTCGTCCCACCTCCCTCGGGAGGCCCAGGATACAGGATCTTCCCGGAGCCTGGCACACTGAGCCCACTGATTCCTGATTGACAATGCTTGGGGTGGGAGGAAGGGATGTCTGTGACTGGAGGGAAAAGATTTGCCCAGAGGACACACATTCCATGATAGTGGTTCCTTGACATCTCCCTCCCTGTCCATCATGCTGGTTTCTGTCACATCCCACAACTTCACCTCAAACCCTGTACCAACTATTAACATACAACATGTACAAATGTACGCATTCTCTCCTTTACTTCTTCCTTCTCCTATTCTTTTCTTTTGCCATCTCTCCCTTTCTCATCAAATTTACCATCTTCCTACCCAAGGACCAGCAGTCCTGTATTCTCTAATATTACTATTCCTTGTGTTCTGCCCAATTAGCGCCCCCCACCCCACCCCACCATCCAGTTACCAGAGTGGTTAGGGATTCCCACAGACCAGCTCTAGTAGGCAGTGTTCTGTGGGGGTTAAGGCATCCCAGGGACATCAGCAGCCACCGACTCAAACAAGATCCTTGGGCCACATCTCCCCATATTCCTCATATGATCTTCCCCGCCCTATAGCCACTGCCCCAGCCATGGCTACTCTCTCTCTTATGGGCTAAGTACAACCACAGAACAGCCACAGTTTTCAAGCCTTTCAAGCTGTCTGGGATCCAGGTGACTTCCCCCCCCCCCCCCACCGCCCCGGCAGCTCTGTCATGTGACTGCCTTCACACCAGCAGTGCAAGCATTGCCCACCTTGGTCTGTCCCTAAGAGGGACCTGGCTCAACCCTCCCAGATACCCTCAGTGAGGACACTACTGTCCATGGGTCAAGCCCCAAGCACATACAGGTACAAGAGTGATCGATGCTGAAGCTCTGTGGGGTCAGTGGGGTCACTGCCACCATGGACCCAAAGGGACCCAAACAGCCTCAAGGAATAGGATGGCCCCTCTGAATACCTACAGACTAGACGGTCTACAAATTGTACTTGGAGTTGAACTCTTAGGATGTATGGTCAGAGAGTTGTGAAAGGAAAAGCGAGGGAGGTCAGGAAGGGTTTGGGGATGAGAGAGAACTGAAGAGTGGGAGTCCAAGCAAAAGGATGATGCTGTCAGCACACAGTCTTATTGCTCTGCCCTGGACCCCTCTCCCCAGGCCTCCAGAACAAGTTCCTGGCCCGATATGTGTCCCTCCCAAACCAGAACAAGATCTGGACGGTGACAGTGAGCCCTGAGCTCAGGGACCGCACCCCCCTGGTGATGGTGCATGGCTTTGGGGGCGGCGTGGGCCTCTGGATCCTCAACATGGATTCACTGAGCGCCCGCCGCACTCTGCACACCTTCGATCTGCTCGGCTTCGGGCGAAGCTCTAGGCCAACGTTCCCGAGGGACCCAGAGGGGGCCGAGGACGAGTTTGTGACCTCTATAGAGACGTGGCGGGAGACCATGGGGATCCCCAGTATGATCCTCCTGGGGCACAGTCTGGGAGGATTCCTGGCCACTTCCTACTCAATCAAGTACCCTGACAGGTAAGGGAGAGCCACCCATCTCCATCACGACAACTCCTCGCCCTGCTGGGAAACTTCCGGTATTTGTTTCCAATAGTTCTCTTCCTGGGTGATTTAAGGGCTGTGATACCTTCAAGCAAAGACAACTTGACTCCTCCTTTTTCCTCCTTTAGAGTTAAACACCTCATCCTGGTGGACCCATGGGGCTTTCCCCTCCGACCAACTGACCCCAGTCAGATCCGTGCACCCCCGACCTGGGTCAAGGCTGTGGCCTCTGTCCTAGGGCGTTCCAATCCACTGGCTGTTCTTCGAGTAGCTGGGCCCTGGGGTGAGTAGCCTATAGATGGAAAACTATCTCCTCAAACCACGGCTCTCCCATTCTAGAAGCCCCACTGCACCTGGACTCTCACCATTCCCTCTTGTTCATGAAAAGTGGGAATAGGCCTAACATTGTTATTTAAAGCTGTTAATCTGGACCAGATGTCTTTGTCTGCAGTTTCAGAAGGTTCTTTTTTTCCTTCAGCTGCATGGAAAAAGCTTTTCCATGCAAGAGACAGATGGAGCAGAACTGCTACTCTGTGCCCCAGAGAGAGAGGAAGGGGCTGTGAGGTGACTCTTCCTCTGCTGAGTTTCTGTGCTACATGTTTATGGCAGCTTGTTGGTGTTTCAGCGTGGTCACCACTGCTGGATCCCATCCCTGCAGCTCACCCAACACCTGTTGCCAGGAGAGGTCAGGACCAGAGCCTCCAGCCTAGCCCACAGTGGCAGGCAAGCTCCTGCCCCAGTCAGACACCACATCTTCACCACTTAGTAGCTGTCAGCAAATCCTGTGAGTGAAGGGAGGGAAGGAGGGAGGAGCCAGCCAGAGTGAGTGGGATCAATATGCCCCAGCCTTCTGACCTCACACTGCTAGCACCCTTCCTATCTGGGGAGCCTTTTACTCTGATAAAGCGAAAAGCAGATTCCCTTTACGGAAAAGATTGGTGGCCATCTATTTTGCACTGATGGCTTATATATACACAGTAATGTTCAATAGCCAATTATTATGAATTAATTGCTAATGGCTGAATAAGAGTTGTCTCTCTAGGCCCTTCAAGAGAAACAGAATGGCTCTGGATAAAAGAGAAAAATGAGCACTTGAGCAGAAGGTAGGAGTTTGGGGAGAAAGGAAGGAAAGCAAGAGACACAGGTGCCAAAGGATACTAAATGCGCAGAGGGCTGACCTTAGGGCACCCAGCACTGTGCACTCCAGCAGACCTTCTATAATCCTTTTACAGGGAGAAGACCTGCTCTAACCACTCTCCCCATTTCTGGACTTGCCTCTGGCCAGGTCCATGCATGGGCATCAGAGCTGTTATGGTTGGGGAGGTTGGCGGGCAGCCATGCAGGAGGACCAGGGCCCAGGGGATCCCGGCTTTGCTTCCCTCTCACCCCTTGCTTCTCACACAGAGACAGCAGACCAGAAGAGAGAGGCCAGAAGCTGATCATTCATTAGGCCCAATTTTTACAGTGTGTCTCAAGTGCCCTACTGCTTGTATATGTACTATTTAAAGAAAGGTGAAGGGAACAGATTGCTCTAAAACTGTGCCCCGAGTCTGAGATGCCAGCATTAGGTTTACCTCTTCACTCGTATTCTATTACAGGCCTGAACGCGACAGGGCTCTTGGGAGGTGGTCTGGTTTCATCCACTACCTTCAGAAGATTAAACGGCCATAAAGGGTCTCGGGGAGAAAGAGAACATAGCTCAGACTGTAAAAGCAAAGCATCTCAACCATGGACTCCAGTGGGGCTTGTGATTCTTGGAGAGAAAGATCTTGGGACTTCATTGAGCTGCAGATAATCTGGTTCCTCAGTGACATTAGACTGTCTAAATTCTTTGGCAACTAACTGACTCTCATTTGTAGTCACCTGGAGCTTCCCAAAAGACTTGCATGCTCTGTCTGCCACTATAACATTAAGTGTACAAAGCAAACAAGCCCCTAGGAGAAATAATGTTTGGTTAAAGTTGTTAACACATACAAAAGCAGGAGTCTTTCCTCCCTATTCAAATCGGCCTTTCCATGTTCTGTCCCCTCCCAGGGCCCAGCCTGGTACAGCGATTCCGACCAGACTTCAAACGCAAGTTTGCAGACTTCTTTGACGATGATACTATATCGGAGTATATCTACCACTGCAATGCCCAGAATCCCAGGTGAGGGCAGCTTCCAGAGTCAGCTCAGGTCGATGGGTTGGCAGCTAAAACTCGAGCTACTGGAAAACTCCAGAACAGTCCCAGGATCATTCTGTGCTATATTTCTTCTTCCACAGAGCTCTCATTCAGTTAGGGGAACATGGGCATTAGCAGGCTTGATGGTTTCCAGAGACTTTCCCGGGGATAGGCGCAAAGGGATGGAGAAGATAATAGATAAATTAAACATGCCGCCCGTCTCTAGAGAAGGATCCTTACTCTTTCCTGGAGATAGGCAGTTAGCCTGACAGGCAAAAAGACTGGAAAACATTTGCAAAGATCTTTTTTTTTTTTTTAACTGAAAAAGTGATATGAACATGGTATTTTTTTTTGAATTTTTTTTATTGTTTTATACATCAGGTCCTTATTAGTCATCCATTTTATACACATCAGTGTATACATGTCAATCCCAATTGCCCAATTCATCACCCCCTCACCCCCACCCCCCCCTGCAGCTTTCCCCCCTTGGTGTCCATAGGTTTCTTCTCTACGTCTGTGTCTCTATTTCTGCCCTGCAAACCAGTTCATCTGTACTGTTTTTCTAGGTTCCACATATACGTGTTAATACACGATATTTGTTTTTCTCTTTCTGACTTACTTCACTCTGTATGACAGTTTCTGGATCCATCCACATCTCAACAAATGATCCAATTTCGTTCCTTTTTATGGCTGAGTAATATTCTATTGTATATATGTATCAGAACTTCTTTATCCATTCGTCTGTCGATGGGCATTTAGGTTGCTTCCATGACCTGGCTATTGTAAATAGTGCTGCAATGAACACTGGGGTGCATGTGTCTTTTTGAATTGTGGTTTTCTCTCGGTATATGCCCAGTAGTGGGATTGCTGGATCATATGGTAATTCTATTTTTAGTTTTTTTAAGGAACCTCCATACTGTTCACCATAGTGGCTGTATCAGTTTACATTCCAAGTGCAAGAGGGTTCCCTTTTCTCCACACCCTCTCCAGCATTTGTTGTTTGTAGATTTTCTGATGAAGCCCATTCTAACTGGTGTGAGGTGATACCTCATTGTAGTTTTGATTTGCATTTCTCTAATAATTAGTGATGTTGAGCAGCTTTTCATGTGCTTCTTGGCCATCTGTATGTCTTCTTTGGAGAAATGTCTATCTAGGTCTTCTTCTCATTTTTGGATTGGTTTTTGTTTTTAATATTGAGCACGTGAGCTGTTTATATATTTTGGAGATTAATCCTTTGTCCATTGATTCATTTGCAAATATTTTCTCCCATTCTGAGGGTTGTTTTGTTTATGGTTTCCTTTGCTGTGCAAAAGCTTTGAAGTTTCATTAGGTCCCATTTGTTTATTTTTGTTTTCATTTCCATTACTCTAGGAGGTGGATCAAAAAAGATCTTGCTGTGATTTATGTCAAGGAGTGTTCTTCCTATGTTTTCCTCTAAGAGTTTTATAGTGTCCAGTCTTACATTTAGGTCTCTAATCCATTTTGAGTTTATTTTTGTGTATGGTGTTAGGGAGTGTTCTAATTTCATTCTTTTACATGTAGCTGTCCAGTTTTCCCAGCACCACTCGTTGAAGAGACTGTCTTTTCTCCATTGTATATCCTTGCCTCTTTTGTCATAGATTAGTTGACCATAGGTGCGTGGGTTTACCTCTGAGCTTTCTATCTTGTTCCATTGATCTATGTTTCTGTTTTTGTGCCAGTACCATATTGTCTTCATTACTGTAGCTTTGTAGTATAGTCTGAAGTCAGGGAGTCTGATTCCTCCAGCTCCATTTTCTTCCCTCAAGACTGCTTTGGCTATTCAGAGTCTTTTGTGTCTCCATACAAATTTTAAGATTTTTTTGTTCTAGTTCATAAAAAATGCCATTGGTAATTTGATAGGGATTGCATTGAATCTGTAGATTGCTTTGGGTAGTATAGTCATTTTCACAATATTGATTCTTCCAATCCAAGAACATGGTATATCTCTCCATCTGTTGGTATCATCTTTAATTTCTTTCATCAGTGTCTTATAGTTTTCTGCATACAGGTCTTTTGTCTCCCTAGGTTTATTCCTAGGTATTTTATTCTTTTTGTTGCAGTGGTAAATGGGAGTGTTTCCTTAATTTCTCTTTCAGATTTTTCATCATTAGTGTATAGGAATGCAAGAGATTTCTGTGCATTAATTTTGTATCCTGCAACTTTACCAAATTCAATGATTAGCTCTAGAAGTTTTCTGGTGGCATCTTTAGAATTCTCTATGTATAGTATCATGTCATCTGCAAACAGTGACTGTTTTACTTCTTCTTTTCCAGTTTGTATTCCTTTTATTTCTTTTTCTTCTCTGATTGCCATGGCTAGGACTTCCAAAACTACATTGAATAATAGCGGTGAGAGAGGACATCCTTGTCTCATTCCTGATCTTAGAGGAAATGCTTTCAGTTTTTCACCATTGAGAATGATGTTTGCTGTGGGCTTGTCATATATGGCCTTTATTATGTTGAGGTAGGTTCCCTCTATGCCCACTTTCTGTAGTTTTTATCATAAATGGGTGTTGAATTTTGTCAAAAGCTTTTTCTGCATCTATTGAGATGATCATATGGTTTTTATTCTTCAGTTTGTTAATATGGTGTATCATATTGATTGATTTGCATATATTGAAGAATCCTTGCATTCCTGGGATAAATCCCACTTGATCATGGTGTATGTAATGTGTTGTTGGATTCTGTTTGCTAGTATTTTGTTGAGGATTTTTGCATCTATATTCATCAGTGATATTGGTCTGTAATTTTCTTTTTTTGTAGTACCTTTGTCTGGTTTTGGTATCAGGGTGATGGTGGCCTCATAGAATGAGTTTGGGAGTGTTCCTTCCTCCGCAATTTTTTGGAAGAGTTTGAGAAGGATGGGTGTTAGCTCTTCTCTAAATGTTTGATAGAATTCACCTGTGAAGCCATCTGGTCCTGGACTTTTGTTTGTTGGAAGATTTCTAATCACAGTTTCAATTTCATTACTTGTGATTGGTCTGTTCATATTTTTTATTTCTTCCTGGTTCAGTCTTGAAAGGTTATACCTTTCTAAGAATTTGTCCATTTCTTCCAGGTTGTCCATTTTATTGGCATAGAGTTGCTGGTAGTAGTGTCTTAGGATGCTTTGTATTTCTGCAGTGTCTGTTGTAACTTCTCCTTTTTCATTTTTAATTTTATTGATTTGAGTTCTTTCGCTCTTTTTCTTTTTTTGTTTTGTTTGGTTTTTGTTTTTGTTTTTGTGGTATGTGGGCCTCTCACTGTTGTGGCCTCTCCCGTTGCGGAGCACAGGCTCCGGACGCACAGGCCCCGGACGCACAGGCCCAGCGGCCATGGCTCATAGGCCCAGCCGCTCCGCGGCATGTGGGATCCTGCTGGACCAGGGCACAAACCCGTGTCCCCTGCATTGGCAGGCAGACTCTCAACCACTGCGCCACCAGGGAAGCCCTCCCTCTTTTTCTTGATGAGTCTTGCTAATGGTTTATCAATTTTGTTTATCTTCTCAAACAACCAGCTTTTAGTTTTATTGATCTTTGCTATTGTTTTCTTTGTTTCTATTTCATTTATTTCTGCTCTGATCTTTATGATTTCTTTCCTTCTGCTAACTTTGGGTTTTGTTTGTTCTTCTTCCTCTAGTTCCTTTAGGTGTAAGGTTAGATTGTTTATTTGAGATTTTTCTTGTTTCTTGAGGTAGGCTTGTATAGCTATAAACTTCCCTCTTAGAACTGTTTTTGCTGCATCCCATAGGTTTTGGATTGTCATGTTTTCATTGTCATTTGTCTCTAGGTATTTTTTGACTCTCTTGATTATTTAGTAAAATAGTGTTTAGCCTCCATGTGTTTGTGTTTTTTACGTTTTTTCCCCTGTAATTAATTTCTAATCTCATAGCATTGTGGTCAGAAAAGATGCTTGATATGATTTCAATTTTCTTAAACTTACTGAGGCTTGATTTGTGACCCAAGATGTGATCTATCATGGAGAATGTTCTGTGCACACTTGAGAAGAAAGTGTAATCTGCTGTTTTTGGATGGAATGTCCTATAAATATCAATTAAATCTATCTGGTCTATTGTGTTGTTTAAAGCTTGTTTTTCCTTATTTATTTTCATTTTGGGTGATCTGTCCATTGATGTGAGGTGATAAAGTCCCCCACTATTACTGTCAATTTCCTCTTTTACAGCTGTTAACAGTTGCCTTATGTATTGAGGTGCTCCTATGTTGGGTGCATATATATTTATAATTGTTATATCTTCTTCTTGGATTGATCCCTTGATCATTATGTAGTGTCCTTCCTTGTCTCTTGTAGCATTCTTTATTTTAAAGTCTATTTTATCTGATATGAGTATTGCTATTCCAGCTTTCTTTTGATTTCTATTTGCATGGAATATCTTTTTCCATCCCCCTCACTTTCAGTCTGTATGTGTCCCTAGGTCTGAAGTGGGTCTCTTGTAGACAGCATATGTATGGGTCTTGTTTTTGTATCCATTCAGCAAGCCTGTGTCTTTTGGTTGGAGCATTTAATCCATTCATGTTTAAGGTAATTATCGATATGTATATTCCTATGACCATTTTCTTAGTTGTTTTGCATTTGTTTTTGTAGGTCCTTTTCTTCTCTTGTGTTTCCCACTTAGAGAAATTCCTTTAGCATTTGTTGTAGAGCTGGTTTGGTGGTGCTGAATTCCCTTAGCTTTTGCTTGCCTGTAAAGCTTTCGATTTCTCTGTTGAATCTGAATGAGATCCTTGCCGGGTAGAGTAATCTTGGTTGTAGGTTCTTCCGTTTCATCACTTTAAGTATATCATGCCACTCCCTTCTGGCTTGTAGAGTTTCTGCTGAGAAATCAGCTGTTAACCTTATGGGACTTCCCTTGTATGTTATTTGTCGTTTTTCCCTTGCTGTTTTCAATAATTTTTCTTTGTCTTTAATTTTTGCCAATTTGATTACTATGTGTCTCGGCGTGTTTCTCCTTGGGTGTATCCTGTATGGGACTCTCTGCACTTCCTGGACCTGGGTGGCTATTTCCTTTCCCATGTTAGAGAAGTTTTCAACTATAAACTCTGCAGATATTTTCTCTGGTCCTTCCTCTCTCTCTTCTCCTTCTGGGACCCCTATAATGCGAATGTTGTTGCGTTTAATGTCGTCCCAGAGGTCTCTTAGGCTGTCTTCATTTCTTTTCATTCTTTTTTCTCTATTCTGTTCTGCAGCAGTGAATTCCACCATTCTGTCTTCCAGGTCACTTATCCGTTCTTCTGCCTCAGTTATTCTGCGATTGATTCCTTCTAGTGTAGTTTTCATTTCAGTTATTGTATTGTTCATCTCTGTTTGTTTGCTCTTTAATTCTTCTAAGTCTTTGTTAAACATTTCTTGCATTGTCTCCATCTTTGCCTCCATTCTTTTTCCGAGGTCCTGGATCATCTTCACTATCATTATTCTGAATTCTTTTTCTGGAAGGTTGCCTATGTCCACTTCATTTAGTTGTTTTTCTGGGGCTGTATCTTGTTCCTTCATCTGGTACATAGCCCTCTGCCTTTTCATCTTGTCTATCTTTCTGTGAATGTGGTTTTTGTTCCACAGGCTGCAGGATTGTAGTTCTTCTTCTTCTCTGAACATGGTATTTTTATAAAGAAAAAAAAAAAGAAAGAAAGTCTTCTCCTGTCCCAGACCTGTAATTCCTGAATCTTCTTGTTAGTTTAGGTCTGAGATATCATGTGACATTGCTTCAGGGAACCTCCTTACATATCTTCCTTTGCACACATGTGACTATCTCTAGACTACATTCCTACAAATAGAACTGCTGATGGATAGATTATGCATTTAAAAATTTAATTATGTGTACCTTGAAATACTGTTGGGATAGGAATGCCTTCCCTATCTTTGGGGGATTTGGGGATGTCCGCAGAATCTCTAGGAGTTTATATCTATGACAACTCAGACATAGGCCCCAGAAGCCTGCTGATCTACAGTCTTGACAAGTGCCATCCAGGGCAGAGTCAGGGAGGTAGTCTTCCCCTCAGGCAGTGCCATGTGAGTGGCTGATACCATGAGGCACCACCTCTGTGGGGGCCTCACCCCACACTACTGGGAGGCATCTCAGGGGAGCCAAGGTCATTGGGAGCAGCAGCACTGCCATGCCTCATTTCAGGACTGTTCAGCTGAAAGCTGTGAAGCAACTGGGGTTTTGCATTCCAGCAGTGCTGTCTGGGCATTAGCGTCAAACCCAGACAGCTTTCAGGCAGCGTGGGAACTGTTCATCCAACATTCCTCAGGAGCCCAGCTGATTGAAGGGCCCTGCTTAAGCAGCAGTATAGAAACTCAGCTCAACAGTCAAATCAGGAAGCCCACTGCTTCCTGCTCTCGACTCCTCTCAGCCCCCACTGGGCTCAGTGCCAGTCTCATACCCTCTGAGACCCTGCAGGCCCACCCCTAGCCCTTTCCTCAGAGCATTCCCCAGTCCCAGACCTAGTTCCGTATAATGAATGGCCTCCCAATCTAAGCCACAGAGTACATAATCACACACCTCATTCAGATCCTAGAAGAAGCAGAGATGACATCGGTGATAACCAGCCCCTTCCCCCAAACACTTTTATAAGCCCCCGAGTCTTTCTGAGTTGTAACCCTCATGAGCTCATGGTAACTCTTACCATTCCCTTGGAAAACATACGATTTGGCCAAAGAAGAATATTTGGGGGATGGGGTACCTACTTTGCTTCACCTAAATTTAGGGGCTTTGTACATATTTTCATTTTCTTCACAATGACCTAATAAAGTGGGTATAACTCCTCCCAGCTTGTAAATGAGAAAATTAAGGTGTATTCTTGTTTACATGACTTGCTTAGAAACTACAGCCAGGATTTGAACTCATGTCTCTCTGACTCCAGAGTCCATGATTTTTCCACTATGCTGCACTGCCTTAAGGAGGAGCCCTGTTTCTGGTGGCCTGTGCAGAACCCAGGCTCTCTTTCATCTCAGGGGTGCAAAGGAGACTGGGGATATAATTCCCAAACAGGCTGAGCCTGCTGGGCGGCGGTGTCCCCAACCCCTCCTGCTTCCCAGGAGAGCAACCTGGACAGCTGGCTTCTGCCCCAGCCTTGCAGACCCCTCGTGACACAGCCTCGGTTAGCTCTCCCTAAGGAAATGGCCAGGGAGCAAAGGAGATTAGATTGGCCGTCATTGCTTCTCAAGTCGCACAAACTGCTGCTCCCCCCAGGTCCTCACAAGACTGACGTTTCATTCCATTCTCTTCAGCAAGCCCTTTGTGCTTCTGTAGTACTTGCTCATCAGAGCCCACCCCAAGTGAACCCCCTGACCCTCTCCTTCAGCCCCAGGAAGCCAAGTCCCTAGTCTGTGTTCTCCTAGAACTCCGCCACCCTTTCATAATTCTTGGGAAATTTGAAGATAAGTTAATCATATAATTCATTATTTATGCCTAAAGTATGAAGATAATGTGAGCTCCAGGAGGGCAGGCACTGCGTCTGTCTTGTTCATATGTCCCCACCCTCAGCTCCGGGATGCCACATAAATATTTGTTGAATAAACAGTAACCTATTAGGCTCTTGGATAATTCTCAGTGCCGTGGAGTTTTCACAAGTGTGTCCCTCCTAACTCATATGTGATAGGAGCCTCTGGAGATTCAGTCCTGTCTCCTAATCTTCCTAATATTTAATGAGCCCAGTGCTGGGCTCTGAGAGGACCACAAAGAATGACAAAGATACTTCCCCAGCCTCTGAGATCAACAAACTGACATTTTAGGCTGTGGCGTTTATTCATTGCCTCACCCCGCTTTGCTTCTTCAGTGGGGAGACGGCATTCAAAACCATGATGGAGTCCTTTGGCTGGGCCCGGCGACCCATGTTAGAGCGAATTCACTTGATTCAAAAAGAAATGCCCATCACCATGATCTACGGGGCCAACACCTGGATAGACACCAGCACGGGAAAAAAGGTGAAGCTGCAGCGGCCGGATTCCTACGTCCGAGACATGGTATGTTGGCCACTGGAGGAGCAGGATTGAGGTGGAAACACTGCAACATCCCAGCACGTGTTGACTGACCCAGAGTAGCTGAGTCAGGGTAGCGAAGGGTGATGGGAGAGTCGGGGGGAAAGAGGAGTGGACAGGTTGAGCTATGGTAGTGGATTTGAAAGGGTTGGCTCTCTGTAAAATCATAATTAGGGGCTTCTCACTTCTGTGTAGCTCGGTTCAGCTGAAAGGCAGATTCTTGTCCAGTAGTCAGGCACAGGCACCACGCTGTCCCTCCACCCCCTGTAATTCCCACCCCAAACCAGAGCTGGGAACTGTAGAGGCTGCCATGAAGCCTTCCCACCACACTCCTCCATCCCCCCCCGCCCTCATTTGCTAATGAGTGTGCCTAATTAGGCTGGTGCCTGATGGGCCCCGCTTTAGTGGACATGTGGATGACATGAGCAGGTCGCTGACATGAGCAGGTCACTGGAGGGGCTGGCATGGAAGGAAATATAAAATCAGGCGCCATAAGAGAAGTAAGGATGGGATATTGGGATTCACTGACTCCCACAGGGAAGTGCCAAGATCTGGGGAGAAAGGTGGACTGTTGTCTTAGATAAAATAAGTGCTCATGGGCGACGGGCAAGCAGGCTTAAGGGAAAAAGAAATGGTGCAATAGCTTTCCAGTGCCTTGAATAAAGGGCTGTCCCGCCCCTGGTGGGGTCCTCCATCCACAGGAGATTGAGGGCGCCTCACACCACGTGTACGCGGACCAGCCACACATCTTCAACGCAGTGGTGGAGGAGATCTGCGACTCGGTTGATTGAGCTGCTCTCCCTAGAGGGCGAGGAGAAAGCCAGAGATTCACTCTCACCCCCTGTCCCCTTACTCACCCCTCTGTCCCTTCCTGACCAACTAACATGTGCCAGCCAGGCAGAGTCTCGGGCTGTCCGCAGGGCAGGACCACAGAAGGACAGCACTCCTCTCTACGCTAAGGGCTAGAGGCAAAAGCCACAAGTGGCCTTGAGCTCCCCACCCCAGGGAAGAGCATAAAGGCTTGCAGAGTGCCACCCCGTTCTCTCCATGCCGAGTGTTACCCAGGTGTGGTTATGAAGGGTCACACCAAGCTGCGTCCCCCCTGTGCCAAAGGGAGGGCGGCTGCCTCCCCTGGGCGAAGGAGAGGCTCTCAGTGGCCTTTCCTGGCTCTGGAGTGTGTGTGGGGTAGGTTCCGTGCAGGAACATCTTCCTCCCCCGTCACCCCCGGCCCCCCGGCCCATGCCAGTTCTGTCCGGAGTCTGGTTGGGACTGGTTCCCACTTAAGTACCAAGAGCAGGTCCTGCAGCTCCTGTGACCTGAGAGGTCATATCCAAAGCCCTCATTAACAGAGGAGGCCCAGGGCAGGGCAGGGCATGGCTGGTCCATGGTGAGACAGCTCTGTTCCAGGAGAGCTAGGGCTGGCACCTGGGTCTGCTGAGAGCCAGTGCTCACAGCAGACTCTGTTTGCTAAGGTTTGAGGCAAGCACCGTTGCCATGGGGCTGGTCCTGGCTGAGGATAAGCCCAACCCAGCCCTGCGTTCCAGCCTCATTGTACGGGGGTGCTGTTTGCCTGCCCTGTGTCTCAGCCCCAGCTGCCTAAGCTGGGAACATTCAAGTGCTTCCTTTCTGCCCCCTCTTCCTCCCGCTGGGAGGCCTCTGGGCCTCCCTCTGTGCCTTGGGCCCTGAGGCCCCACCCATAGTGTTGAGAAAGGTGGCCCCTGGTGGAGAGAAGGGAAAGGCCCTTCAACCCTGAGCCGTGTCTGGATCCCCATCCTCTCTAGTATCCACAGGGTTTTTCTACCTGCCCCTGGAGCTGAGGCTCACGTGAGCCTCTGCCCAGGGTCCAGTGGGGAGCGTCCAGCCGGCAGTTGCCTGTCCTCATCACCCACAGGATGGTTCTCACTGCCTGGCCCCCCATCCCTGCCACCTGTCCTTCTGGTCTCCAGCTCATCAGCCCCCGACCCCCCGTCACTCTCTCCCAGCGGCTGGTTCCAGGTGCTGCTCCAAGGTTCTGGGCAGTAGGCTGGGCCTGGCCCCAGAACCAGGGCAGCTCTTGCCTACTCCTTCACTTTTGTAAAGCCAACCCTTTCACCAGAATAGTATTAACTCCTGGTGCTTTGTACTACTGGTCCAGCTGCCTTGGGCTCCTTTTCTATATTAATAAATAAATGAGTCAAAACTGCCTTTGGTCATGATGTTTAATATTGCTCCAACAAGAGTGGTGCTGAATTCACAACAGCTCCTGTACCGCCTGAGTCAGAGGAGGGGCCCCGAGAGGTACCCACGCACAGGCCACTCGACTCCCTCCCCCGTTTAGTGCAGCATCCGCCCCTTAAGAGGATGGATAAGGGCTGGATGGGCCAAGCCCCAACTCACAGGAGAATTAGGTTGAACTGGGTGCTCCCTACTGCCCATTAAATAGCCCTATCATCTGAAGTTCACCTTGGCCTTCACCTGGGCCGCTCCCTAGGGCCTATTCTAACTCCTACTCACCCTCAACCTCAATTCAAATATTCCTTCTGCAGGGAGCTTTCCCCTGAACCCCTAGACTAGACTCGCGACCCCTCTTCTGTGTCTCCATGGCACACTCGAATGCCCCTTGGTAAAACTCATAAACTTGTAGTCACTTGTTTTGTGTCTGTCTTTCCTCCCTAGATCACAAGCTGCTTAAGGACAAGGGGCACGTCTGGCCCCTGGTTCACGTTCAGTAGATGTTTATTTTGATTGAGCCAAGGGAAGTGAGGCACACCAAGTGTTCAGACATGTTCAAATCATTACCAGCGGTGCCTGCTGTGCTGGCTGACTCCAGCTAGGCCCAGAATTTAACAGCTCAAAATGGCACTTAATCCTACATTTGTCATCATGAATGAATGAACAAATGAATGGAACTCCTGCGTATAATTACAAAGCTCTGGTCTATCCGAGGACCCTGCATATTCTCTGACTGAAGATTGCTTGATGGCCAACACCTGCCATATGGAGGCGAGGGCAGGTTTTTGTTTTTGCTTTTGTTTTGGCCTTGCCACTCGGTTTATGGGATCTTAGTGCCCCAACCAGGTATTGAACCTGGGGTCCTGGCAGTGAGAGTGCCGAGTCCTAACCACTGGACCACCAGGGAAGTCCTGAGGACAGGTATTTAGAGCCAAGCACTAGGGCTGTGATAGTGAAGAAATGTGGTCCCTGCCTCCATGGGAAGTTACATTCTACATGAAGACTCGTGTTTAATCAGATTATTGCATCAATTAGTAAAAAATTGCAACTGAAAAGTGCAGCCCTTGAGAGGTTGGGAAGGCGTCCCTGGGGAAGTGATGACAGCTGAGCCTGAAGGAAGAGCAGGTGAAAGGAGTGGGGGGGCAGGTCTGTGGAGAGATCTATTAGCAGGAACAATGGCTGTGAAATGAGGTAGGGTGCGGATCCAGTCCTGCAGGTCCTCTGACTGTGAGAAGAATGTCGTGTTCATCCTAAAAGTGATGGAAAGAAATAACTGGAGCGGGACTTGCCTGGCGGTCCAGTGGTTAAGACTTCATGCTTCTACTGCAGGGGCACAGGTTTGATCCCAGGTCAGGGAACTAAGATCCCGCATGCCGTGTGGTGCAGCCAAAGGAAAAAAGAAAGGAAAAAGAAAAAAATAATAACTGGAGTGAGGGTCAGGGTAGGGTGGGGAGTGTGACAGAATCTGACTTGAGACTGGAAATGACCACTCTGGCTGCTGTGTTGAGTACCGATTGGAGGGGGATGAGTCCCTGCAGGGGAAACTTTGAGGCCACGGAGTGGTCCAGGCCAGTGATGCTGGTAGCTTGGACTTGGCCAGTGATTAGTGGACATGCAGAGAAGATGCAAGAAATGTTTCGGAGGTAAAATCAAAAAGACTTGATGTCAACGCTGAGTGCTGCTACCATCCCCTTGCAGGAAGGGCCAAGTAAGGCAGTAGTCAGCAAACCCACTCACATCACAAAACAATCTAGGGTATTTTTTTAAATATAAATTCCTCGGCTGTATACTCCAGAGTTTGATTCAGTATACCTGGGTGGAGTTTGACCATGACATCTGCATTTAAACACATTCCCTAGAAGATTCTGAGGCCCCCTGTCTGCAGGTACTGGTCTAAGGGACCCTGTATCTCTGACCCTTGACCCAGAAGATCCATGTGGAAAAGTAGGGCCTATGGCCCTGAAAGTTCATCTCCTGTTCGCTCCTCTCTTTGGGAGGCTGCATAAAATGCTGATCTGATTTTCCCAAACCCAACGCAATGCAAACACATTCCTCAGGAGTAGGTACAAGAAGAGTCTAAGGGTACAAATGAAGTTATTTACAAAACAGGAATAGAGTTACAGATGTAGAGAACAAACTTATGGTCACGGGGGGGAAGGAAGAGGGATAAAGTGGGAGATTGGGATTGACATATACACACTACTATATATAAAATAGATAACTAATAAGGACCTACTGTATAGCACAGGGAACTCTACTCAGTACTCTGTAATGACCTATATGGGAAAAGAATCTAAAGAAGAGTGGATATATGTACATGTATAACTGAGTCACATTGCTGTACAGCAGAAACTAACACAACATTTTAAATCAACTATGCTCCAATAAAAATTTTTTTTAAAAAGTCTGAAGAAGGTCACCCAGAGTGCCCCATTTACACTACCATGCCCAAACACATGGATGCATGCAAGCATGTGCACACACACACACACACACACACACACACACTCCATCTGACTGGGGCATTCCTAATGTTCCCAGGGCTGGGACTAAGAAGTCACTATGAACATACTACCCAATCAGCACCTTTCCTGGTGGGTTCTAAGGATTTATGGTAAGAGTTCATGCTATAAACTCGGGCTCCTCAAAGCCCTAGCAGTTTACAAGGAGGGATTCCACAGATAGACATAAAGGGCTGTGACTAACTCCAGACCCAGAAGGTCTTGCACTGTTCAGTGGCTAGCAGGAAATGTGCTAAATATAACTTCCTCTTCGGGAGATAGACACTGAAATATGTGTGCTAAAAATGCAGTCTGGTTTCATTGCCAAAAGGGTGGTGAAATCTTGATGAATACCTCTGTCCACTCTGGCATGTCACACTGAAATCTCACAGCTGCAGGTACAGTTTGTGAGCAGATAGAAAATAATCCTATTGGCTGATAAGTGTCCAATGAATGGTGCAAAACATCACTTTTCTCATCATGTGACCTGTCAGTTCACACCAAGTCCTTCTTAGATGGGGTCTGGAGGGTCCTTTTTCTCTGATCTCCACCCCCTCCCCCAGGGTCCTGGTCTATCTGGAGAAAGCAAGTGAGATGCTTGAGATTTTGAGGGTCCGTGCCAACCCCATCCAGGTGAAATAGCTCAAGATGAACCATTTCTTCACTTGCTCATGTTGACTGTTTTTCATAGCATAAGCTCAGCATTATTATACTAGAAAAGCCTTTGCCTTTATCCTACTAAACATCACTCTTCACTAGGGTTGAGGAGGAAAGACAATCTCAGCTTGGCACTTGCGAGAATAATGAATTCCTAGACAGAATACTAAGGATTCATTGATGCCAACAGACGCACAGAGGCTTCCCCCAACCCAGGAAGACAAGACCACATTCTCCTGGTTGGTGACTCTTAATGGGGTAGGAGGAGCCCTCTGCAGACCTGACCTTGCTAATGATGCTCCTTCCTCCAGTGTGTTCTGAGGCCTGATGCAGAGTTTGTTATAGGCAACCTTTAGTTGATACATGTGAGAGCAAATTATACAACCAGAAGAAACCTGGGACAAAGAGGACTCTGAAGGACGTGTGGTTGCAGACAATATTTCCATCTCCTCAGTGCAAAGTGTCTGACTTTGGAAAAGAAAGAGCACAAGGCTGACACCTGACAACTGATGTAGTGTCAAGGACAGAGTTTGGAGGAGGGCTTGTGACTTAAGACAAAAGATTTATGGACCTCTGATAAATTATAAGGTAACTAAAAAAATGGACATTATGTACTTCCCAAAATTTTCAAGGAAAGAGAAAAGTGTCCAAATAAAGCTGCTTAAATATGTATTACATCAGTGGTTTCCTACACGGGTCTGCAGACTAGAGCTGGTCCATGACAAAGGGCTTCTGGTCTACGATGAAATAATTTTTTTCAATATTTTTAAATTCTGAAATTATGTCCTTTATAACCCTACCAAGATTTTTTTTTTTTTTTTTTTTGGTTGCATTGGGTCTTTGTTGCTGTGTACGGGCTTTCTCTAGTTGTGGAGATCGGGGGCTACTCTTCGTTGCATCGCGCGGGCTTCTCATTGCAGTGGCTTCTCTTGTTGCGGAGCACAGGCTCTAGGCGCATGGGCTTCAGTAGTTGTGGCTCGTGGGCTCTAGAGTGCAGGCTCAGTAGTTGTGGTGCACGGGCTTAGTTGCTCCGTGGCATGTGGGATCTTCCTAGACCAGGGCTCAAACCTATGTCCCCTGCATTGGCAAGCGGATTCTTAACCACTGCGCCACCAGGGAAGCCCTAACCCTACCAAGATTAAGCTATGTTCTTTAATGAAAAGATACTGACATTCTAAGATTGGGGTGGAAGGGAATGTCATTTCTTGCTTGCCAAACACATCAATTTCAAGGGATTTCCCCCTATCATTAATTAATTTTAATAAAATCCTAAAGTCTGGGACGTGCTGCATTAGAGAAGACCAGAATGGGAAAGGAACTTGTAAATTTTTTACATACAGAAGGACAAAAAATTTTTAAGACTGACAATATCTCGTAATGCCAATGGTGAGGAAGATGGACATTTTCGTACAATGTTTGTGGGTGAGGAAATTGTTACCACAAATTTTGTAGACAATTTGGTAGACTCTACCAAAATAATCTACT
The DNA here is from genome assembly GCF_005190385.1 of Monodon monoceros. Taxonomy (NCBI): domain Eukaryota; kingdom Metazoa; phylum Chordata; class Mammalia; order Artiodactyla; family Monodontidae; genus Monodon; species Monodon monoceros. The sequence goes on from NW_021703778.1 coordinate 99,997,520, forward strand.
GAAATTTAAAATGACAAACGCTATAAGCCATGAGTACTAAGAGTAGGAATTTATGCCAATAACTTTTAGCACCATTGACAAAATACTAGAAATCTCAGTACCCATTGTTTATAAAAGTGACACCTAAAAATAAATTATATAGTTTTATAGGTATTGGCAAGGAATGATATTTTAAAATATCAAATTGCATACAATTCATATAACACCATCCCATTTTTGTACAATAAAAGTTAAGTGTGTATGAATAAATATGCGTATGTTCTATAAGCATTAATTACTTAAGAGTAGAACTGGCTGGTAAAACTCTCATGGTTTATTTTATACACTTCTGTACTGGTGGAAATTTTACAATTACTGTGTATTTTCATAGTTAAAAATTAAGGATTAGAAACAAAAAAATCTCTCCTGCCAAAGGTAATCCTCACTTTGATTTATGTTCATCTGTCAGTTGTGTGGGTGAGCTCCATCAGACAGGAGTCAGGTGTGCTCACTTTGATTTGTACCTGGTCCAGCACAGACATTTACCTGTAGCTGAAAAAGCTTGTAGAAGCAAAAAGCATTGCAGGAATGGGCTCCCAGTGGGCTGTATAAGGGCAAATACAAGTGAAGTAAGAGGCTGTGAAATAAAATTCATATTTTATGGCAAGACAAAAAATTTAAACATAAAAAATTCCTCTCTGCCCTTTGGCTTCCTCTCTTCCCCCACTGTGCACTGTGTGTCTGCATTATGCATCACCAGACCTTCCCCATTGGCAGGAATACCTGCTTAACCATAAAGAGCAACATTCTCCCAGCATCAACACTACAACTCCTACAAAGATAGCATGACTTCTTGATCTTGTAAGGGGTCACATTACCCACCACGATGACGTTTAGATCTGGATCATGTAAACTGTCAATAATACATTATTTGATGTGCAGTCTTCTGTCTCAAAAAAATTATATAACTGTGCCTTGACTTCTAATGGGGAGAACAGTTCTCACAGCTTTCTGAGATGCTCTTCCCAAGTTATAATCTTCAAATTTGGCTCCAATAAAATTTTCCATTTCTTTCTTAGATCGACTGATTAATTTTTCGTCAACAAGGCTTAAAAGGGAAGAGCTGTCTATCCTCTCCCTTTTCTTAGACATCTACTTTAGAAAACTTGTGAGTTCTACGTTTGTTCTTTGAAATGTATATAAATATTAAAGTATGTATAGGTATATAAATATTAAAGGTATCAATATATACATCTTTAGCCTTAAAAATTTAAATCAGACTCTGGCCAGCTTTGTGACCCAGCAAGTCTTTCTTAAGGAACTGGGAACCATGTCTTTGAAGTGGTATTGAAACTGTGCACCTCAGATTGGGACTGGAACCCACTCGGCCGGGACTCAAACCCAGCCAAAACCCACAGTCTTCCAACTGAGATCACACACCTGGTTTCAGAAGTTAATGAAGTTCAGGTTCTTGATGTCTCATCGCAGAAAGAATTCAGTGAGAGACAAAGTGATAGGTAAGAAGTGGATTTATTTAGACAGAAACACACTCCACAGACAGAGTGTGGGCCACCTCAGAAGGTGAGAAAGGCACCAGGTATGGGGTTGTCAGTTTTTATGGGAGTGGGTAATTTCATAGGCTAATGAGTGGGAGGAATATTCCAGCTATTTTAGGAAGGGGCAGGGATTTCAAGGAATTGGGCCACCGCCCAATTTTTTTTTTTTTTTTAAGGAATTTTGCTTTTTTAAAAAATTTTATTTATGGCTGTGTTGGGTCTTCATTTCTGTGCAAAGGCTTTCTCTAGCTGCGGCGAGCGGGGTCCACTCTTCATCACGGTGCGCGGGCCTCTCACTGTCGCTGCCTCTCCTGTTGCGGAGCACAGGCTCCAGACGCGCAGGCTCAGTAGTTGTGGCTCACGGGGCTAGTTGCTCCGCGGCATGTGGGATATTCCCAGACCAGGGCTCGAACCCGTGTCCCCTGCATTGGCAGGCAGATTCTCAACCACTGCGCCACCAGGGAAGCCCACCGCCCACTTTTTGATCATTATGGTCGGTCTTGGAACTGTCATGATGCCTGTGGGTGTGTCATTTAGCTTGCTGATGTGAGCTTGCTGATACTGAGGCTCAACGTCTAGTGGAAAAAGTTGACTTGTCCGCCATCTTGGATCCATTTGGTTCTACTCAGTTTATGTCATGTCCTCGGGCTATGTCATTCTTACAAAGGTTGTGCCCTGCCTCCTTCCCTCCAGTTTCAATTCAATTTGGCACTGGTGTACAGAGAAGCTGAGTTTTCGGCATCATTCCTGTGTCTTCTAAGGGGATGTAGTTAATGTATAATGCAGATGCACAATGCACATGAAAGAGGAGGGAGGAGTGGGTCAAATGGCAGAGAAAATGGTGATGGTTAAAATTTTCTTGTCCTGCCTTAAAAATAATTTTGTTTTGTCACACTAATGTAGGTTCCTAGGAGAAAGAGGGTAGGGGACCCAAAATTAACAATACCGAGTTTTCTGCCCTCACTGGCATTTGCTGTCTCTTGGGGAAGACAGGCAGACAAGTGTACCAACCACACAAAGGATGAGGAGGCCTAGAAGAAGGAAGTGACTTCTGTGGGCTGAGAATGGAAGTACTTGGCTAAAGGTTCCCAGTGGGAACTTGGAAATTTGTAGGAATTTGTTTCTGCTTTTTTTTTTTTTTTAATTTTATTTATTTTTTGCTGCATTGGGTCTTTGTTGCTGCATGTGGCCTTTCTCTAGTTGCAGCAAGCGGGGGCTACTCTTTGTTGCGGTGTGCAGGCTTCTCACTGCGGTGGCTTCTCTTGTTGCGGAGCACAAGCTCTAGGGGCGTGTGCTTCAGTAGCTGCAGCACGTGGGCTCAGTAGTTGTGGCTCGCGGGATCTAGAGCGCAGGCTCAGTAGCTGTGGTGCACGGGCTTAGTTGCTCTGCAGCATTTGGGACCTTTCCGGACCAGGAATCAAACTCATGTCCCCTGCATCAGCAGGTGGATTCTTAACCACTGTGCCACCAAGGAAGTCCTAACTTTTTAAATTTAAATATAACACATACACAGACAAGCACACAACTCACAAGCTCAATGAATTATCATAAAGTGAACACACCGGTGTAACCACCACCTAGGTCATGAGATAGCGCCCCAGAAGTCCCTCTCTAACTCCTTTCCTCCATCCCAAAGGTAACCTTTATCCTGATTTCTAACATCATGGGTTAGTTTTGCCTGTTTTTGAAGTTCATATAAATGGATCCATATAGTATCTGTTGTTTTGTGTCTGGCATCTTTTGCTCAATCTTACATTTGGGAGGTTCAACTGTGCTGCGTGTGATTCATTTTAATTGCCATTTAATAGTTCATCCTTTCACATATGTACACATACCCCTTTAGTCAACTAGCTTGAATGGATCTGTTTTTTTAATTCAAAATATCAATGACTAAGGAAATAATATCATTTTTCTAATCAGGAAGTTTTTTTTTTAAGATCTGAAGCAGAACTCTTACTCTATAGAAATTTATTTAACATGAATAACATGTATAAATTTACGGATAAAGGCACAAACTTACTATAAAGATCAATGATCTCAGAACAGTACCTATATGAGGACAATCCTTCCAGAAAGTTTAAGGCTGCCACCTAATCCTGCTTTAACTTCAGCCACTCCCATGCCTGCCTTCCTCTTACCTGAACATGTTAATAGCTCTGGTGACTGGTTAATTATAATAAGTGACAAGGACAAATATTTTCCAGACCCAGCAAACAATTTTATGATGTGCTAGCAATCCCCATGAGGATGCTGCTCATAAGATTTTTTTAAAAAGCATTAGCTTTACTATATAATTGCTGTTTTGTATTAGCCACTACCTCCCTCCAATTGTAAATGATCATAGAATTTTGGAGATGAAAGAATCCCGGTGCTACAACCTTCTCATTCCACAGATAGAGATATTAAATCCAATACAGGTCAAATGAGTTACCCAAGGTAATAAAACTGTTGAAGGAATAAAACCCAGCTCTCCTAAAAGGGAACCCTCATACACCATTGGTGGGAATGTAAGTTGATGCAGCTACTATGGAAAACAGTATGGAGGTTCCTCAGAAAACTAAAAATAGAACTGCCATATGATCCAGCAATCCCACTCCTGGGTAGATATCCAGACAAAACTGTAATTCTAAAAGGTACATGTGGGACTTCCCTGGTGGTCCAGTGGCTAAGACTCCATGCTCCCAATGCAGGGGGCCTGGGTTCAATCCCTGGTCAGGGAACTAGATCCCACATGCCGCAACTAACAGTTCAAATGTTGCAACTAAATATCCCGCATGCCACAACTAAAGATCCCACAAAACACAATGAAGATCCGCGTGCCGCAACTAAGACCCAGCACAGCCAAATAAATAAATAAATAAATACATGCACCCCTATGTTCATAGCAGCACCATTCACAATAGCCAAGACATGGAATCAACCTAAATGTCCATTGACAGATAAATGGATAAAAAAGATATACAATGGAATACTACTCAGCCATAAAAAAGAACAAAATAATGCCATTTGTAGCAACATGATCGGACCTAATATTATGATACTAAGTGAAGTAAGTCAGAAAGAGAAAGACAAATACCATATGATATCACTTATATATAGAATCTAAAATATGACACAAATGAACTTATCTATGAAACAGAAACAGACTCACAGACATAGAGAACAGATCTGTGGTTGCCAAGGGGGAGGTGGGGTGGGGGTCAGATGGATTGGGAGTTTGGGGTTAACAGGTGCAAACTAGTATATATAAAATGGAGGGACTTCCCTGGGGGTCCAGTGGTTAAGAATCTGCCTTCCAATACAGGGGACGTGGGTTCGATCCCTGGTTGGGGAACTAAGATCCCACATGCTGTGGGGCAACTAAGCCTGCGCACCCCAACTACAGAGCCCACATGCTCTGGAGCCCGAGTGCCACAACTAGAGAGAAGCCCGCATGCCACAATGAAAAGCCGTCACGCCACAACAAAAGATCCCACATGCCCAACTAAGACCCGATACAGCCACAAAAAATAAATAGATAGATAAATAAATAGATACATACATTTTAAAAAATGGATAAACAACAAGGTCTTACTGTATAGCACAGGGAACTATATTCAACATCCTGTGATAAACCATAATGGAAAGGAATATAAAAAATAATGTATATAACTGAATCACTTTGCTGTACAGCAGAAATTAACACAACATTGTAAATCAAATATACTTCAATTAAAAAAAAACCAAACAGCTCTCCTGACTAGAGCAGTTTGTTGGAGAAGAAAATCAATGAAGGCTGGAGTTACAGGCAAAGGAGTCACGTGAGATTAAGACTGAGCATGCATAAATAACTTACAGTCTTGAGACAGAGGGCAATGAGCACTGGAATGTGAGTAGAAGGAGCCAGGCACTGGGTCAAGTTACCACTTATCAATTATATGACTCCCTGAAGGCAGAAACTAGATTTTATTCATCTTGGTGTTCTCTAAGCCTAGTACCACATAAGGGACGTGAGAGAGGCTCAGTGAGTGAGTGAGCAAGCAAGCAAGTGGATATGAAACCGTACACGCTGGAGAAGTTTATGTAGAGAAGGAAAAAAGGGTGGAGCTTCGGGGAAAGCCCTTGGTTAAATCACCACGGGGAACAAGAGGAATAGTCAGAAAGCAAACCAACAGAAACAGAACCGTGCAGGGTTAAGAAGCAGGGGAGGAGAAATCCAAGATGGCAGGAGCGTCAACAGTGCCAAATATATGGAGAGGTTATGAAGAACAAGAATGAAGAAAAAGTCATTAGTCATTTACAGAAATAAGGCAAAATGTCTGTTACTAAGCTAGACCAGCAGCATATCTTGGCTGGGCACGAGTTGGGGTTCCAGTGCATCTGGGAAGAGCAGATAACATCCATCCTCCACCTGGCACCATTGACATGCTTCCTAAGGTCACACCCCAGAGCATCCACTTATGTTAATTAGTGCCTTGAATGCTGCGGCAGAGCTAAGAAGTGCCCCCTCATATCTATCTGCATATACCAATTTGCATATAAAATGAGGACTCTCCCAGGGGTTCAAAGGGACTGGAACTCTAACCTTCTTGTAGATTTAAGGACATAAAAATAGATCTGACGGTGGCCCCAGCCTGAGGATAAGTTTCAGGAAAGGACTATGGAATCCCTAACAGGGAGCTTACCACAGGGAAGAAAGTGTGTGAGCTGGTGGGCTATGCTCAGCCCAAATCTTGCACTGTGTGTCTTCCGTTCTGGCAGTTCTTTGGAAGAATCTGTGAGTTTTGGGGCTTCTGAATTGATAGACCTTTTTCATTAAAGCTTCTGGTATTTTGGGGCTCAGTTCTCTTTACTATGGAGCCCCATCCCTTTCTGAACTTAACTGGCCTAGGAGTAGGTTCTATGAGCAACTTGACTGTGTTCAGCATGGCTCATAGCAGACCAGTGATGTAGGAGTTTCTGAAAGTGGTAGTGGTTACAGTGGCTCCTCTTGTTCCCTCGCTGGCAGTAGCAGAGGACCTTGAAGTGACCCAGACCAGCTGTTATGGTGATTCAGTCCTCAGCATTTATCAAGCACCCTCCTGAAACACAGTAGACCCTGAGATGCTCAGTAAATGCAGCTGAATGATGACTTCAAAGAAGCCTTTAGAATAAACTGATATCAAAGCCATTGCAAAAACCAGGTAGCAGTGTGAGAATCCTCAAAATGTCACTTATCTCTTCCCCAGACCATCATTGACCGTACATGTCTCAGGTCACCACACTAGGTCAGGACCAGAGGGTCAGAAGAGTGAAGAGTTCACAGTTCAGCAGCCCTGGCTTTAAATGTCAAGAAGAATAGTGACAGGGATGTCACCATCAAAGCCCCTCATGGCACTGATGCCACTGGCGTTTGCACACCCTGGCCTGGCTTCTGCTAGGCAAGTGCAGGTTTGCTTTTGCCTTTTAGCTCTCAACATTTACTGACACTTCCTTCATCTTGGACACTTCAGGTAGGCACTGGACACACATCAGCGAACAAGCCCAGTCCTTGCCCTCCAGGGGTTTACGGTTTTGAGCAGAATGTCCATAGATGAACTCCAGGGTATTCTGGGAAAACCCTTGAAATATATGTGAAATGGTGTGTCTACGTAGATTAGGGTGAGGATGGGAAGAGTCAAATTCTCATATGACTTTGTGACTCAAAAAACGTTAAGAACCACTGATTGGAACCATCCATTTCCCTCATTTCTAGGTTCTTGGTAAGTAATCAACCACTTAGAGCACCTCCCGGTGTCTCTCACCTTTTACTGTGTCCATGACTTGCCTTCCTCGCCAGCTCATGGCAGACCCCTAGCGGTGGAGGAGGGGAGCACACCTCATGATTGCCATTATCTCAGTTCCCAGGGGCTCTGTCCCAGGAAGGATGAGTTTACCCAGGGAGTGGCCATCCCTGTTCTTTTGGATGACTTTGGGCTCATCCAGTGAGCAGGCCCCTGCCTACTCCCTGACAGGCAGAATGACTAGGGAGTAATTTTTAACTGTTTCTGAGGTATTGCTTGCTTCCCGAGACTTCTCCATGCTAGACATCCACTGACTGAGATGGAAGAACACACTTTTCTTTTACAAAGGGTCAGTGAGATCTCAGGGAGTGGTTCTGACTGGGAGGAATAGGGCAGAGGGAGGGAATAGACTGGGCAGAGCATTTCTGGTTAGCAGTCCTATCTCTCATGCAAATTAACCAAATGTCATTCTGAAATGCTCATCACTCCTAAGTACATTTTTGTTAGTGTGACTCTCTTGAAACACAACACACCCACCTCCAGACACTCTCGGAGCTTCAGAAGGGAGGGACAGACTCCCCTGGTCTTCCCTTAGACGGCACCACCAATCTCCTCCAAGATGCTTTACCATTCTGCCGATTTCTGTAAGATAGAAAACACATTTAAAGAAAAAAATATGTGTGATGAAGTGTTCTAATGAGATTGAACCCCCCAATTTTTGAAATTGTAATGTCTAAAAGCCAGAATAAGTTATTTTAAACTTATCAGCAATTTTCAGATTCAATTTGGGGAACAGACTCTGTTTGTTTGGGAAAACATTCCAATGGCTTTATGGCAGCAAAGCCAAAATAGTGTCTTCAGTGGTTAAGACAGAGAGAGGTACACTGCTCTCTTTCATGACATTGAAATGGCTTGCATTATGGAATGAGATCCATCTCTGCAGAAAAAGATGTGTACTGAGAAGTGAGCCTGGGGCTAAAATGGGGTTTTCCCTTCTTGCTGGGTCTCAAAGATCAGGGTCCTGCACCCAGGAATGAAAGCAGCAGAGAGAGATATAGGCAAGGGTACTACATGGCAGAAGGTAGGTTTTGTGGCCATGTGGCAGCAGAATGAGGGATGAGGAAAGTGTAAAAGAAAAAAACCCCAAAAACCCTGTCTAGGTATATATGGCTGGTGGACTCCAAGAATAATAATTTCCTGTATCTTGTTCTATGGGGTTTTCCTCCCTCTTTCCTATACTAGAAGTCCTTCCTATTATCCCAAAGCTTCGGTAGGTGCTGGTCTGTGATGTGCTTGGACAGATAATACAGGGGTCTACGTCTGTACTTGGGGTGAGAAGGTATGGGGAAAGCAGTAGCAGTTGGAGAAGCTGGTCACAAGATGGCCAGAGGTCCCGCAGAACTCCAGAACCAGCAGGGCTAGGCAGAAAATGTAAGCAACCTCTGGGAATTACATGGGTGGGGAACAGGTCCACAGCTGAACTTTCAGTGGTGGATCAGGATCCGAACTTGGACTTTTGTGATTTTAAACACTGAAGGGAAGGATGACCTTTGGAGACTAGAGAAGCCAAAGACTTCAGAGTTAGTTAGTTAGTTAGTACTTGAGTTGCCCCCAAATCATTTATGGCCAAATGTCATAAAGCATGAACAGTAAGACTTAAAGGCGTTTAGAGGAAGGAAAGGTTGCTCTTCCCCATGATGGCTGGAAAGGCTTCACAAAAGAAGAATCTGAACCTGATCTAGAAGAGGAGGTAGCAGTTGGAAAGGGGGAGCAGCAGAAGAGCACTCTTGTTAGGAGAAATGGCAGGAGAAAAAGCAGGAAGACCAAGGGTCACTGTGCTTTAAACAAGGAATGGTCCTGTCTGGCTGGAAGCAAGCCTATATTCTTGAGTATTCATCCTCCATACTTCAAATTACTTTAGGTCCCATTCCTGAGCTCCAAGGATGAGAACATATTATGCTCACCTCAGTGGAGTAATCAAAGGAGCTGAAGACATCTCAAGTCAACTGGTATCATTCTCAGAGAGACCAATCATCCCAAGAGGATGAGAATTGTTCTAAATGATTCACCCTTGGTTTTCTCATGCCTCACATCCCCTTCTCAAAAGGTACTCCTGCATCTCACACCCAAAACCCCTGAAAAATGCTGCAAGAAATGCACAGCTCCTCTACTGCCCAGATCCCACAGCTACTCTCCTCTGTGCAAAGACTCCTCTGGGAAAGAGGTGTTTTGCTTTCTTGTTTTCATTTAAAAATGCTTATTCAGCACCTCTTCTGTGCCAAGCCTGTTCTAAGTATAGAGTACACAGCAATGAACACACCAGTTTCTGCCCTCATAGAGTTTTCCTTCTAGTAGGGAAGACAGACAAATATAAATATGTAAATAAAATGTCAGGTAGTGTTATGAATAAAAGTAAATAAGCATAGTAAGGGGACAGGGAAGGATAAGAAGGGACTCTGTTTTACACATGATGGACAGGAAAAGCCCATCTAAAGAGGTGACATTGAGCAGAGAGAGGCTGTAGGTGTGGAGGCCCATGCCTTGAGATGGGCCCAGGTTTTGAGAAGGCCACTCTGGGTGGGCAAGTTCAGTGGACACAGTGGATGAAGAGGTGGAGGGGCAGACACAGACTCCTAGGAAAGGGACACAGAAGGAATCATCCTGTAGCTCCTGGACGTGGACCACTCCCACCCATCACAGCCACACAATGCCCATGGTCATAACCCCACTGATCCAGCCCTTGGAAGGGCCTTGCCTACCATTCTTCCCTCACTCCCTCAACCAAACTCACTAAACTTTCCCAAAGTTGCTATGCTCTGCAACTGGGGGATAAAAGGGCAAACTTCCAGCTTCAAAGTTAGAGCAATCAACAGCCAAGGGATTTGAGGTAGCTGGGGCCTTATTATCACAACGTTGTAATGAGTCTCCAGAGAAGCTCCACAACTTCACTCCAGAGAAGGGAAAGTTTCCCTCAGTGAATCAATACTTGGGTCTCCAAGTTTCAAAATTCCACAGAAACCGGGAAACCATCCAAACACATCTATGTACTAGATGCACATGGAGTCACAAAGTCTCCAAAAAATGACTTACACCAAGGCCTTGGTAGGGATGTTACTCCTGAATGTAGATGAAGGTTAATACAGCAGGACCCCTGCGGCTGCCCGTGGTGGAGCTAAATGAATCTCATCACCCGCAGTTACACCTATAGCTTAAAAGGAAAGTACAGGAGGACAGATCCCAAGGCCATCGCCACAGGGTGGTTCTCTTGCTCCCTCACCCACAGAGCCCAATAGCAAGGGTCAGAGTCCTCTCAGCTGAGAATGTAATGGTTTTGATGAAGCTAGAAAGGCAAGAAGCTCCTGAGAGCCTGGAAACCCCCTCCAGCTGGGTAACCAGGAAAATCCAAGAGTAGCTGCTTCTCAGCCCTGAGGTAACTTGGGGTCTGTTTAAGGTAGCTGAGTGGTTGGAAAATGAAGAGCATGGGGTTTGTCAAAGAGGATGCAACACAACCAGGCTAAATAACAATAGTGAACATTTACTGAACATTTATTACGTGTGTTTCAAACATGTTATCCCGAATCTTCCAAGCAGACCCTATGAGCTAGGTGCTGTAATCCTGAAACCCACTCCACCGAGGAGGGGACTGAGGCACAGAGACCAACAGGCACTTGCTTCCAAAGTTACATAGCTAGTTAATGGAAGAGTCAGGATTTAAAACCAGGTCAGAATCCAGAACCCGTCCCCCTAGATGTTACCATGCATGGCACTCTGGAAACGATCCTGTAGCCCGAATAGTCTCAGTATGGCTCTGGATATAGTGGGCACCAACTATCTTTTGGGTGAATGACATTTTGCTTTTCTTTTTGGCTGTGCCTCACAGCATGCGGGATCTTAGTTCCCCGACCAAGGGTCGAAACCGTGACCCCTGCAGTGGAAGCACGGAGTCTTAACCACTGGACCGCCAGGGAAGTCCTGTGAATGACTTTTTACTGTCAGGGAAATTTGCCTGACTAATGTCATAAGGATTGTTTCTCTTGGAAAATCCCATACTTTTGTTAAGTGCCTGGTTGTTATGAACTCTTCATTCCCAGAAGAGTAAAGAGCTGGGCTCTGTGAACTCCAGGGCCCCTCCCTGGCTTGTACTCAGAGTTCTGATGGAACTGCTCTGGGTGAGATACAAGGCAGAGGCTAATCCACAGAGGGAATCTGTGGAGCTCAGCATGTCTACTGTAGGCAGAACCTGATCTACACCCTTGCTACTTTCAGGGCACTGGACACCGTCCTGGCTAACCCTATACAGTTATGTGAGTTGCAGCTGCCCCTGGGTCTGTTTGAGAAACGATTCAACTGTCTTCTCTCTCCAACCAAAGGGATAGCCACCTCACCTCCACCATGTGACACAGAGAGCATCTATGGAGCTCTTAAAGACAAGCAAGGGGAAGCAGCTGCATGGTCTCCTACAGAAGGCCATTCCCTCTACTACCCAATCTAAATATTTCCTGTCACACACCACAGCATTTCCACTCTCCATGAGGAAAAACAACAGAGGGTAACAACTGTCTGCTTATAATTCAAACAGCCACTGTGTCCCTTCCAATGGCCAACTCCCTCTCTTCTTTGATCATTTCTGAAGCATTCTTAGATGTCTATTATAATTATATAAATAGATCTGATTTTTTCCAGCTTTTTATTATGAAAATGTTCAAATACACAGGAAAGCATAAAAAAAAATAGTACAATGAGCACCCTAAACCCACCATCTGATGCAAATTTTTAACTCTTAGTGAGCATCTATGCTTCTATGGATAGATGATATTTCTAAAGACAGGAAAAAGTTTCAAATATTCACAAGAAACCTAATTAATGACTATACTCAAGGTGAAATATTAAAATAATTCATTCATAAAATAATAACATTGAAATCAGAAATATATAAGTTTGATATTCACTAGTTTGATCTTGGTTAAAAATTATAACAGAAGACAAAAGCTATAAGCCTTAGTTAACAATGTAACAAACTGCCTTGAAGGAAAGGGAGAACACTGATAAAGAGGCTTTAAGAAAAAAGAATAAACACCATATGATCATCTCAATAGATGCAGAAAAAGCTTTTGACAAAATTCAACACCCATTTATGATAAAACCTCTCCAGAAAGTAGGCATAGATGGAACCTATCTCAACATAATAAGCCATATATGACAAACCCACAGCAAACATCATTCTCAATAGTGAAAAACTGAAGGCATTTCCTCTAAGATCAGGAACAGGACAAGGATATCCACTCTTGCCACTATTATTCCACATAGTATTGGAAGTCCTAGCCAAAGCAATCAGAGAAGAAAAAGAAATAAAAGGAATACAAATTGGAAAAGAAGAAGTAAAACAGTCACTGTTTGCCAGTGACATGATTCTATACATAGAAAATCCTAAAGATGTCACCAGAAAACTGCTAGAACTGATCAATGAATTTGGTAAGGTTGCAGGATACAAAACGAATGCACAGAAATCTCTTGCATTCCTATACACTAACAATGAAAGATCAGAAAGAGAAATTAAGGAAACAATCCCATTTACCACTGCAACAAAAAGAATAAAATACCTAGGAATAAACCTACCTAAGAAGGCAAAAGACCTGTACTCAGAAAACTATAAAACACTGATGAAAGAAATCAGAGGTAACATGAACAGATGGAGAGATAAACCATGCTCCTGGATTGGAAGAATCAATATTGTGAAAGTGACTATACTACCCAAAGCAATCTACAGGTTCAATGTAATCCCTATCAAATTACCAATGGCATTTTTCACAGAACTAGAACAAGAAATTTTACAATTTGTATGGAAACACAAAAGACTCCGAATAGCCAAAGCAATCTTAAGAAAGAAAAACAGCTGGAGGAATCAGGCTCCCTGACTTCAGACTATACTACAAAGCTACAGTAATCAAGACAGTATGGTACTGGCACAAAAAGAGAAATATAGATCAATGGAACAGGACAGAAAGCCCAGAGATAAACCCACGCACATATGGTCACCTTATCTTTGACAAAGGAGGCAAGAATATAGAATGGAGAAAAGACAGCCTCTTCAATAAGTGGTGCTGGGAAAAATGGACAGCTACATGTAAAAGAATGAAATTAGAACACACCCTAACACCATACACAAAAATAAACTCAAAATGGATTAAAGACCTAAATGTAAGGCTAGACACTATACAACTCTTAGAGGAAAACATAGGCAGAACACTCTATGACATAAGTCACAGAAAGGTCCTTTTTGACCCACCTCCTAGAGTAAGGGAAATAAAAACAAAAATAAACAAATGGGACCTAATGAAACTTCAAAGCTTTTGCACAGCAAAGGAAACCATAAACAAGACAAAAAGACAACCCTCAGAATGGGAGAAAATATTTGCAAATGAAGAAATTGACAAAGGATTCACCTCCAAAATATACAAGCAGCTCATGCAGCTCAATATCAAAAAAACAAACAACCCAATCCCAAAATGGGCAGAAGACCTAGATAGACATTTCTCTAAAGAAGACATACAGATGGCCAACAAATACATGAAAAGATGCTCAACATCGCTAATCATTAGAGAAATACAAATCAAAACCACAATGAGGCATCACCTCACACCGGTCAGAATGGCCATCATCAAAAAATCTACAAACAATAAATGCTGGAGAGGATGTGGAGAAAAGGGAACCCTCCTGCACCGTTGGTGGGAATGTAAATTGATACAGCCACTGTGGAGAACAGTATGGAGGTTCCTTAAAAAACTAAAAATAGAACGACCAGACCCAGCAATCCCACTACTGGGCATATACTCTGAGAAAACCATAATTCAAAAAGATACGTGTACCACAATATTCACTGCAGCACCATTTACAATAGCCAGGACATGGAGGCAACCTAAATGTCCATCAACAGATGAAGGGATAGAGAAGATGTGGCACATATATACAATGGAATATTACTCAGCCATAAAAAGGAACGAAACTGAGTTATTTGCAGTGAGGTGTATGGACCTAGAATCTGTCATACAGAGTGAAGTAAGTCAGAAAGAGAAAAACAAAAACCGTATGTAACCCATATATATGGATTTTAAAAAGCAGTATTGATGAACCTAGTGTCAGCACAGGAATAAAGACGCAGACGTAGAGAAAGGACTTGAGGGCACAGAGGGGGAGGGGAAGCTGGGATGAAGTGAGAGAGTAGAATTAATGTATACACACCACCAAATGTAAAATGGATGGCTAATGGGAAGGTGCTGCACAGCACAGTGAGATCAGCTCGGTGCTTTGTGACCACCTAGAGGGATGGGATAGGGAGGGTGGGAGGGAGGTTCAAGAGGGAGGGGATATGGGGATATATGTATACATATAGCTGATTCACTTTGTTATACATCAGAAACTAATACAATATTGTAAAGCATTTATACTCCAATAAAGATGTGAAAAAAAAAGAAAATAGAGAGTCATAAACCAACCACTGAGTCTTGTTAGATAGATAAGAAGACAGCAAAAATATTTACATATCAGTTACTCGAAAATTTAGTGAAATCTACATTTTTTTCCCCTGGAACTTGTGCTTACAGAATTGAGCATTTGTCTGAATCAGTCAACTAAAAAGACCAAGGAGCATTCCCACATTATTGAAAGAGTTTTTAAAAAATACTTCCATGGGGACTTCCCTGGTGGCACAGTGATTAAGAATCCACCTGCCAATGCAGGGGACATGGGTTCAAGCCCTGGTCCGGGAAGATCCCACATGCCGTGAAGCAACTAAGCCCATGTGCCACAACTACCGAGCCTACGTTCTAAAGCCTGAGAGCCACAACTACTGAGCCCACATGCCACAACTACTGAAGCCCTCGTGCCTAGAGCCCGTGCTCCGCGACTAGAGAAGCCACCGCAATGAGAAGCCCGCGTACCACAACAAAAAGTAGCTCCCCCTCGCTGCAACCAGAGAAAGCCCGCGCGTAGCAACAAACACCCAACAGAGCCAAAAATTAATTAATTAATTTAAAAAAAATACTTCCATGGATAGTTGTCTTGTAACATTGAAATTAAAAATACTTGTTATAGGAAACCATATATGTTTAAAATGCTTATTTTCAGAAGACTGTGTTAATGTAAAGTTGTAAACTATTTTCATGAGAGGCTGATTTATTTACCACTATTATTATTATTACCTCTCATATGGAATTATATAGCTAAATAAATGCTCAGGAGAAAACTCATAGCCTAAAATGCTTATAAACAAGAAAGAATAAAAATGAATGACTTGAGTATGCAAAACAATAAATTAGGAAGAAAAATTAAGAGGAAGGAATTAATATAGAGAAAAGCACAAAGTAATAAATTTTTATAACTAAAAACAGCAAATACAAGAACTGATTTTTGAAAATCAACTAAACAGATAAACTATTAGTGAGCCTAACTTTTTTTAAAAGGAGAAAGCACAAACACACCAAATAGGAAAGGAAGAAATAACCAGATACAGCAGAAATATACATATATGTATATATATAGTAAAGACATAATATATATATATGGTTTTGCTCACATATATCCAAATACATTGGAAAACTTGTATGAAATGGATCAAAACTGACCCCAGAAAAGATGGGAAATCTAAATGTACAGAAGTAGAATAGAATAAAGTTGTCAGAGTTACCCTCTACATACTCCCCGCCAAAAATCGCCATATGCAGATAATTTCATAGAACTAAGCACAGAAAATAAGGAAATTTTTCTAATTATTATCATAAAGCAAGCATTATATCAATAGGAAAACAGCAAAACTAGTACAAAAAAAGGAAAACTACCCACTTATGAGTATCAATGCAAAAACCACAAAATAGGCACAACAAGAATCCAGTAAAGCATTAAAAAAATTAGATACCATAACCAAGTGGGACTTTTCAAGGAATGCAAGACAATTCGATATTAGGAAATCTATAAATATAGTTCATCATACAAATAGGAAAAAAGAGAAACATCTTTTAATCATTTCCATGGATGTTGAAAAAATTTTTTTATAAAAACCAACTTACATTCTTAATTTTTTTTAGCTTAGAAAGTTCTTAATAAAATGGGAAAAGATGAATACCTTCATAACATTACATATCTGTAATCTCCAAAGTCAGAATTATTTTCATCTGGGAAAGACTAGAAGCTTTCCATTAAAGTTAGAAAAACCGCAAAATGTTCACTATTGCCTACAATATATGGTACAAAATTCAAGAGAAATCAGGATGAAATTAGCAAAGAGGAGATGACAACTGTACAATTTTTAACTGGAAACTTCCAGAAAATTATCTCAGGCAATAAATAGAGTAAGATGGCTCAGTACAAAGATAATATACAAAAATCAAAAAATATATATATACAAAAATCAATAGCTTTATTATTAGTGAGAAATAGGTTGCAGATAACAGAAATCATTCAAATTGGTATAAGCAGAAAGTGATTTTTTTGTGTGTGGTTTACAAAGTCACTGGAAGGAATGGAAGAATAGGCTCTAAGCAGGACTTCCAGGAATGCTTAGCCAGACTATCTCTGCTGTGATGGGGTGCACCGCCAATTCTACTGCAGGAAGCTGCTGGAGCAGGAAAAGTGACACTGTCTGCCGGGAACCATATTGGAACACGGTTATCTCATGCCCTGCCACTCTCCCCACATAACACAGCTCCAGATTCTGTATTCTGCATGTACAAAATCTAGATTTCATCCAGAATACTAGTTATGCTGCAGTCTTGGAAATGTAGTTTTCAGCTATAGAAAGTCAGCTCTAATGAAAAGCTGTAAAAATAATCTCCTTGGACTTAAAACACTTTTAAATCCAGATGCTGTACTATAAAATGCCTTGTTCTGTGCTGATAAGAAACTTAATTTCATAAGCTTTCAAATTAAACACAGCTGGTTAATCAACCAGGGTGAAAGAGTCAAATAATAAATTTAACTGTGTTCTCAAACAAAAGTGACAAATTTCTCTGTTGGTTTCCTGCTATTCAATATAAAAATACATAAGTAAAGGTGATTCACTGTTAAATTATTTCATTACTCATTTTAAATGAATACCTTAAAGTTTGTCAAGAATCATGAACTGGATTTAGTTAAACAGGTGAAGTCATGAGGCACAGCTAAGTGAAGGAGATAATAATAGTTTATTAATGATATTTGTGAATCACTTCCAGTAAATCTGATCTGCCAATGAACTCCTGCTTGGTATTCGGATGTGGTTCTTCATAAGCTATAAAAAGCCCAAACAACTTTTAATTATTGAGCTAGGTACAATAATTCATTGACTCCTTTCTGCAAAAGTTAAAAACAATCTAGACAGCATAACCAAATAGTTGATGAATATTCTTCTTATGGAAGTATCCCAGCTACTAAAGAAAGTACGAAAGAATTAGAATACAACAGTATGAAATATTCTTGACAAGAAAATCAAACTTGAATTTGATCAAGACTCTACATCAAACAACCAGTCTTCAGGGAACACAGAGGGGCAGAGGAATGGGCTGCACAGCACCACAAGGATGCAAAGAGTAAGCAGAGACTGTGGGCATGTTATAGGACAAATGACCGGTTTACTCAACTAAACTGTAAGGGGAAAAGAGAGAGAGAGCCAGGATGTGGATCTAGATTTTAGAAATCTTAGGGGAACATCAGCAAGTTGCAAAGTATGGTCTGTTATGTTAAAAATTTTTTCAAGATGACCACAGAAATATGGACAGGAAATATGAAAGGCTATTTAATGTACTAAGTTCACTATGCTGTATTAGATTATATGTACTGTTAGTATTGTACATATTAATATATAATATTAGTAGTATAAATATTAAGAAATTATTAAACTTATGTTAAGAGAAATATGTCAAGAGAGAAAAAGATAAAGTAAATGTGGTACATTGTTAACATATGGGGAATCTGGGTGAAGGATATATGGGAATTCCTTACAACTTGACTATAAATCAAAAGTTATGTTCAAATAAAAAGCTAAAAGAAAATAAAATTGTGTTTCATTTCCACCAGTCTCAAATGAAATCAAAATAACCAAGACAGAGGAAACTGTCTCTCTAGAGCCACAAAGTCCTTGTTTACACAGAGGAAGTTTACATCCTCCAGGTGGATAGCCAGCTGTGTCATCACTACCTATTAAAAGTATCCTGGCGCAGGGGGACTGACCTGAAGCAGGAATGGAGCCCGGGTTCCCACAGGGCCGGAACTCCGCAGTCGGTGAGCTGTCCTGGAGCCAAAGAGGAGGGCAGCCAGATGTCTGACCCCACCCCTGCCCCCCACTCCGCCCATGGCCTCAGCAGCGCCACCCTCGGGGCTGCACGCCAGGTCATCCATGGCATTCAAGAGATGGTGGCTCCTAATGTAATCTTCTTACGGTGTCTCAATAACATGTGGACTCCGTAAGGCCAATAAGCATCACAACTCTGGTTGAACTGGATCTGGGATTCGCCAGGGCTTTGGCTTCGGGACAATGCCTGGCCGAGTCCACACTGATGGGAGGTGGGTCTCCTCAGGACACACTGGAGCTTCAGTTTCTGGACAACACTGGGCCTCACCCATGCAGACAGGAGCCCACTGCCTTCAGGACTGGCTGGGAGGCACCACCAGAAGTAAAAGGTGAAGAGAAAGTGGGGAGAAGCTTCTTGCATGTGGCTGACTGCTGAGGGGGGTCCATTTTCAGAGGAGCCAGCAGAGGAAGGGCTCCATGTGGAATATTGTGGATTTCAGGTAGTTTTGTGTGCGGTGTAGACAGTTCCCATTGTCTTTCTTTGGTGTGTGGGATCTAGTTTCCTTGGCATCATTTATTAAGGGGACTTTCCCCAGTGTATGTCCTTGGCAGCTTTGTCATAAATTAACTGACCACATACGTGTGGGTTTATTTCTGGGTTCTCTGTTCTATTGCTCTGGTGCATGTGCCTGTTTTTGTGCCAGTTCCACACTGTTTTGGTTCCTGTAGCTTCACAGTATAGTCTGGAGTCGTGGAGTGAGTTGACTCCAGCTGTGCTGTCCTTTCTAAGGATTGCTTTGGTTATTTGGGGTCCTTTTTGGTTCCACACACATGATAGGATTGTTAGTTTGGTTTCTGTGAGAAATGCTATTTTAATTGTGTTAGAGATTGAATTGGATGTATACAGCACTTTGGCTGAATGAACGTTTTAACAGTATTCTTCCAATGCCAGATAACAGCATTTTTTTCTGTTTGTTTCTTCTTCAGTTTATTAGTGTCTTACAGTTTTCATTGTGCAGGTCTTTCACATCATTGGTCAAATTTATACCTAGGTATTTTGCTCTCTTTGATGCAATTGTAAATGGGATTGTTTTCTTAATTTTTCTTTCTGATACTTTTTTATTAGCATACAGAAACTCAACTGATTTTTTTTTTTTTTTTTTGCGGTACGCGGGCCTCTCACTGTGGTGGCCTCTCCCGTTGCAGAGCACAGGCTCCGGACGCACAGGCCCAGCAGCCATGGCTCACGGGCCCAGCCGCTCCGCCGCATGTGGGATCCTTCCGGACTGGGGCACGAACCCGTGTGCCCTGCATCGGCAGGCGGACTCTCAACCACTGCGCCACCAGGGAAGCCCAATATTTGAAGTTTTTAATGTGTACTACTTCTATAACTTTTTAAACAAAATTTTAAAATATCTGTACGAGGATATACTTTATAATGTTTGTAACTGTGGGAATGGGAAACAATCTAAATGCAGAGAGACAAATAGGAAACTGATTAAAATAATTTAAATTGATTTTATGTATTTACTGACATGGAAAGATCCCCACACTCTATCAAGTTTTTTTATTTAAAAAAACACCCAAATGCTAAATAACATGTACATCACGATCCCTTATTTTAAAATCTGTGGTGTATATAAATGTGTGTATGCACAAGATGCTTATTCTAAAATGTGAATAATTATTGCAGCCAGGTGGTAAGAATACAGGTGATTTTTATTTTTCTCTTTTTGCTTGGATTTTCTAAAATTTCCTTTGAGGAACATAAATTATTTTATAGCAAAAAGAAAATAAAAATGTTATTTTAATACATTTTTCCTTAACTCATTCCACGTTTCTCCTAATTGAAACAAGGTCACAAGATTCTATTTGTAATTCCTGGCACAACTGAATATTTATCTGAGTCAAAATCTGTTTGACATCACCCTCAAATCAAAGTGTTCAGGTACAAAGATGTCCTTCAACCCACAGTGATAAGAACGCAGTTTCATATTTAAAGCAGATAAAAAGAACATCATTTGCCCAGTACCTAGTGCAGCTGTGACATCGATTTCACAGCCAAGGAAAGGGGAATGTAAATCATCACAGATGACAACAAAGCACAAGCTGAGTTTGTCAGAGGTAGTTCATTGTCTCGGATGTTCATTTCAAATCGCTTTGGGAAGGGAAAGTTACTGCTGCTAAATTTCAGAACATCTGAAACTCTGTGACTTTTCCAGTCATAAAGAACAGTCCTGCAAACCTTGATAAGAAAGTTTACGTTGACTTCATTACAACAGATTTAACAGTGAGAAAACAAAGCCAAAATCAATAGGTGCTAATGCTCTAGTGCAAGTTCGGATCCAAAGCATTTTCATCACCTCGAAGCAAGTAAGAGGGTCACAAATCACCACCACCCCTGCAATTTGGGACATTTTACTTCCAAGTAAAGGCTGTCCTGTACTTCAGAGTTTTTAAAGTGACAAGAAGACACTTCAAAGGTAACAACAATACACTTCCATTCAATTTCACTTGTATTTTTTGGCCTTTGTCTAATCTTAATCAGATTTCTCTGAGAACCAGAATTCAGAAAATCAAAATAGTGTTTACCACAAACTGAAAAACTGTCCAAAGGGCAGTGCTGAAGTAATAATGATGGTAACAATTATTGAGCTTTTCCAATGCACCAGGCACTATATTAAGTACTGATTAAGTGCTTAAGCGTTGTTAAGTACTTAATCAGTACTTAAGCACTTAATTAAATTAAGCAATTAAATCAGTATTTAAATGCTGATTAAGTCCTGTATTAAGACCATTTCTCATGTTGATACTCACAAAACCTCATGAAATAGGCAATAATATTACCTACATGTGGCAGATTGTATTTTCTAAATATGGCCACAACTATATCTCCCATCCCAAATGCTTTCCACAATGTGACTTTGCCAAAGTTCCTATCAACAGGTTGGGGCCTATATACCCTCACTTTGAACCAGGGCAGGTTTTAACCAACTGAGTATGGTAGAATGATGTCATATAACTTCCAAGGCCAGGTCAGAAAAGGCCTTGCAACTTCTACCAGGCTCTTGGGACGTTTGTTCTGGGGAAAACCAGCCATAACTTAAGAACTCCTAGTATAGTTAGGCCATCATGCTGTGAGGCCATGTGTAGATATTTCTAATCAATAGTGCCAGTTGAACTCCCAGCCAACAACCAGTCTTCACTGCCAGCCATGTGAGTGGACCATCCTGGACATCCAGCCCAGTCAAGCCTTCAGATGATTGCAGTCCCAGTCTCATGAGAGACCCTACAGGTAAGATTTCCCAGCCAAGCCCTTCCTGAAGTCCCGACTCACATTTTACACCACCAAGTTCAGGGCGCTTTGCTACACAGCAACTGTAACCAGAACACACCATTTTGCAAATGAGGAAATTGAGGCTTAAAGAGTGATTTGACTCCAGGTCTTAACTATCATTTTATCCGGCTGCCAGATGTTGGCATAATAAAGTTTGTACCATGCAGAAGATCTCTCTCTCAAGTCACATGTTTATTTCAACATATCCATCAGCAGAACACACTGTGGGAGGAAAACTGTGACTTCGCTGAAGTGAAAGCAGTCTATTTCACTGCATTTTGTGATTAAGCGGTTTTCTCTGTTTCCGTCTATTGATCTGTTAACTAAAATGTTGAAAACCTCTTACAAATTACTTTTGCTATTATAGCAGAGTGCTCCAACCTACAGTAGGCAAGTGTCCTAATAAGAGACATCCCAAGATATGACTCTCTGTCTCTCCCTAAAATCACTTCTAGCAGGCTGTGTTGACATTTCAGAGGTCAATTCTTGCAGAATATTCTCAAAGCATGAACTATATGAACTCATGTCAAAGATTTTATTTAACAACTCATTAATTTATGAGGGAAACCGGTAAGATGTTACAACTAGCTTAAAGAAGCATTCAAAGAGCAATGACATTTATAGGGATACGAAATTCTGAAATGAATTTGCAAATACATGCACACTGGGTCTATCTACAGAAAATTGTCAGTCGCATTCTAATAAACACAATTCATGTGTTTTTCTACAGACAAGAATAATTTACATTATGATTAGTTTTCTACAATTTACAAAGTGCTAAAACATCTTAAAAACACTGGAAGGCAGAGATGACCTGAATGAGTGAGTTTGGACACTCACTAATTTTGTAATCTTTTTTTTCCCATTTCAAAGTCCTTCATGATATTCACATTTTTATTGAGAAAGGATTAATAATCTAAATTATACTTATATTGCAAAATTTACTTACAGCAATTTAATATATGTACTTCTACTCCTTTGTAAATTTTACATTAATATTTAATTAATTGATTTATAACACTATATGATGCCAGGTAAAGCAAATACTAATCTTAGTTCACAAACTCGTGCATACCAAATTTAATTTCCTTGCTATTCTTAAAACTCAGTTTAATTTCCCTAGACGGCCCATTAACCTGATGGTAGAAATTAAATCTCAGTCAGTTCTGGATTCTCCCACAAGCACACTTTTCTCCAGTGTTGTGTCTAAGTTAAGAGGAAGCTGGGAGGAGACAAGGAGGCCTTTGCCCACGGTCCTCTGGATCCTCCCATCTTGCCCTAGGTCATCAGTCCACAGGTAGCAGGTACATTGCTCCTCATTCGCATCAAGGAGGCCCTTGCAGGCTGGGTGGCTCTCCCTGCTATCTCCATGCCCCTTTCAGACACTCTAGCCTTTATTACTGCACCTCTCTGAGCTGTGGGAAACTCTCTGACGGTCTCAAATGTCCCACCTGCCTAGGAATTTTATGCAGCCACTTTTCCCCTAAGGTACAGCCACTGCCCTGGACCTTCCCAGAAAGTAAATTACAAGTGCTCCCTGTTCTCAGACCCACAACTCTATGTGGGGTTCTGTCATCTCCCCGCTTAGACTCAGCCTGGGGTTGGGAAAGGGCAGAGTACAATGCTCCTTCCCAGGGACCCAGCAGTTCTGAGCTATCCTGTTTTCCTCTTCAAGTCTCCTCTTTCCCCTGTTACGCAGAATCTCAGGAAATAAGAAGCCTTGCCCTGACTCATCAGGTTCTGTCTAGGCCCTGAGTCCTAAACTTGAAAAGGCTTTATTCTGCCTTCTGCAATAACATTTCTTTCCCTGTTTCCTTACCGAAATGGAAGGAATAAGACAGCTCGGAGGGATAAGAAATACCCATAAAAAAAAATGGTTAACAATTCAAAACCCACCACATGGGTACTGTGCAAGATGTTTGAAAGACAAAGAAAAATGTGATTCAATTTCTGATGTTAGGATCTGTCCAGGGTCACCCAGCTAGTAGGGAAATACAGAGGAAAAACTCAACAGTGATAATATTGTATTTAGTGCAATATCAGAATTTATATTTATAGATGAGAGGAATGTGGTTGGGCTGGGGGTGGGTAGGAGAACTACTCAGAAAAGTTTTCTCATGGAAAACTCGATCTGATTTTTGCCAAAGTTAGAAAGGCATTTCAGGTAGAAAGAACAGCATATGTAAAGGTATGGAGGCCAGAGAGAACCTGATATTTTCAAGAAGGACAGGCAGTTTGGTTGAAGACTAAGCTATGGAAAAAGAATCATGGAAGAAGAAACTGGAGCAGTAGGTGGACCCAAGATCAAAAGGATGCTACACTAGAAAGCTTACATTTTACTCTGAAGGTTAATGGAGGCATCCAATGATTTTAGGCTGGAAAATATTATAACCTGTTTTGTGTTTTTAAAAGATCACTCTAGTAGAATGTGGGGAACTAAAGTGAGAAAGATATTAAAATCCAAGTAAGAGGGCTTCCCTGGTGGCGCAGTGGTTGAGAGTCTGCCTGCCAATGCAGGGGACACAGTTCGTGCCCCGGTCCGGGAAGATCCCACATGCCACGGAGCAGCTGGGCCCGTAAGCCATGGCCGCTGAGCCTGCGCGTCCGGAGCCTGTGCTCCGCCACGGGAGAGGCCACAGCAGTGAGAGGCCCGCGTACTGCAAAAAAAAAAAAAAATCCAAGTAAGAGATAAAAGAACCCAAGCTAAAGCAATAACAGTGGGGATGGAAAAAAGAGGAAATTTATTTGCAAGATATTTTTGAGGCAAAATTACAGAAGTTGGGGTAAGAGAGTAAAGGAGAGAAAGGAGTCCAGGAAAACTCCCCAAATTCTGGCTTGGGTGACCAAGGAAATGACGATACCATTCACATAAACAGGAATACACATGAAAAGGGCAAGTTTGGGCAGAAGTGGATGGGGGGAGAGAGGAGGATGATACATTCACATTTTTTCCATTCATCTAAAAGATATATGGTGAGAAATCATGCTGTCAACCCTGTCCCTCTCTACCCCAAACTACCACCTGCAACAAGTATTGTTGTTTTATTGGTCTCTGGTATATTCTTCCAGTCAGTTTTATTTTTATCTTTATTTTATATTGGAGTATACTTGATTTACAATGTTGTATTAGTTTCAGGTGTACAGCAAAGTGATTCAGTTATACATATACAAGTATCTATTCTTTTTCAAATTCTTTTCCAATTTAGGTTCCAGTCAGTTTTAACACATTGGCTTTAAGGCACCCAGGTAGAGCTCTTCAGTAAATAGTTGGATAGATGGTTCTGGAGTTCGAGAGAGATACCTGGGCTCATGAAAAATCAACTCAATACCAAAAAATCAAATAAGCCCATTTAAATATGGGCAAAGAAACTGGGTAGACATTTTTCCAAAGACATGCAAATGACCAACAGGTACATGAAAATATACTCAACATCACTAATCATCAGGGAAATGCAAATCAAAACCACAGTGAGATGGCACCTCATACCTCACACCTGTTAAGATGGCTATTATTAAAAAAAAAAAGAAAGAAAGAACAAGCGTTGGTAAGGATGTCAAGAAAAGGGAACCGTTGGAACTTCCCTGGTTGTCCAGTGGTTAAGACTCCATGCTCCTAGTGCAGGGCGCCCGGGTTTGATCCCTGGCCAGGGAACTAGATCCCATATGCCGCAACTAAGAGTCTGCTTGCCACAACTAAAAATATCCCGCATGCCGCAACTAAAGATCCCACATGCCGCAATGAAGATTCTGCACGTGGCAACGGAGATCCCATGTGCTGCAACTAAGACCCAGCGCAGCCAAATAAATAAATGAATATTTATCAAAAAAAGGGAACACTTGTACACTGTTGTTAGGAATGGAAATTGGTACAGCCATTATGAAAAACAGTATGGAGGTTTCTTTAAAAATTAAAATAGAACTACCACATGATCCAGCCATCCCACTTCTGAGTAAATATCCAAAGGAAACAAACAAAAAATTTTTTTAACTGTTAGGACCTCCTTGTGGTCCTCAAAGACCTTTACTGGATGGTTCTTTCCAGAGAGGGAGCCACACACTGACAGGGCTGTGGGCAGGCATTGCTTCCAGCTCCCCACACCTTGGGAGAACAAACTGTGGGCAAGACACTGACTGCCATGGTCCATAATCACTTCTCCAGGGACGCATAGTTGAGCAGCTTCTCTATCAAGTCCAGTGGGCTAGCAGCCTGCAGCAGCAGTAGTAGCCCTTAAGGCCCAGTGCATCCTGGGTGTCCCCCTATTTCAAAGAAATATCGGCAATCTGTGTTTTTTGCAGCATTACCCACAATAGCTAAGGAAACAACTTAAATGTCTGTCACCAGATGAATGGATAAAGAAGATATGGTTTATATATATAAAATGTAAGAAATTAATAAGCAGAAATCTCAGTTAAATAGAATTGAGAGACCAGAAGGGGGAGTTCTCATGCCCTGCGATGATAGCAAAGCCCAACAGGAAGAAAAAAAGACTCCCTTTCTTTCCTGGCAAGGACTCAGCCAATGAAAAGTCATGGACGCTTTGTTTACTATAGCCCTCCCAACTTCCTTTTCCTCTCTATAAAAGCATTTTCCTTCACTTGTAGCGCAGGGATTTTCACATGGCTCACCATGGTTGCAACACCAAGTTGCTGATCCCAAATAAACTCATCTTTGCTGGAAAAATATCTGGCAGTCTATTTATCTCAGGTAAACAATACAATGGAATATTATTAAATCATAAAAAAGAAGGAAATCTTGCCATTTGCAACAACATGGATGAGACTGGAGGGCATTATGCTCAGTGAAATAAGCCAGACAGAGAAAGACAAATACTGTATGGCATCACCTATATGTGGAATCTAGACAAACAAACAAATAAAAAGTCCAACTCACAGAAACAGAGAGAATGGTGGTTTCCAGGGCCTGGGAGGGTGGAAGAAATGGGTAGGTATTGGTCAAGGGTACAAACTCCTAACTATAAGATGAATAAGTTCTGGGAACCTAATGTACAGCACGGTGTTCATAGCTAGTAACATGGTATTTTATACTTGAAGTTTGCTAAGAGAGTAAATCTTAAGCATTCTCACCAAACATGCATACACAAAAATGGTAACTATGTGAGGTGATGTATGTGTTAGTTAACTTCATTGTAGTAATCATTTCACGATGTACACAATCATCACACTGTACACTTTAAATATATACCATTTTTTTTGTCAATTATACCTCAATAAAGCTGGGGAAAAAATAATCCTAACCTTTTCATTTCCTTCCCTTATTTCCCTTTCCCCAGGACCCCATCTTCTATCATCTCCTAGCCCCAGTGAGGTAGGGACCAGGGTAGGATTAGCCAAGGTTCTATATTACTTGTGATGGTTCCTTACATCCCTGTAATAACAGGACTGCCTAATATTAGACAGGAGCCCCAATTTCAGAGGAATAATTAGATTTATTACTTTGACTAAAATTAACTGTTATCCTTGATCTGAACAAACAAGTGAAACTTTTGTTTGCAAAGTTGTAGTAAGTAACAGCCAAAAGAGTTGGGAAGAAGCTGAGTGAGGCTCGTTATACTAATTCTCCAGGGATCACAAGCACCATAAAACTTAGGAGAAGAGTAGATCCCTGAAGAAAACAAAGCTGCAATCCGAATCCCTCAGCCCTTATGTCACCTCCACAAAGAGATGTGTTTATTCCAGGAGTAGCTCATTCACTGTCTTACAGTGCCCCATTGTCCGCAGAAGAAATACCAACTCGCAGAAACTTGCCCAACGTGAGAATGTAATAAAAGTCTTTATCAGTTGAAATGACCCCCATTAGTTTAAAAGGAGGAGGAAGGAAGATTCCAGTAAATGATAACTGAACTCCTCCAAGGCTTCTCCCAGGGTGAGCTTGCTGAAATGTGGAAAATTTCAAAACATTCTGGACTCATCAGATCCTGTGAGCTGAATGATGACCAAGTCCAAGGAAACCATTCTCCCATCCGGGAAACGCCAGCTGACCATTCAGGATACTTTGGAAAGGAATAGTTATTCTTAAAGAATAAGATCTGCATTTAGAGCCCATAGACAATATTGCAAGCTCAAGAAATACCCATGTGAACCAGGTATCTTCTGGACTCCTGTGAGTAGTGTATTTGGAATGGCCTGACTGGAACTTCCCCAGAGGGCTGCTAGACACCTAACCCTGGGCCTGAAGGGTAATCTCCACCATGGCACTGCAGAGGATGGCAGAGCGGCAATGGCTTCCCCAAACCGTCCTCTTCCTGGCACTTGTCTTCGATAATTTTTATAAGATGTGGCACATCGAGCACACACACTGGGTCTCATTTGTAACTTCAGCCCCACCATCCAGGTCAATGCTAGGCAAGTCAACGTTTATCCAGGCAGAACCATTAAGTTACTCACATTGAGGAGATTTGCCTGTCCCACCTTGTGCTCTGTGTAACTGTCCCCTTGGAAAACCCAAAGCTCTGGAGAGCATCAAGTCTGGGTGAAACTCTTAATGCTTTTCCTTAGAAGGAGAAGATCTCACCCTCCTTCTAAGGTGCTAGAACTATCCAGAAGGCAAGACGAACCTCCAGGGCATCCATAGAGACTTTCCCACTGGCCACTGCATGACTGACCCTTAAAACAATGAATGGGGCTTCCCTGGTGGCGCAGTGGTTAAGAATCTGCCTGTCAATGTAGGGGACACAGGTTCGAGCCCTGGTCCGGGAAGATCCCACATGCCGCGGAGCAACTAAGCCCATGCGCCACAACTACTGAGCCCGCGCTCTAGAGCCCGCGAGCCACAACTACCGAAGCCCGTGCACCACAACTACTGAAGCCCACACGCCTAGAGCCCGTGCTCCGCAACAAGAGAAGCCACCACAATAAGAAGCCCGTGCACTGCAGCGAAGAGTAGACCCCACTCGCCGCAACTAGAGAAAGCCCGCGCACAGCAACAAAGACCCAATGCAGCCAAAACTAAATTAATTAAATAAATAAAAATTTTTAAAAAACAAAAAAACAATGAATGGTGTGAGTGGATGGTGCAGCCATGCCCAGGCTCTCAGGCTGCCAGGAAAGTCTCCCCTTTCACTCGCAAGCCTGAAGGATAAAGGGAGAAATACCTGAATTCATGAAGTGGACCCCTTCCCTTTGTATCTGGAAGCCCCTCCCCCTGGCTGTTGACCTCCCATTTGATACAGGAAAAAAACAGAAGTTTATCAAGCAGCCCTGGCTATGAGCTATATCCTTAGGCTAATCACAATGTCTTTTCATGGTTTATCTGTGCTAAGCTCATGATTCAGTACGAACCCAGAGCTTTCTCCTCACCTTCCACTCCCATCCAACTCTTCCTCATCTTAGTCTCTATTCCCACTTCTCTTCCAGTGTGTCCCACCAGGACTTCGCCTAAATGATACTCATTCTATTAGCTCCTGATGATGTGTCTGGGTATCACATTCATGTTGTGTCCTGCTTCTGTCCTGGAAAGAGCTGGGTACGTTTCTTGGCTGCCTGGGCTCACCTTTGAACCAAACGATTGGGCTACAGAGAACTCTTTTTCAAGTCGCTGAGTATCTAAGCAATATTGAGCCTAGAAATAACCCCTGCGGAATAGCCCTTAGTTACATCCTCAGAGGCTGATCAACTATTTTGTGTTCTTTAGTAACTGTCAACAAATGTTATATACAATAGTAGTTTGTGGAATAACTTTGAATAGTGCAGCCTTGCTGAAGAGAAGGCAAAACCATAAAAAAGAGAAAGTTTATACAGTTTACCATTTCATCCTCTCTACTAATATCCCCTAGCATCTCCTTCATCCCAGGTACCTAAACTGGGTCCCAATCTTATTCTCCAGTGACTGGTAAATAATTCTTGCTACAGTTCTGCCTGATCATTAAGGGAGTAGTTGATAATGCTTAAGGAAGGAAACTTCCAGGGATGTGGACATTTAAAAAGAGATCTTTTTTAGGGTTTGGGGTTTCTTGTTGTTGTTCTTGTTGGGGTTTTTTGTTTGTTTGTTTGGGGATTTTTTAAAATAAATTTATTTATTTATTTTTGTCTGCGTTGGGTCTTCATTGCTGCACGTGGGCTTTCTCTAGTTGCGGCGAGAGGGGGATACCTTTCGTTGCGGTGCGTGGGCTTCTTATTGCAGTGGCTTCTCTTATTGCAGAGCACCGGCTCTAGGCGTGCAGGCTTCAATAGTTGTGGCTCGTGGGCTCTAGAGCGCAGGCTCGGTAGTTGTGGCGCACGGGCTTAGTTGTTGCGTGGCATGTGGGATCTCCCCCGACCAGGGATCGAACCTGTGTCCCCTGCATTGGCAGGTGGATCCTTAACCACTGAGCCACCAGGGAAGTCCTGTTTGAGTTTTTTTTTGGGGGGGGGATGTTTGTTTTGGTTCTGGTTTTGGTTTTGGTTTGCTGCTGGAAGCACTCTAGCAGACCCAAACAGACCTCTGTCCCTTTACTAGCTAGAACTCCAGACTGTCTCAAAGATGGAGAGTTTCCCCTTAGAGAATCTTTGTGGGGAGACATCTCCACCTTCTAATGAGGAAAAGCAAACCCTCTTCAGATGGGCCATTTTAACAGACTACTTGACATATTACTCCGCAATGTTACTGTCCTCTAGGAAGTACTACATAAGCAACACGTCCTCAACCTATTCTGTGTCAAACAACACCAAATCCAACTCACAGACATTTGAGGTGTTATTCACTCATTCAGTAAATATTTACTAAAGCTGATTATTTCAAGAAACTTGTTCTAAGAGCTATATAAAAAGCAAAGATTAATAAAGACATCTTTAAGCAACAAATGAAAAACAACCATAAAATACAATAAAAGTTGAGTGATATATAACAAAACTATGAGAGATACAGAGACTCAGGCATTCAAAAGAGAAGGCTTCATGGAAATGACAGCACTTATTGAGGAGAGACTTAAAGGATAAATAGGATTTGAAAAGGCTGATGATTCCAAGTTGAAAGAATGCCATGTGCTAAAACATAGGTGCATAAAATAAAGAATAAAAAAATCACAAAGGGTTTATTGTATCTTGAGCCCATGGGAGGATGTAATCAAAGGAGACCGTGGATATATCATATGAGGATGGATCATTAAGAATCTTAAATACCAAACTCCCACTAAGGAATTTTTATTTGTGCATACATTACTTGGATTTTTCTATTTTTGATTGGTAAGAGTTGTGCTTTTCTCTCATAGATTTCCTCTTGTCTTTTTATTAATCCAAATACTAGTGAAAGGCATCGAATTTTCAGGTAATATTGAATTAGCAATAGAGTGTCTACGCATTCTCAATCAGTTTACCTGAGGATATGGATCTGTGTAGTGAATGGCTAAGTTAAGCAAAAAGGTTATCAGTCTCAAATATGAACTACTTATGGATGAAGACCCATTATTAGAATAAAGATAAAAATGAAAGGTAGTGAAAGCAGGGTATAATGTTAGAGGCAAAGTAATTGTTGAAGAATTAGAAATAAAATTTTGGTTAACAAAAGTAAGCAAGAATAATTTTTGGTTTGGGGCCTTACTTAGGCCCCCCTGCAACACCACTCTCGCCTCTAACACATAGACATACCAGGGACCATACATGAGAAAGATAGCCCCAAGGGAGCTCTGTAAAACAAAAATAAAGGAATCCTTCAACTCAAAATGCAACACTCACCACTTTTTCCTATCAATTCCAAATGTCCTCAGATCCCCAGAACATCACGACTCCTGGTGCAGCACACCTCTGATTGGCCATCCTCAGCAGAGGTCAGAGGAGCCATGGGGAACCACGCCACTGTCACCGAGTTTGTCCTGCTGGGGCTCTCAGATGCCTGTGAGCTGCAGATGCTCATCTTCCTGGGGCTCCTCCTGACCTGCGTCCTCACTCTACTGGTCCTCACCCTCATGGACAGGCACCTCCACACCCCCATGTACTACTTCCTCCGCAACTTTGCCATCCTGGAGATCTGGTTCACCCTGGTCATCTTCCCCAAAATGCTGTCCAACATCCTGACAAGATACAGGACCATCTTCCTGGCAGGTTGCTTTCTTCAGTTTTTCCTCTATTTCTTCCTGGGAACCACAGAATTCTACCGACTGGCAGTGATGTCCTTTGACAGGTATGTGGCCATATGTAAACCCTTGCGTTATGTCACCATCAATGAGCAAAAGGGTCTGTGTCCAGCTAGTTCTTTGTTCATGGATGACAGGATTCCTTATCCATCATCGTTCCAAGTTTCATCATATTTCAGCAGCCATTCTGTGGCCCCAATATCATTAATCATTTCTTCTTTGACAACTTTCCACTCCTGGAACTCATCTGTGCGGACACAAGTCTGATTGAGCTTCTGGGTTTTATTTTGGCCAACTTCAGCTTACTGGGCACTCTGTCCATGAAGGCCACCTGCTATGGCCACATCCTCCACACCATCCTGCAAAACCCCT
Organism: Monodon monoceros; assembly: GCF_005190385.1. Lineage (NCBI taxonomy): Eukaryota > Metazoa > Chordata > Mammalia > Artiodactyla > Monodontidae > Monodon > Monodon monoceros. Next base: position 100,029,832 of record NW_021703778.1, read on the forward strand.
CAGCTAAGGAGAGGCAGAAAGCCTTCTCAACCTGCTTCTCCCACATCACCGTTGTCTCTCTCTTCTATGGCAGTTGCATCTTCATGTATGTCCAGTCAGGCAAGGGTGGCCAGGGCGAGGACAGGAACAATGTGGTGGCCTTGCTCAATACCATGGTGACCCCAATGTTCAACCCCTTCATCTACACCCTGAGGAACAAACAGGTGAAGCAGGTGTTTAGGGAGCAGGTGAACAAGCTCTTCTTACAAAGATGTACCGGACCTGAGAGGAGGGGAGGAAGTTACCTCCTTGCCTGAACCTCTGCAAACGCCGCTTCTGTCCTGATCTCCATGAACTATCCCCTCCTAGATAGTTTTCAGCATGTCCTCTAATCTACAGTGGTTTCTCACATGCATCATTATTGGCTCACACAGTCTTCTCAGAGTACAGAAAGCTCAGCGTACCACAGCTATGTCTGGTATGTCTTAATGTTTCTGACCCTAGCCTATACCTGAGTTTCTTAATCTTGCCTCATTTTTAAGTTATAATTATAAACTTAGCATACCTTCTTCACTAGAACATTTCAAAATTGATAAAAAAATACTCTCAGTAAGAATATATTCATGATAGACTTCAGAAATATTATATATACAGAAAAATTAATGAGGTGGAATGGCCAAGAAATGTTGACAAAAAAAGTATCAGGTATTAAAAACACTAACTTAAAAACAAACAAATACAACAGTGGAATTGGATACCCTAGAAAGATAATGCAGAGTAGACATAAAGATCTAACAGATAATTAAAGTAGACTTTCTAATCAGTAAAGAAGGTCAAGTCAATAAACGATGCCAAGACTACTGGCTATAACCACATTAGAAGACTTCCTTTAAAAAAGATTGAGGTCTAGTACATAGTTGGTTATTTGGGTGGGAGAAAGGTTAGAGCAGAATATCAACTTAAATGTTATATGTGCCTTAAATATTTATTTGAAATTAAAACCTAGAAACACATATGTACTCACTAGTCTATAAATATCCTTTTCTTTGAGAATGAATACAATGACTGTTGTAGTATTTCTTGTTTAAACCACATTCATAATATGAAATTTCAAGATTGGTTTCAGCAGCACAAAAATTGTAAAGATGCTTAAGAAACTATCTGTGAGCAGAATTCTAGAATTTTTGCTTTTTGTTTGTCTTTTGCCAGTCTTCACAGTCCTTGCCCACACCTCAGTCAACAATTTTTTTTCTCAATAGTCAATTTTTTTTCAATAGAGTCCAATATGGAATCTATTGAAAGGAACTGACTTCATTTTCATAGAAATAGCTTTGTTTTTATACTCGTATTTCATTGGCTTATCTTTATTTAGTTAAAATGTCATTACAATAACAAGTCCAACTATTACATCAAGGCTTAGAAACAACTGATTCTTGGTACAAGCCAACTGAAAGGAACAATAATATGCATGGGGGGGGCTTCCCTCGTGGCGCAGTGGTTGAGAGTCCGCCTGCCCATGCCCGGAACACGGGTTCGTGCCCCGGTCCGGGAGGATCCCACATGCCGCGGAGCGGCTGGGCCCGTGAGCCGTGGCCGCGGAGCCCGCGCGTCCGGAGCCTGTGCTCCTCAGCGGGAGACGCCACAACAGTGAGAGCCCCACGTACCACAAAATAATAATAATAATAATAATAATAATATGCATGGGTACAACAGAAGCCTACTAGCTGCAAAGCTAGTAGCTGCAAGCATGCTGTGGACATCAATGATTTTTAGAAGCAGTATAGCACAAAGACTGAGAACAGCTACTAGAAACCTAGGTTCAGAACTCAGCTATTAGCCATTTGATCTTGAGTAAGCAATATTTCTTTGCAACTCAGATATATATGGAGATAATAATAGTATCTACCTCATAGAATCCTTATAAATATCAATGTATTAATATATGTTAGAATGCTTAGCACAGGGCTTGGTACAAAGTTAAGTACCAGGTTAAGTGTCAGGTACTATGTTTTACTGAAGGAATAAGCTGAATAAATGAAGGTAAATGAAGAGATTACCTAGTACCTTGAAGAAAAAGTTGTTAGATCCTCACCTCATCTCTTAAACTGAAATAAATTCAGGATGAATTAAGTAGATAGATATAAACCATGAAAAAGAAAATTTAGGTATAAATTATTTTATTAAAGACATGTAGGGAGCTTTTTTGATGGAAGAAATATAAAAATAAGTTTACAAATTAGGCTATGTAAAATTTTTAGACTTCTTTACATTAGGAAAAAAAACATAAATGCTGTAATGGCCATATTTCTATCTGCCTGCATGCATTTCCCATTCTTAAAGTAGTAGGTCCCTGATCTTTCTCAGTAAGGCCCTTCCCCCACTCAGTTCATGGAGCTGGGGTGGTGGTGACTTCATCCCTAACCAGTCAGAGCATGACCATGGTTATTGGCTCAGGAATGGCCATATCACTAAAATCAGGCCAGTGAAACCAAACAAGTCTCAATTCTGAGATACTTGTGGGAACTGGTGGAAGAGTCTCTCTGCTGGACTTGAGGTTGGGAGAAAGTAGGCGAAAAAGGAGAGAAGACACAAATTACCAATAAGGGGAATAAGAAAGTGGATACCACTATGAATTCTATAGGAATTAAAAAGTAATAATGGAACATTATGAACAACTTTTAATGTTTTTGACAACTTAGATGAAATGGATAAATTTCTTGAAAGACACAAGCTACCAAAGCTTACCCAAAATAAAATAGATAACTCTAGCAGTCCTACATCTTTTAAAGAAATTGCATTTGTAGTTAAAAACTTCCCCAAAAAGAAAAGTGCAGGCCCAGATGTCCTCATGGTTAACTCTACTAATTACTTTAAAAAGAGATAATACCAATGCTATAAAACTCTTTCAGAAAACAGAAGAGGAAGAAACACTTCCCAAATTAACCTATGAAGCCAGCATTATCCTGACCAAAATCAGACAAACATACTAACAAGAAAGAAGTTACAAATATCCTTCAGAACATAGATTTTAAAATTCTTAAAAAAAACTTTAGCAAACTATTTCCAACAACATAGCAAAAAGGTAATACATCCTTGACTGAGTGGGGGTTATCCCACAATTACAAGATTGGTTCAACAACCAAAAGTCAATCATATGTAATTCACTACATTAACAGATAAAGGAGAAAAACCATATGATCATCTCAATAGATGCAGAAAAAGCATTTAACAAAAGTCAACCCCCATTCATGATTAAAAAGAAAAACTGGATAGCAAACTAAGATAGAAGAGATATTTTAGCACACTAAGATAGAAGAGAATTTCCTCTAGCTGATAAAGGATACTTATGAAAAACCCACAGTAAAATACTAAATAGTGAAAGACTGAATGCTTTCCCCTAAGATTAGGAACAAGAACTTTACAACTTCTACTCAACATTGTACTATAGGATCCCAGCCAATGCAATGGTAAGAAGAAATAAAAGGCATGCAGACTTATCATGAAAGGATGCTGAATTTTGTCAACCGCTTTTTCCTGCATCTATGGTCATGTGATTTTTAAAATTATTTACTTATTTATTTGGCTGCGCTGGGTCTTAGTTGTGGCACGTGGGATCTTCATTGTAGTGTGCAGGATCTTCGTTGTGGCATGCAGGATCTTTAGTTGCAGCATGTGGGATCTAGTTCCCTGACCAGGGATCAAACCCCAGCCCCCTGCATTGGGAGCGCAGAGTCTTAACTGCTGGACCACCAGGGAAGTCCCGATCATTTGACTTTTATCCTTCATTTTGTTAATGTGGTGTATCACATTTCTTGATTTGTGGATGTTGAACCATCTTGCATCCATGGACTAAATTCACTTGATCATGGTGTATGATCCTTTTAATGTACTGTTAAATGCAGTTTGCTAAACTTTTTTGAAGATTTTTGCGTCTGTGTTCATCAGGGATATTAAGTATAACATTTTTTTTCTTGTAGTGTCCTTGTCTGGCTTTGGTATCAAGGTCATACTAGCCTTACAAAATGAGTTTGGCAGTATTTTCCCCTCTTCACTTTTTTGCAAGAGTTTAAGAAGGACTGGTATTAATTTTTCTTTAAATGTTTGGTAGAATTTACCAGTGAAGCCATCTAGTCCTGGATTTTCTTTCTTTTTTCCTTTTTTTTTGGGTGGAGGGGTGTTGATTACTGATTTAATCTCCTTACTAGTAACTGGTCTGTTCAGCTGATATAAAGGGAACCTACCTCTGCATAATAAGGGCCATATATGACAAGCCCACAGCTAACATTTTACTCAACGGTGAAGCTTTTCCTCTAAGATTAGGAACAAGGCAAGGATGCCCACTCTTTCCACTTTTATAGTACTCTTTCAACATAGTACTGAAAATCCTAGCCAGAGAAATTAGGCAAGAAAAAGAAACATAAAGACTCCAAATTGCAAAGGAAGAAGTAAGGTTGTCTTTATTTGCTGATGACATTTTATATATAGAAAACCCTAAAGACTCCTCTAAAAAACTGTTAGAACTAATAAACGAATTCAGTAAAGTTGCACAATGCAAAATCACCACACAAAAATAGGTTGTATTTCTATACGTTAAAAACAAACTATCAGAAAGAGAAACCGAGACAACAATCCTATTTACAATAGCATCAAAAATAATAAAATACTTAGGAATATATTTTACCAGGGAGGTAAAAGATCTGTACATTGAAAACTATAAGACATTAATGAAATAAATTGAAGGGGACATAAATACATGGAAAGATATCCTGTGTTCATGGATTAGAAGAATTAACAGTGTTAAAATGTCCATAACTACCCAAAGCAATCTACAAATTTAATGCAATCCTTATCAAAACAATCCTAAAATTTGTATGGACCCACAAAAGACCTTGAATAGCCACAGAAATCTTGAGAAAGAACAACAAAGCTGGAGACATCACATTTCCTGATTTCAAACTCTATTACAAAGCTATAATAATCAAAACAATATGGTATTGGCATAAAAACTCAGTGTTAACAGAACAGAGAGCCCAGAAATAAACCTATGCATATATGCTCAATTAATTTTTAACAAAGGAGCTAAGAATATACAACAGTAAAGGATAGTGTCTTCAACAGGTGTTGAGAAAACTGGATATCCACATGCCAAAGACTGAAACTGGACCCCTATCTTACACTACTCACAAAAAATCAACTCAAAATGGATTGAACATAGACCTGAGTCCTTAAAACTCCTAGAAGAGAACATAAGGAGTAAGATCCTTGACACTGGTCTTGGCCATGATTTTTGGATATGACACCAAAAGCAAAGGCAACGAAAGCAAAATAAACAAGTGAGACTGCATCAAACTAAAAAGTGTCTGCATAGCAAATGAAACCATCAACAAAGTGAAAAGTCAACCTATGGAATGGCAGAAAGTATTTGCAAGCCATATATCTGATAAGGGGTTAATATCCAAAATATACAGAACACATAAACTCAATAGCAAAAAAAAAATACACAACCCAATTTAAAAATGGGCAAAGAGCCCGAATAGACATTTTTCCAAAGAAGACATACAAATGGCCAACAGGCAAATGAAAAGGTGATTCACATCATTAATTCTTGGGGAAATGCAAATCAAAACCACAATGAGATATCACTTTACACCTGTTAAGATGCCTATTACTAAAAAGAAAAGAGATAACGAATGTGGGCAAAGTTATGGAGAAGAGAAAACTCTCATGCACTGTTGGTGGGAATGTAACTGGTACTATCACCACGGAAAACAGTATGGCGATTCCTTAAGAAATTAAAAATAGAAGTATCATAAGATCCAGCAATCCCACTTCTGGATATACAACCAAAGGAAACAAAATCATTTTTTCGAAGAGGTATCTGTATTCCCATGTTCATTGCAGCATTACTCACAATAGCCAAGGTACAGAAATAACCTGAGTCCATTGACAGATAAATTAATAAAGAAAATGTGGTATATATAAATAATGGGATATCATTCATCCTGTAAAAAAAGAAGGAAATCCTGACATTTGTGACAGCATGGATGAACCTGGAGGGCATTATACTAAGTAAAATAAGCCAGACAGAGAAAGACAAGCACTGCACGATATCACTTATATGTGGAACAACAACAAAAAAAAGTTGAACTAATAGAAACAGATAGTAGAAAAGTGGTTGCCAGGGGCTGGGGTGGAGAAAATAGGGAGAGGTTGGTAAAAGGGTACAAACTTTCAATTATAAGTTGAATAAGGTATGAGGATCTAACGTGTAATGTGGTGAGTATAGTTGATAATGCTGTACTGTATAACCGAAAGTTGCTAAGTGAGTAGAACTTAAATGTTCTCACCAAAATAAAAAGGTAATTATGTAAGGTGATGGGTATGTTAATTAACTCTGGGGTTATCCTTTAACAATATATACATCTATCAAATCATCACCTCGTACACTTTAAATACCTCACAGGGGCTTCCCTGGTGGCGCAGTGGTTGAGAGTCCGCCTGCTGATGCAGGGGACGCGGGTTTGTGCCCCGGTCCGGGAAGATCCCACATGCCGCAGAGCGGCTGGGTCCGTGAGCCATGGCCGTTGAGCCTGCGCGTCCGGGGCCTGTGCTCCGCGGCGGGAGAGGCCACGACGGTGAGAGGCCCACATACCGCAAAACAAACAAACAAACAAACAAAAAAACCTTACAATTTTATTTGTCAATTGTACCTCAGTAAAAAGAAAAAAAGGGCACACAGTTTGGGGGGTAGTAGAAGGTAAAGCTGTCTTTGTTTTCAAATGATATAATCATCTATGTAGAAAATCCTAAGGAATCTACCCAAAAATCTTCCCAGAATTAATGAATAAGTGTAGTAAGGTTGTAGAATACAAGATTCTTATAGAGAAGCCTATATGCTAACCTATATGCTAGCAGTAAACAATCAGAAATTGAATTTTTTTAAAAAACATTTACAACCACACCAAAAAATATGAAATACTTAGGGGTGAATTTAACAAAAGATTTTTAAGACTTGAATATGCAAGTCTGAAAACAATAAAACTGTACTGAGAAAAATTAAAGACTTTAATAATAAAAGGAGAAATATATTGATGAATTGCAAGACACATTATTATTACGATGTCACTACTCATAAATTGCTGGTGAAATGATAAATTGGTACAATTTCATATTATCTAATGAAGTTGAAGATCTGCATAAACCACAACCTACTAAAACCACTAAATCTAGCATGTGCCCTGGAGAAACTCTTGCATGTGTGTCCAAGAGACATGTCCAAAAACATTCATAGCCACACTGCTAGAAATTGGAGGGAAGAAACTGAAAACAATCAAAATGTCTCTCCACAAAGTAATGGAAAAAGTAATGTTACATAGTGGAATACTATATGACAGTGAAAATGAATGAATGATAAACCACATACTTTAACATGGATGACTGTCAGAAACATAATATTGCAGTAACAAAAGAATATACACAATTTGATGCCATTTATATAAAGTTCAAAAATGTGCAAAGATAAAAATATATTGTTTAGTAACATATACACATATAGTAAAACTATAAAGGAAAGCTAGGGAAAGATAAGCTCAAAAAATTCAGGACTGCAGTTAGTTCAGGTGGGAAAAGAAGATGGAGTTGGAGAGGGCACATACAGACCATCAACAGTGTTGATGTCCTGTTTCTTAAGCTGGGTGGTAGGTACATGTGTGTTCATTTTACGGTTGTCCTTTTATCTTACGTGTAGATTATAAATACATGTAAGTATTTATTTAATATTTAATAAAAAATTTTAAAATAAAATACAATTAAAATCCCCATGAGAAGCACTTCGAGCCAAAAATAATGGCACACAACCTGCTGAGAATTACATATAATTCTACCAAAACCTGGCTGAGGACTTCTCACTAAAGGATGTGAGGATGACAGGTAAGAGGAAAATGCAGGTATTTCATTTTGAGTAATGGATAGTTTATCTGGCGAGGGTGGAGGGGCAATAGGCCTTTATAATAAGTAGAGAGATTATAATATTTAAAAAGCACTTACACAAGCATCGTATCAGTTGAGCCTCATAACAGTTGTTTGAGATGCAGTACCTAGTATTTTGATCTCCATTTTTCAACAGGGGAAGCTGAGAATCTCAGGGGTTAAGGGGACATGCCTAAGATCACACCACTGCTGGTGAGTGGCAGGGTCAGAACTGGAATCCAGACCTTCCAGTTCCAGGTCGAGTGCACTTCCAGTGTACAGATCTGCTCACCTTGAGGACAACGTGGAAGCATGTGGCAGGGAAAGAGCTGCCAGGGGGATGTAGACTCAGAGAGGAAGAGTGGTGGGAAGACAACTTTGGCCAACTTCACAGCTTCGCCTAGGACCAAGCCTGAATCGGGGGTCACATCACAGCAGGACAGAAATCTCCATCGGCTGTCTCGGTTCTCATCTCCAATCTTCTCATGCCCTCTCCACATTTCCATGCCTCTGCCCACTGGTTCCAGCATTCTCTGCCTCTGGGTTCCTACCTACCTACCCCATTATGATGCTACCGACATCTTTCTTAAAAAGAGAATTTAGCCCTGTCCCAGCTTCTCCAGTCTTAAATTCCCACACACTGCTCAACAAACAACATTCTTAGGATATTGCCTTTTTATAGAGCAACAGGGACTATAAATGGTAATGTTCCTTCCCATTTTATTATTACACCACACTGCAGACTTCTGGTCTCAGTGCCCAACTTACTTCCTTTAGCGCTCTCCCTTTATCTTTCTCCAACATTGCATTAAATACTTGAGAGCTATACTATTTTAGGAATCTCAAGAATCTTCACATTGCACATGTAAAGGGTCTAAGGCCTTCTATAGTAGAAGGTAAATTACAGATATGTGGTGTATATAGTATCTAGCTTTGTTCAGACCACAAAACAAACTATTCCAAATTGCCTTGCTGTGAAATAAACTCACTCATTCATTCATTCAGCCATCCATCTATCTATTTGTAACCAATAAATCAACTTCTCCACAAACCCATGGAGATACGTGGCTACATGTGGTCGTATTTTTTTATTTTTTCAGTTAATTATGCAAATCCCCATTTTCTGTATTGACATCAATTCTAGTGTCTGTTATTGGGCCTACCTGTTTCTCTCCTAAAGGGCCCCTGAAATCCAGTCATTACACAGAAAGGGGGTATAGCAGACAGGCTGGTCTCACACAAGCGCGCGTCTGAGCGCACACGTATCCACTCGGCCTTTCACCATTTCAACACACACCAGTGACTTCCAACATCGCCTTTCAAAGAGATTGGAAGGCTTTCTCTGGCCACAGGAGCTGCTCTGCCATGCTCACAGAACCAGGAGAAGCCACTCACCTACTCTCCTTTAGAGAGGATGACTTCAGAAGGAGTCTTCTGAAAGGAACGCCCTTTAGTGAGTCCATGGTCATTTCCCTTTCTAAAGAAAACTCCCAATCTGATTCCGAGGTGCCCATTGGTCCCTTTGTGGGAGAAGACATGGCATAGGGGCTGCCTTCAGTGATTCATGGAGACTTTCAAGTTTATAGCACCTCTGTCACTTTTGAAAAGGAACATATACATTTAACCTCTATCATTTTTTTCTTGAAAACAAATCTTAGTATCAACTTCTCTCCATATCCACTGCTCCCACCTGGTTCAGGTCTCCAGCACCTGTCATGGATGACTTGTGATGGTCCCCTCACCCACCTCCCTGAGCCCTCTTTTGCCCACCTCCAGCCCATCCTCCCAAAGCAGCCAGAGTGATCTTTATCAAACATAAATGGGGTCAAGTCACTTCCCTAAAACTCATTAATAGCTTCCCTTTAATCTTCAAATAAAACTCAAATGCCTCACCTTAACCCCCAGTGTCCTTTGGTGATTTCAAGAGCATTTGATTTTCTAAGAGAGACCCAGTTGATTGCAAATTGCCTTGTGTGGCCCAGGTCTAGCTGTCCAGCAGCAGCTTCTGTCTTTGCCCTTCCTCCACCACCCTCCAAACACACTAACCTCCTTCTGGTACTGGGATACACCAGCTCTTCCCCTACATGGAGTCTTTGCCCTTGTTCTTTCCTCTGGAGAGTTGCTTTTCCCCCAGCCTTGACTGTGATGAGCTCAGTTCATTCACCAGGTGTCAGCATAAATGTCACTCCCCAAAGAAGTCTTCCCTGACCATTCTGTTTACATAGATCCTCTTGCCCTCAATTTTTCTACCTCAACACCTATTTGTTACACTGACACACTTCAAATTTAAAATGAATCCTTCCTAGAACACACCCTCTCACCATACACAAAAATAAACTCAAAAGGACTTAAACATAAGACATGATACCATAAAATTCCTAGCAGAGATCATAGGCAGAATGTCCTCCGACATAAATCATACCAATCTTTTCTTAGGTCAGTCTCCCAAGGCAATAGAAATAAAAACAAAAATAAACAAATGGGACCTAATCAAACTTACAAGCTTTTGCACAGCAAAGGAAACAATAAACAAAATGAAAAGACAACCTACAGAATGGGAGAAAATATTTGCAAACGATGTGACTGACAAGGGTTTAATTTCCAAAATATACAAACAGTTCATACAACTCAACAACAAAAAACAACCCAATCAAAAAATGGACAGAAGACCTAAATAGACATTTCTCCAAAGAAGACATACAGGTGACCAATAGGCACATGAAAAGATGTTCAACATTGCTAATTATTAGAGAAATGCAAATCAAAACTACAATGAGGTACCGCCTCACACCAGTCAGAACGGCCATCGTTTAAAACTCCACAAATAACAAATGCTGGAAAGGGTGTAGAGAAAAGGGAACCCTCCTACACTGTTGGTGGGAATGTAAATTGGTACAGCCACTGTGGAAAATAGTATGGAGTTTCCTCAGAAAAGTAAAAATAGAGTTACCATATGATCCAGCAATCCCACTCAAGACAAAACTCTAATTCAAAAAGATACACACTCTTGCACTGTTGGTGGGAATGTAAATTGATACAGCCACTGTGGAGAACAGTATGGAGGTTCCTTAAAAAACTACAAATAGAACTACCATATGACCCAGCAATCCCACTACTGGGCATATACCCTGAGAAAACCATAATTCAAAATAGTCATGTACCAAAATGTTCATTGCAGCTCTATTTACAATAGCCCAGAGATGGAAACAACCTAAGTGTCCATCATCGGATGAATGGATAAAGAAGATGTGGCACATATATACAATGGAATATTACTCAGCCATAAAAAGAAACGAAATTGAGCTATTTGTAGTAAGGTGGGTAGGCCTAGAGTCTGTCATACAGAGTGAAGTAAGTCAGAAAGAGAGAGACAAATACCGTATGCTAAAACATATTTATGGAATTTAAGGAAAAAAAATGTCATGAAGAACCTATGGGTAAGACAGGAATAAAGACACAGACCTACTAGAAAATGGACTTGAGGATATGGGGAGGGGGAAGGGTAAGGTGTGACAAAGCGAGAGAGAGGCATGGACATATATACACTACCAAACGTAAGGTAGATAGCTAGTGGGAAGCAGCCGCCTAGCACAGGGAGATCAGCTCGGTGCTTTGTGACCGCCTGGAGGGGTGGGATAAGGAGGGTGGGAGGGAGGGAGACGCAAGAGAGAAGAGATATGGGAACATATGTATATATATAACTGATTCATTTTGTTGTAAAGCAGAAACTAACACACCATTGTAAAGCAATTATACTCCAATAAAGATGTTTAAAAAAAAACAGTAAAAAAAAAAAATTCCATTCAAAATAGCATAAAAAAAAAAAAACCAAAAAGATACATGCAGGGCTTCCCTGGTGGCGCAGTGGTTGAGAGTCCACCTGCCGATGCAGGGGACACGGGTTTGTGCCCCAGTCCGGGAGGATCCCACATGCCGCAGAGCGGCTGGGCCCGTGAGCCATGGCCTCTGAGCCTGCGCGTCCGGAGCCTGTGCTCCGCAACGGGAGAGGCCACAACAGTGAGAGGCCCATTTACAGCAAAAAAAAAAGATACATGCACCTTTATGTTCATAGCAGCACCATTCACAATAGCCAGGACATGGAAACAACCTAAATGTCCATTGACAGATGAATGGATAAAGAAGATGTGGTACATATATACAATGGAATACTACCCAGCCATAAAAAAGAACGAAATAGGGCTTCCCTGGTGGCGCAGTGGTTGAGAGTCCGCCTGCCGATGCAGGGGACGCGAGTTCGTGTCCCGGTCCGGGAGGATCCCACGTGCCGTGGAGCGGCTGGGCCCGTGGGCCATGGCCGCTGGGCCTGCGCATCCGGAGCCTGTGCTCCGCAATGGGAGAGGCCACGGCAGTGAGAGGTCCGCGTACCAGAAAAAAAAAAAAAAGAACGAAATAATGCCATTTGCAGCAACATGGATGCAACTAGAGATCATCATACTAAGTGAAGTAACTCAGGAAGAGAAAGACATATACCATATGATATCACTTACCCGTGAAATCTAAAATATGACAAAAACGAACCTATCTATGAAACAGAACCACGGACATAGAGAACAGACTGGTGGTTGTCAAGGGGAAAGGGGTTGGGGGAGGGATGGAGTGGGAGGTTGGGCTTAGCAGATGTAAGCTTTTATATATAGAATGGATACACAACAAGGTCCTACTGTATAACACAGAGAGCTATATTCAATATCCTATGATAAACCATAATGGAAAAAAATATTTTTAAAAAATGTATATATATATGTGTATGTGTATATATATATATATGTTTATATATATAACTGAATCACTTTGCTGTACAGCAGAAATTAATACATTGTAAATCAACTATCCTTCAATTTTAAAATACTGATCAAAAATAAAAAAAGTAAAACGAAATAAATCCTTCCTTCCCCACTTCACTGTAAGCTTCTTGAAGACAAGGACTTGTTTTACGCCTAACATATAGTTGGTACTCAGTAAATATTTAATGAATGGTGGAGCATCATGCTGTACATATATCCATTGATTCAGTTATTGCTATTTCATCATCCTCTTGCTGCCTACAGACAGGATAACAAGATCCCCCTTCATCTGGATTTATCTGCCACTACCTACCTTGTCCCTTATGGTTCTCAAATCATTACAAAGTTTTAACAATTGAGTGAAATCATTCTTCACTTGTTCCCTGGAGAACAGAGTTGACTCAAAATTATACTTCAGCCTTAATCACCTGAACAACTTGGAGAGAAAAATCTCAAAGATCCTGCTAGCTCCTCAGTCTGGAAGGCTCTTTCCCTGCCAGAAGGCTGCTCCTTAGGAGGCTGAGGTGGGACCCCAAGGAGTGCAGAGCGGCTCTCCTCCCTCCCTGTGCTGCTCACAATTGTCTGCCTTGGAGTAACCCTGGAGAGAGGGGGAAAGAGAGAATTGGCCATGGAGGAGGCACACTAAGGTGTTAATCTGGGTCCTCCTCCCAAACACAATCCTGAATCTTGACTCTGTGGATGACCTCCAGGCGAAACCTTCTCTTTGGGTGAAGAGTGCCTTCCTCCAGAGGGTGCATGGGATCCTCACTTCAAAATGCCCTGCCATCCTTAGAAATAGGCACTGTGCTCAGTGGTTTTACATGTGAACAAGGCCATGCCTCTCAGTCTGTATTTGTCCCGCATTTTTCTTTTTTTAAAAATAAATTTATTTATTTATTTTTGGCTGCGTTGGGTCTTCGTTGCTGTGCGCAGGCTTTCTCTAGTTGCGGCGAGCAGGGGCTATTCTTCGTTGCGGTGCTTGGGCTTATTGCAGTGGCTTCTCTTGCGGTGCACGGGCTCTAGGCGCCCGGACTTCAGGAGCTGTGGCTCATGTCCCGCATTTTTCATGTAATCATTATGAAATATAATTTCCAGCCTGTGGAGCTGAATACAATTCATAACCAAGATTATAAAATATTTTAAAATATTTTCCAGTTGTCTGTTTATTCCTCCTAATCCTCCGTATCCTCTACTGTTTTAGGTCATCTACCCCTTTGCTATCCAACTCACTGGAGGGAGAGGAAAGGAGTCAATGCTAGAGGAAGACATGAGGGTAGGTAGTTTCTAACTGAACTTCTGCAGACAGTACAAACCAGCATTAAAATGGTGATGCTGGGCTTCCCTGGTGGCGCAGTGGTTGAGAGTCCGCCTGCCAATGCAGGGGACACGGATTCGTGCCCCAGTCCAGGAAGATCCCACTATGCCGCGGAGCGGCTGGGCCCGTGGGCCATGGCTGCTGAGCCTGCGCATCCGGAGCCTGTGCTCCGCAAAGGGAGAGGCCACAGCAGCGAGAGGCCCGCGTACCACACACACACACACACACACACACACACACAAAATGGTGATGCTGTGAATGAGGTTATGGAGCATTTCCTAAGCATTTCCTACAATGGCCCCTTAATCAATCATTCAACAATTATTTGAGTGCCTGCCATATGCCTAACATTCAATCACTCGTTGGTTCAACAGAATTTTATGCTGCCGGGATCTGTGTTAGGGGCTAAAATGCAAAAATGAGTAAGATGTGGTCTCTACTCTCCAACAGCTCATTTCTGCAAAAAAAGACAAGACCACCAACTCATACAACTGAAGAATAATCTGAGTTAAATTATGTGTAACTAGAACTGAATGTTCATAGAGCTCGGTGGACTGAAATTGTAAAGATGCAAAAAACCCAAAAACCTTCTTAAAGGAGGAAGTGCCTGAAAAGAGCTTTGAAAGAGAAGTAAATAATAGATAAGCAAAAGAAAGGAAGGAAGGCACCCCAGGCTGTGGGAACAGCTTTGGCAAAAGCCAGAGGCTAAAGCAGGCTTCAGATGCTTTGGGAGCAGCGAGGAAATGGAAAGGACAAAGTAGGCTCTTCATTAGATCCGCAAACCAGTTTAAACCTCTTTCCAAAGGAATGGTGAAATTTTGATAAGGTATTGTGTGTGGGTTATGAGTCTTTTAACTGTGCCGGCTTATAATTAAACCATTGTCTCTAGTCATTGCTAGATAGCTACTGAGAAAAGCCAGTTACCCCATGCTAATGTATAACTTCTTTGTTTTATGCAAAACAGCCAGCTCTAGTCTAAAAAAGAGCTGAGTGCCTCTATTCAAGTGGAATAGAATGAAAATAAAAACCCAGGGCTTTCATGCTCACAGGGTCTTTCCTGGACACACACAGTCAGAGCATCATGTAATTTTCTCTCTTTCCCTTCTAAGAGGGTGGAAAAAGAAGCAAAAACGCTCTGCATCCCAGAAGGCCAAGAATAAGCCAGGGCCTGGCTGTCCCCATGCAAGCAGCCATGCAGGCAGATGCAGCCACCAATCCCGAAGGCAAAGAACATAGGGGACAATGGAGAGATACACTGCTGAGGAGCAGAAGAAAAGGAAGGGCTTCCAAAAAGTCAAACTGAAGGGAAATGTGTTTGTTTATAAAATTAAAGTTCAGAGAGAACAGATAAAGAAAAACTGAAGAATGAGTAGGAGAAGCCCCAAAATGCATTTTGCTCTTTTTTTTTTAATATCAAAGATAAAACTCCTTGACACTAATAATTAGTTAGCTAGCCAGAGTTTTTAATTTTGGTCACCCTAATGAAGAGGGTGGAGAAAATTCAGAGGAGTGATGAATAACGGTCAGAGATAAAGAGGATTGGGATTGGATAGTCTTTATTTCTAAACAGAAGAGTTTCCTAATGATGGAGTCTGTTGTGCTAACCATTGTAACTGAAACAGATTATAAAACGTTTTCTGAAGCTTTCACAGTAGACAGGATCCTCCCAAAAGGACATATTTACCGTTTTTGTTTGTTTGTTTGTTTGTTTTGTGGTACGCGGGCCTCTCACCGCTGTGGCCTCTCCCACTGTGGAGCACAGACTCCGACACGCAGGCCCAGCCGCTCCGCGGCACGTGGGATCCTCCCGGACCCAGGCACAAACCCACGCCCCCTGCATCGGCAGGCAGACTCCCAACATATGCGCCACCAGGGAAGCCCAAGGACATATTATGGTAGGAAAAGTAGAATATATGTTTGTGAAGGATCCTTAAAGAGTCTATGGATGACTGAAGCTCTTTTTTCTTTTTTAAATTGATTTTATTTTATTTATTTTTGGCTGCATTGGGTCTTTGTTGCTGCACACGGGCTTTTCCCTAGTTGAAGCGAGCCGGGGCTACTCTTTGCTGTGGTGCACGGGCTTATTGCTGTGGCTTCTCTTGTTGCAGTGCACGGGTTCTAGGCACATGTGCTTCAGTAGTTGGGGCACACAGGCTCAGTAGTTGTGGTGCACGGGCTTAGTTGCTCTGTGGCATGTTCTGTGGGATCTTCCCGGACCAGGGCTCAAACCCGTGTATCCTGCATTGGCAGGCTGATTCTTAACTACTGCACCACCAGGGAAGCCCTGGAGCTCTTACATTGCTAGTAGGAATGCAAAATGATACAACCACTTTGGAAAACAGTTTGACAGTCTCTTACAAAGATAAACATACACTTACCATACAATCCAGCAATTCCACTTTTAGATATTTACCCAAAAGAAATGAAAACGTATGTCTACTCAAAGACTTGTATGCAAATGTTCATAGCAACTTAATTCAAAATAGCCCCAAACTGGAAAAAACCCAAATGTCCATCAACTGGTGAATAGATAAATAAATCGATGGGATACCCATACCGTGGAATGCTACTCAGCAGTAAAAAGGAATAACTAATGATACAGGCAGCAACATGGACTCATCTCAAAAGCATCTGCTAAGTGGAATAAGCCAGACACTAAAGGCTATATACTGCATGATTCTGTTGGTGTGACAGTCTGGAAAAGGCAAAGGGGACAGAAATCGGATCAATGGTTGCCGGGGGCTAAGGATAGGGAAAGGGAACTGATTCCAAAGAGGAGGAAAAATTGGGGGGTTATGGAACTCTTCTATATCTTAATTGCAGTTGTAATAACACAACTATATACATCTGTCAAAATACATTAATCTGTATATTTTAATGGAGTGAATTTTACTGTATCTTAACTATACCTCAGTATGAAATCTAATTTTCCTCTCATGGTTTCCTTTTTAACTCTGTTGTCTTCTTCAATTTGAATCTCTAAAGGGCCAAAGCTTCTAATTCCAGGCCCACCCCTCCCTGGCATGAGATTACAAGGAGTCATAAGCGCTGAAGAGAACTTCTTGACAAGAAAATGAAAGAGATGGCTTGCTATGGTCTGAATGTTTGTGTTTCCCCCAAAACTCACATGTTGAAATCCTAAGCCCTAAAAGTGATGGTATTAGGAGGTGGGGCCTTTGGCAGGTAATTAAGTTGTGAGGGTGGAGCTATCAAGAAGATAATTAGTGTTCATATTAGAGATTCCCGGGAGAGCTCCCAGCCCCTCCTACCACGTGAGATACAGTGAGAATTCTGCGACCTGACCCATTACAGGGCCCTCCCACACCATGCTGGCACCCTGATCTCACACTTCCAGTCTCCAGAACTGTGAGAAATAAATGTCAGTTGTTTATAAGCTACCCAGTCTGTGTTATTTTGTTACAGCACCCAGAATGGACTGAGACAGGGTCCCCCAATTGTTTCCAAGAAATCATTGGTAAAATTTGTCCTGCACAAAGAAATGCCGCTGGCCAATCATAGAATATACAGAGGAACAGAGGACAGGATCAAAGACAAGGATGCTTTCTCTCCATGTCTAAATGGAACCAAGGGAAGGCTGCCAGCATGGTTTAGACGGAGGTTTCACAGAGTAGGCTATGGCCAGCAAGTGAAGCCGAGGCACCTTCCTAGCCGTCCCAGCTGGGAGTGTTCCAGCCACTCTGGGACGCCCCAAAGTGTAGGCACAGGGATGGCTTCCGCCACTCCACCAAGGTTCACAAAAGCCGAACGGTGACCTGACAGGGCACCTGTGAGACACAGGCAGACGCCGTTTCTCCCCATGGTGCCTGGACAGTTGGCTCCAGAGCTCCTGCCGCAGATGATTCCAGGTTCCCAGCCAAGGATGTGCCGATGAGGTCTCTGGCGCAGTCTAGCCATAGGGTCCTGAATCATGGAACTCACCAAGTACTGTCTTTGATGGGCTTGTCTGAGGATGTCCAGGATAGGAAAATTACTATCAAACACCAGGATCAGGCCCCAAGTATCTGGGCCTGACTCCTGCCAATCCTGGGAGCAAGGTAGTGATGGGAAATGGAGTTCTACCCTGTTCTACCCTGCCAGGATAGAACAAACATTTCAGGTGTTTGTTGAGGGGACTTCTGATACAAAGAAAAAAAGAGAATGTATTCAAATTTCACACAAAATGGTTTGAAAATTCATATCCTACTACCCAAGTAGAGTCTCCTGTATAACTCTGCCCCCCACACCCACCGCAAACACAAACACAAACACACACACACACCATCTCTCCAAAACGTTTCCACTTACACTCATCCATGTTCATCTTCAGGAGTAAGAGCAAACAAATAATGCTTGCTATTTGCCAGGTATTCCTCTAAACATCTTACTAAATTAACAACATTGAAGGTATAGTATTATCCCCATTTTACAGGTAGGAAACTGAGGCTCAGGAAGACTTAACGTGTCTAAAGTTACCTAGTTGGTAAGTGACAAAGTGGAGTTTAAATCCAGGCTGTGTGGCACCAAAGACCAGTTTCTGCCACATTTGCCGACACGTCTATTACCAGGCTCCTCACAAGTCTGTGCCCACAACCAGCACATGCCCAGCTTTTCCCTAGAGCAGACTCAGGTGCATGGAGGGAGTTGTTTGCCAAGTGCAGCCGCATCCCTTCTAGAAGAGAAGACACCAGGAGTCAGGCTGGGAGGAGATTAGAGCTCATTCAGCCCACTGGTTTTGAAATTTTTGTGGTTTTTTTCCATGAAATGTGATGAACGTTTCAATTCTTTCCCCAGAAAAATGCTTTACAAGTTCACAGACCCCCTGAATCTTGTCCACGAACTCCAAATTAAAGGCCCTGATCTATTCAAATCCCTTCATTTTAGAGCACCTGATTTGACAGTAAACATTCAATACACTATTACGGTTGTAGTTGTTCAAGGTGGAAAAAAAAGAAAGAAAATCCTGAGACTTAAAAAAAGGTGAAATGGTGGACCCAAGACCACACAGACAGTGAGTGACTGAGTTGGAAACAAACCCAAGACTTTCAGGCCAGTGCTCTCTCTACCCCATCACCTTGAAACAAGGCCTTTTGGAGTTTTCTTTCAGCCTTTTTAGATTTTTACCTTCATCCCATAAAGACCCAAGTAGTGCCAGCCAGTTGTATGAACAGATGTGAAACAAGACAGCTGTCAGGGAGTTGAGAAGCTCCCATGTTCCACCTCTCTCCAGGCCCTTCCTTTTCCTCAACTGTCCATGTTACCCCATTACCTTCTCACCCACACACCCCCTTACATCCACCAGAAATACCTACGAACACAAAAGGAAGGTGGCTGCTAGCAAAGAGATCCAGATGACACCAATTGCATGATAGTGGCCTCGCTAAGCCCACATCAGGTTGTACCATGATTCTCTAGCATATACAGAGTCAAACAAGCCATTCTCTTCTCTCCCTGCCTTTAAAGCAATTGTCATAGGGAAGTACTGGGGTGGGGAACAGTGAAGGGATCCTTTCTTTGAGACTTCCAAGAAATATAACACCCCCTCTTCCAGTGTCTCACTTGCAAAATGTACTTCCTGGTGTCAACTGAACACTCCAGGCTCACTGAGAGTCCCTTTCCTCTGGTTCAAGCTCAGGCCATCAAATCTTCAAAGATCAGAGCTCCTCCTAGCCCATTCTCCTGTCTAATTAATTCAATACCTAGTATCCTGCATTCCTAAGTCCTTTCATCTAATTCTTTGGTCATTTTTATGACCTGTCTACAGACTATTTTAAATGTCTTATTTTAGTTATTATAGCATTAAACTGAACCCAACGCATGAAGAAGGCTCTAACGAAAGATGACTAAACAGAATTACTCTTTAACTCCTATTTAAACTCCTACGACTCCTAGTTAACTCCTACTATGACTAGTAGTCATATTCAATTAATGGTATCCACCATCATGTTGGAGTTTTTAACAACATAATATAGGTCATCTGATATCTATTTTACTTGAGAGGAAATATGGCCCTTAAGTGACAGTGCATCCCTGGAGGAGGAGTAACTGAGAGTACATGGGATTGAAGAGTTGACCTGGATATATTCAGGCTCCACCATCTATTCTATACCATAGAGAGCCTCCTTCAGCCTCAACTCTTGCTTTTAAAAATGAGAATAATGTTTATTTCAACATCTAAAAATGGCAAAATAAAATTAAAATACCCTATGTTGTAGAAGATTCAGAGAAAAGATGCTCTCCAAAAGCAAGTGTGATTCCTCGGGAGCACCATCTGGGAATGTGGGGGAAACACATTGAAATGTGCAGACCTACTGATCCAGTTATTCCACTTGTGGACAAAGAATGTCACCTGCCATATCCCTAAACAAAGGATGTTACTGCCATCAAACCATCAGCCACTGCTGCAGCCCCCAGTGGTGCACCCTGAGGGGAACTCAGGAAGGAGAAAAACAGGACACTGGCCCTAGATATTCAATACTTAAGATGCATATCAAATGAATGATTTCAATGAGCCCAGAGTCTTGCATCTTCCCACGGAGAGAAAAGCGCTAAATTCATTAACTTGATGTATCTGGTTTTCTTTAATTAATTGTAATCTTACGATGTTCCAACTACCTGTTTTTTTGTTGTGAAAACTCCTATATATCCTGGCTTCTCCCTCATCTCTTCGGAACAATCCCTCAGAGATATCTGAGGGGTTGTCTCCCAAGCTTAAGTCCTCAGTAAGTCCACCAAATTAAACATAATTCTCAACTTTTAGGTTGTGCATTATTTTTCAGCCGACAGTTTTGGCAACCAAAGAAAGGACCCAGGGGAGACTTCTTTCCTTCACCTGAACTCTACAAGAACTGGAGCCTTGGTACCAGAGGAGGCCTCTTGTGCCCATCCACCGCCTCAGAGAGTCGAGATGAATTTGGGTGAGTCTCTTCTTGTTCTCAGATCTCCCAATTATTGGCTTATTATCCTGAGTTTTGGCAGTGTCTAACAGGTACCTGGCTCCCCAGTTGAAAGATACTCGGGAAACCCGGTTGAAAGACACTGGGAGTTGTTCAGTTGAGATAGTGAACAATCTGGACTGGGTGATTAGGTGAGAGGCTGGACTAACATTTTTGCCTCCAACCAACACTCAGCCAGGTTTATGTTCGTCCAAACTTACACTTACGGGCTTCCCTGGTGGCACAGTGGTTAAGAATCTGCCTGCCAATGCAGGGGACACGGGTTCAAGCCCTGGTGTGGGAAGATCCCACGTGCTGCGGAGCAACTAAGCCCGCGCGCCACAACTACTGAGCCTACACTCTAGAGCCCGCGAGCCACAACTACTGAGCCCGTGTGCCACAACTACTGAAGCCCGCGCACCTAGAGCCTGTGCTCCACAACAAGAGAAGCCACCACAATGAGAAGCCCGTGCACCGCAACGAAGAGTAGCCCCTGCTCGCTGCAACTAGAGAAAGCCTGTGCGCAGCAACGAAGACCCAACGCAGCCAAAAATAAATAAATAAATTTAAAAAATTAAAAAAAAACTTACACTTACAAGTACTTACTTAATTGGGAATAAAAGGAAATCTTGCCCTAAAAATGGTCAATAGGGGGCTCTTATTGCATACACAGTTAAGTTACAGAAAACAGGCCATAAAACATCTTTTAAGAATTCTGACCTTAAAGAAACAAAAGCCCTTCTAGGTGGATCTTGCATTTCTCTCCTGTGAGATGTAAATATTCCACCTGATCTTCTTTAGGCATTGTGTGTGTATGTGTGTGTGTGTGTTGTGTGGTTTTTTTGGGTTTTTTGTTTGTTTGTTTGTTTTTGCGGTACGCGGGCCTCTCCCTGTTGTGGCCTGTCCCGTTGCGGAGCACAGGCTCTGGATGCGCAGGCTCAGCGACCATGGCTCACGGGCCCAACCGCTCCATGGCATGTGGGATCTTCCCGGACCGGGGCACGAACCCGTGTCCCCTGCATTGGCAGGCAGACTCAACCACCGCGCCACCAGGGAAGCCCTGTGTGTTGCGTTTTGAGAACTTAGTCTCTACCATCCAGAAGATACACATATTCTGTACATTTGTCAGCCAATTGAATAGACTGGGATTCTGAGCAGTCTTTTTTCTGACTGTGTCAACTCTCGGGCTTTTTGACATCTTAACCTTCATTGCATCAGCTATACAATGAAGGCCTTTACTTTCTTAGGCTATTTGGGGGAATAAACTTTCTGGATCTTGTATAGGTGGCATTCTTCATACTCTCTTGTGGGGACACCTCTTGTGTCTTATTGGTTTGAGTCACTATTAAGATATATCTCATCAATGCCCAGATGATGGATCCTTTAAATTGGAGAAACTTCTAAATTGGTAAATTTTTAAAGTGCTCTCCTTATAAACAGCTGTTTTATTGGTACTTACGAAAAAAACAGATTAAATGGTGGAAAATATACATACATATATAAAATGGTTAACCTAAGAACTATCTTAATTTAAAAAAATGGTTTGAGAATCCTTATTTGTGGCCTCTGCTTCCCCTCAGTAAGTCTTATAGGTGCTAATAAAAAACATTAGGATAATTTATATTAATTAGGTTGATTAACAGGGAAGTAAGAAAAAACTGAAGTAAAGTCTAGAGACTTCCTCCCAACAAGGTGGAAATTTTAAGGGGACTCATCCCAAAAGGATAAAAATCTTTCAATGATTATTAAGAAAGGGGATAAATAAAACAGACGTTAATAGGATTAAAAACAAAAAAGTTTTGATACAACGCTACCTAAGGTTGAATGGGTCAAAGGGACCCCTTATTGGTCCCTAACTGTGTGGTCAGTCCACTCAACATGGCTGTCCTCTTGCTCTTTGTACAGCCCCTGATCAACCAGTCTCTGCTTCACCTGCACCCTACTCATGTGAACATGCTTACCCCCTGTCCTTTAGACCAGAAAGTCTCCACCTGCTAGTTTATTAAAGGGAAACATCTGTCCTTGTGAGGGTCGTTGACCTGAGGGGCTGTGAGGGGCATGCCCCAGCTGCTGGTTGCCCTGGTAACTGATGAGCCAACCCAATGACAATTCCCCCTATAAATGGTAGCCTCCTTCTCCCCTCAGTAGTAAAGACTGCTGCTGTGTCCTGCCTGCCATCTGTCACACACAGTTGGATGTCACTCCAGGACCTCGTTGCAGGTATGTAAGATCCCCTGTCTATTAAACCACCGATGTCTCTGTCACTGTCTTGGGGCTCTTTCTTCGGTCTCGAGGCTGGGCAACTACAAGGCTTGCAGGCCCACAGAGTGCAGCCCAACAGCAACTTTAAAGGGCCCCAAACAAGTCTGCTCTATTTACCCCAGTTTAAAATATACGTATTTAAAAGGATGGAAGAAAGTTGCAGTGAGATACCTGATCAACAATTTCTTGAGCCAACTAATCAAGTGAAAAAAATTAAGAAAAGGGCCTGAGACCCTTGGCTCAGCCTCTCACTGGGGACCCCAGAGACTTTTATACAAAAAAAAGATAAAATGGTTGGGATAAAAAGGAATGTTTCTGAACTCCTTGTAAGACCAAGGCTTGTTGATGGCATCTTAATGGAAACTAAGGTTAAAAGTATAAAAGTTGATAGAATTAAGGTAAAAGTTTATCAAAATTGGTATATTTAAATGGGCTTTATGTAAGATGGTTCCATCTCTTTTGCCTAAGGATATTGTGGGACAGACATTATGTCTCACTGGAGAATGCTTCCTCTGCCTGGTATTATAAGACACGGCATATGAATCTGCCCCTAAGGAAATATTAAATATACTAAAGGAAACCAATAGGGTTACCTGGGCCTGCACAATATAAAGTAAAAACTGGGAGCAATATTCAGGGGCAAATTAAAAAAAATAATAGAGATTTTGCTCTGGATTTAACCTGTGCCTCAGAAAGAGGACCTTTGTTAAATGCCTTATGCCAGCTTTTGAAGCCATGATAAATTAAACCCTAAAATTCTAGAACATAGAACTCTTGAATTTCAGTTTTGTTGGAAATCTCATTGATATAAAAAAGCAAATAAAAGAAAATCTGGTTTGGCAAATCAATCTTTTAATATCACGTAGGCAACAAACCAGTTCTTTGGAGACTTAAAAGCAACTGTCTTTGTCCTGAAAATCTCTACAAATCAGAAATGTAAATATAGCCCACAATGACCTGAGCCTGAGCCTAATTAGCTCAATCAGGTAAAACCAGAAACCAAGGTTAAAAAAAAGAGAGAAAGGCCTTTTTGTTTTTTTTGCTGTACACGGGCCTCTCACTGTTGTGGCCTCTCCCATTGCGGAGCACAGGCTCCAGACACGCAGGCTCAGCGGCCACGGCTCGCGGGGCCCAGCCACTCTGCGGCATGTGGGATTTTCCCGGACCGGGGCACGAATCCGTGTCCCCTGCATTGGTAGGCGGACTCTCAACCACTGCGCCACCAGGGAAGCCTGAGAAAGGCCTTTTTAAACTCAAACTGCTAGAAAGGCTCCCTCACCCAGAAGGCTCCCTCACTCAAAACCTAATTCATAGCCTCCTTAAGGGTTTGTCAAGGAAAAAAACAAATTTTAAGTCTTCCCCACAAATAGTAAATCCTTAGTCATCTGAGCAAATAAATTTAACTTCTTCCAACTGTTATTTATAAGCTAGTAAGTTTATATTGTAATATCTGATTCATAACTAAGTTTTTTAAGTGAAACTATGAGATCTATAGTTTTGTCTATTTAAATGTCTGTGTACACATCATACATATGAGATGTCACTACCTCTGGATATACTCTCAAAATTAAATTTATAAAAGACCTCTATTTAGTTGACTTAAAAGTAAGTGCTTACAAACTAAATATTTCTAAATATAAAGGAAACTGGCCAGAATGAATTTCAGATTCACATGACCTAGGAAATATTCAATATTAAATTAATATCTATTAATATTAATAGCTTTTTAAGCCTGCTGACTTAATCAATATAGACATGTTTTTTATTGTACCAAGGTTTACTGAAGGTCAATAAGTTCATATTATTTGTGTTGCAGAGTTTGTCAGCAAAAAAAACAAAAAAATTAACTTGGTATGGTGATATTTTATAAGTTTAAAGTTACCTGAGATAAGAATTTTCAGGTGAACTCTTAGGAATAATTATGTTTTGGGTATGTCTGTTTTAATAGTTTAATAACTATTTTAATAGTTTCTCCAGATTTTTGGTAATTTGAGCTTTGCTAAATTAAGTTAAATGATGGGAATTCATAGAATATCCAGGTCATTTCAAATAATATAAAATACTGGAATATTAATTGCTAAACAAGTCTAAATTTGCCTACTTTTGTCTCCTTACAAGAGGGAAGCTAAAGGTGTTTGCGTTTATTAGACGCACATCTTGTACCACATTGAAGAAAGAAATTATTCTCTGAGAAAATGGATGTTTCTCCTGGTTATGGACTATTCCAATCAGAAAATGCTGATGGGGGCTTCCCTGGTGGCGCAGTGGCTAAGAATCTGCCTGCCAATGCAGGGGACGCCGGTTCAGGCCCTGGTCCAGGAAGATCGCACATGCCGCAGAGCAACTAAGCCCATGCACCACAACTACTGAGCCTGCGCTCTAGAGCCCGCGAGCCACAACTACTGAGCCTGTATGCCACAACTACTGAAGCCCGCGCGCCTAGAGCCCGTGCTCTGCAACAAGAGAAGCCACCGCAATGAGAAGCCTGTGCATCGCAACAAGGAGTAGCCCCCACTCACCGCAACCAGAGAAGAGCCCGTGTGCAGCAACGAAGACCCAATGCAGCCAAATAAAAAATAAATAAAATAATTAAAAAGAAAAAAAAAGAAAATACTGATGGGCTTACCTGGTGGCACAGTGGTTGAGAATCTCCCTGCCAATGCAGGGGACACAGGTTCAAGCCCTGGTCCGCAAAGATCCCACATGCTGTGGAGCAACTAAGCCCGTGCACCACAACTACTGAGCCTGCGCTCTAGAGCCAACGAGCCACAACTACTGAGCCTGCGTGCCACAACTACTGAAGCCCATGCACCTAGAACCTGTGCTCCTCAACAAGAGAAGCCACTGCAATGAGAAGCCCATGCACCACAACGAAGAGGAACCCCTGCTCACCGCAACTAGAGAAAGCCCGCAAGCAGCAACAAAGACCAAATGTAGCCAAAAATAAATAAATAATTTTTTAAAAAAATTCTGGTATGACAAACAATTCACAATTACTTGTTCCTTGTCAGTTTTCACTAGAGATTAAAGTTTTTAAGGGTTAAATTTGTAATATGTAATTAAAGCTGATAAAATATATTAAGGGAAACATTTCAGTATGCAAGGAGAATTGACTTTCAGCAAAAGAAGGTATGAGGAATGGAAGTACATTGTGTTAAGGGGAAATAGTGATTTTTGTCCTACAACTGGTTGTTTCTGGATGGAAAAAGGAACTAATATAGACACAGAAAGTTGTGGAAGGTTTGTAGAAAGGGAGCCCTGAAAAAGGAGTTTTATGCATGGTCAGGCTGGGATCAGATTAAACTTAATTAGGCGAATGGCTATTGTTATTAAAAGTAGGCTGGTGCAGGACTGGATTTTGTTCTTCTCTCTGTTAAGAGAACAAAATTTTCTTAGAATACTGCTTTTGATAACAGATTGTGTGAGCTTCTTTGCCTTTAAGTGATCTGCATCTGTTTTTTTAAATCTTTTGTCACTTGGTTAAGTGAATAAGTATTATTTTGTAACCAAGCAGGACCCTATGGGGCCTTCCCAGGACAGACCTCTCTCCCCATATCCTCTGCCTGCCTCCTCTTTGTAGAAAAGCTGGGTCTCCCAGGCCTCCCCTGAGTCACAAAAGCCTTGTTCAAGAATTAATCATTGAAATAAGTCAGACAGAGAAAGACAAATACTGTATAATATCACTTACATGTGGACTCTAAAAACTACAACAAACTAGTGAATATAACAAAGAAGCTACCTCACAAATAGAGAACAAACTAGTGGTTATCAGTGCAGAGAGGGAAAGGAGGAGGGGCAATAAAGGGGTAGGGGATTAAGAGGTACAAACTATTAGGTATAAAATAAGCTACAAGGATGTATTGTATTGATACAACATGGAATATAGCCAATATTTTATAACTATAAATGGAGTATAACCTTTAAAAAATTGTAAATCACTGTATTGTACACCTGTAATTTATATAATATTGTACATCAACTATACTTCAATTTAAAAAAGCAAACGATACAATTTAAAAAATGTTAAAAAAAAAAAGAGAATTAATAATTTAAAGGATGTGAACATGTAGTGACAAAAATAGCAGTTGGGCTAGGAAAACTGTTTTACAGATGCTAAAACCCCCACCAAATGGAAGAAGTTAACTACTTGATGACCATGAACATGTCCAGACCTACTGGAGCCTGAGAACTGATAATGTTAATTGACACTGCCCTGTTAACCTCACCATCAACCAATCAGAACTGTGCATGAGCTGATCACACATCCTCCTATTCCCCTCCCTCACCTTGTCTTTAAAAATGCTTCCCCAGTAGAAGAGAACATAGGCAAAATATTCTCTGACATAAATCATAGCAAAGCATTCTTAAGTCAGCCTCCTAAGGCAAAAGAAATAAAAGCAAAAGTAAGCAAATGGGACCTAATTAAACTTACAAGCTTTTGCACAGCAAAGAAAACCATAAACAAAATGAAAAGACAACCTACAGAATGGGAGAAAATATTCCCAAATGATGTGACTGACAAGGGCTTAATTTCCAAAATATACAAACAGCTCATACAGCTCAATATCAAAAAAACAACCCAATCAAAAAATGGGCAGAAGACCTAAATAGACATTTCTCCAAAGAAGATATACAGGCAGTCAACAGGCACATAAAAAGATGCTCAACATCTCTGTTAGAGAAATACAGATCAAAACTATAATGAGGTATCACTTCACACAAGTCAGAATGGCCATCATCAAAAAGTCTTCAAATAATGAACGCTGGAGAGGGTGTGGAGAAAAGGGAATCCTCATAAACTGTTGTTGGGAATGTAAATTGGTGCAGCCACTATGGAGAACAGTATGGAGGTTCCTTTAAAAAACTAAAAATAGAGTTACCATATGATCCACAATCCCTTCCCGGGCATATATCCAGAGAAAACTCTAAAAAAATATATGCAGGACTTACCTGGTGGTCCAGGGGGTAAGACTCCACACTCCCAATGCAGGGGGCCCAAATTTGATCCCTGGTTGGGGAACTAGATCCTGCATGCATGCTGCAACTAAGATATCCACGTGCCACATCTAAGACGTCCACATGCTGCAACAAAGGTCCCGCGAGCCGCAACTAAGACCTGGCGCAGCCTAAATAAATAAATAAATATTTTAAAAAAAAGATACATGCACCCCAATGTTCACAGCAGCACTACTTACAAGAGCCAAAACATGGAAGCAATCTAAATGTCCATCGACAGATGAATGGATAAAGATGTGGTATATATATACAATGGAATATTACTCAGCCATAAAAAATGAAATAATGCCATTTGCAGCAATGTGGATGGACCTAGAGATTATCATACTAAGTAAGTCAGAAAGAGAAAGACAAATACCATATGATATTACTTATATGTGGAATCTAAAATGGTACAAGTGAACTTATTTACAAAACAAACAGATTCACAGACATAGAAAACAAACTTATAGTTATCAAAGGAGAAAGGTGGGGGAGGGGTGGGGATAAATTAGGAGCTTGGGATTAAAACACACTACTATACATAAAATAGACAAACAACAAGGTCATACTGTATAGCACAGGGAACTATATTCAATATCTTGTAATAACCTGTAGTGGAAAATAATCTGAAAGAATACATATGTATAACTTAATCTACACACCAGAAACTAACACAACATTGTAAACCAACTACACTTAAATTTTTTAAAAAAGCTTTCCTGAAACCCACTGGGGAGTTTGGGTCTTTTGAGCATGAGCCACCCATTCTCCTTGCTTGGCCCTGCAATATACCTTTCTCCATCCCAAACTGACATTTCAGTTAGTTTGGTCCCACTGTGCATCAGGCACACAAACCTGGGTTCAACAACAGTTTCACAGTGACCTATGATCCTATATGACCAAGTGTTTTGAAACCTTTTTGATATTTTTTGACAAACTTCCCAAATATCAAATTTTAAATAAAGTTCTTTTGACTTCCAGCTGACTTTGGGATGCTTCAAAGGGCCCTTGAAACATCCCAAAGACAGATATTAAAACTAATTAGGTTTATTTATGTTATATTACATGGGAAACATTATCAAAAAGTGGTTATAAAATCATCTTAGGGCTTCCCTGGTGGCACAGTGGTTACGAATCTGCCTGCCAACGCAGGGGACACGGATTCGAGCCCTGGTCCAGAAAGATCCCACGTGCTGCAAAGCAACTAAGCCCACGTGCCACAATGACTGAGTCTGCGCTCTAGAGCCCGCGAGTCACAACTACTGAAGCCCACATGCCACAACTACTGAAGCCTGCATGCCACAACAACTGAAGCCCACGCTCTGCAACAAGAGAAGCCACCGCAATGAGAATCCCGTGCACCGCAACGAAGAGTAGCCCCCACTCGCTGCAACTAGAGAAAGCCCGCGCACAGCAACAAAGACCCAATGCAACCAAAAATAAATAAATAATTTTTAAAAAAATCATCTTAGGTTAGATGTCATTAACATAGATATTCCAAAAGTTATATAATTCATAAAATTCTGATATGTCTTGGTATAATGTTATCAGTTGTAATTCTAGTTATTTTAAAATGTTGTATGTCACAGAAATATCCAAGTTTCTTGTTGATTACATTGTAATCAGAACTTTAACCACACCAAAGTCTTGTCAAAGACTTACAGACAATCACTGTTTTACTCTGATGCTTCTAGAAAATGAAGATCTTCAAAAAGATTTATAAAAAGAACTTTTTGACAAATATAAGTTTCTGATAACTTTTAGATCATACCACTGAACTGGATAAGAAATTACAAAACTCTAATGGAAAATCTACGACATCATCCAGATCAACAGGAATTAATTACATGGGAGTAAAGGAACTGATAAATGATTTATAATTTTACAACTTCTTTCTGAAATATACTGGCTTTTAATCTTTGTTTTCCAGAAAACAAAACTTTGTTTTCCAAAAATCCTCTTACAGTATGACATACAAGTTGATAAAGTTTACCTTGTAAACGAAGATGAAACACGTGTCTTTTTCTCTCTACCTGATCTTTCCAGAATTTGGCCTCTCTGACACCCCTGTGTACTTGATGACTTTTTGTTATCAGATTACAGCTAGTTATACTAATCATGTTTTAATTTGTTCTCTCATTTTCAAATTACACCTTGTGCCTCTCTGTGCAACTATGACTTTATTAATGTTACTAGCTGTATTACTTATACCCTGTCTGTTTTATAAGATTATTGTCTCTTGCATTAACAAATGTATAACCAGGCCTTCAACAAAATTAATGATGGCTAAACGTCTTGAGGCAGTTGATCATATATAACTCTACATAGAACAGTTATAATAGTGCAACTCTAGATATGGGAAGAGGCAGCAAGGGAAAACATTCCTTGGATCATAATATATTACCAGAGAATTTTAGATCATCAACAGGGCCTAATCAAAAAATTAGCACATCAAGTGGCCTATCAACAGAATCTTCCCCTGATCTAGGAATGAACCTTCCTAGTGTCACGGGACAAAACTAGTCATGAAATGCCTCCCAAACATTGGTCAAATCTATGACCAAGAGTAGGCCCTTTGGACAAAGAATGTTGCCTGTCATATCAGTAAACAAAGGATGGTGCAGCCATCAGCTACTGCGGCCAGCCCTGATGGTGCACCCTAAGGGAACTCAGGATGGAGATAAACAGGATACTGACCCTAGATAAGGTGTGTATCAAAGGAATAATTTCAATGAGCCCGGGCTCTTGAATCTTCTCATACACAGAAAAACCCTAAATTCATAACTTGAGGTCTGGTTTTCTTTGACAGTAATCTTTTGATGTTCCTGGGTTGTTTTTCGTTTCTGTTTTGTTTTTGCAAAAATTCTTATATATCCTGACTTCTCCTTACTCTTTGGAATAGTTCCTCAGAGCTATCTGAGAGTCTGCCTCCTGGGCTTAAGTCCTCAGTAAGTCAATAAAACATAATTCTCAACTTTCAGACTGTGCATTTTTTTCATTCAACACACTTTTAGGCAGTTATCCTAAGAACATAATTAAAGATATATTAAAAAAAAAGATATGTGCAGAGACTTAACTGCAAGGACATTCATCTCAATATTGTTTACAAAAGTAAAAAACTGGAGTCAACTAAATGCTAGCAGTAAATGACTAGTTTATACTATAATTTACTTAACCAGACAATGGGATATTATGCAGCCATTAACAATTATGCACAGGGGAATATTTAATGACATGAAAATATGTTCACAATGCCCTAAGTAAAAAAAAAGCAAGCTTAAAAACAATTTAAAGGGGGACTTCCCTGCTGGCACAGTGGTTAAGAATCCGGCTGCCAATGCAGGGGACACAGGTTCGAGCCCTGGTCCGGGAAGATCCCACATGCTGCGGAGCAACTAAGCCCCTGTGCCACAACTACTGAGCCCACGTGCCACAACTACTGAAGCCCACACACCTAGATCCCATGCTCTGCAGCAAGAGAAGCTACGGCAATGAGAAGCCCACGCACCGCAACGAAGAGTAGCCCTCACTCACCACAACTAGAGAAAAGCAAGTGCGCGGCAAAGAAGACCCAACACAGCCAAAAATAAAATAAATAAATAAATTTATTTGTTAAAAAAGTTAAAGTATATAACATCCCATTTTTTAATTTAGAGATAAATAGGCATCGAAAAGCTCTGAGAAGCCAGCATCAAGATGTTAACAATGATGGCTTTAAGAGTGATTTCTATTTTTTTCCTTTGTGATCTATATATTTAAATTTTCCACAATAAGCACACTGCTTTTCCAAGCAAACTTATTTGTATTAATAGTATATACTTTGTTCACAAGGTTGCAATGAGGATAAAATAGGATAATGCACCTGAAAAACACTTTCAGTAGTGTAAAGCACTATACCAATATTACTGATGCCGAAAGCTCAGCTTCTCTGTACACCAGTGCCAAATTGAATCTTGGAGGCAAGAGTTTTGGGTGAAGTAGAAAAGAATAGCTTTGGGACTTCCCTGGTGGTGCAGTGGTTAAGAGTCCGCCTGCCAATGCAGGGGACACAGTTTCGATCCCTGATCTGGGAAGATCCCACATGCCGTGGAGCAACAAAGCCCATGCGCCGCAACTACTGAGCCTATGCTCTAGAGCCTGCAAGCCACAGCTACTGAGCCTGTCTGCCACAACTACTGAAGCCTGTGTGCCTAGAGCCCGCTCACCGCAACGAAGAGTAGCCCCCATTCACCACAGCTAGAGAAAGCTTGAGCAGCCACAGGACCAAACGCAGCCAAAAAAAAAAATTAATTAAAAAATAAAATTTAAATAGATAAATTCTATTTAAAAAAAAAAGAAAGAAAGAAAAGAATAGCATTATTGCTTTGCCAGGCAAAGGGGGCCAGAGCAGGCTAATGCCCTCAAAGCTGTGTGTCCCAACTTGGAGAAGTTTTATAGTAATGGTTCAAAGAGGATGGTTCAAAGAGGACATGATCAGCTCATAGATGTTATTCTGATGGGTTAGTGGTGAGGTAAGTAGGAGTCAGCATCATCAGCCTTCAGGTTCCAACTGGTCTGGGGTCTACATGCTTGTGGGCAGCATACCATCTTTAATCCTTAACTTCTCTCATCTGGATGGGGTTTCAGTATCTGCAAAATAGCTGAAAGATATTGTGGTGTGTATCCCTTGATGGGTAACCAGGACTCTGCCCCAAGGCTGCACTATTCTTTCTCTTGACTCTTTGTTTCTCCCTTGTCTTGCATCCCCCTCTTTCCCTAATTAACAACTGGTTGAATCTGCCCATTGGAACTCAGGGAAGGTCATGGAGGCTGAATGAAGGTAATCAAAGAAATGCAGGGATACAGAAAGGCTTTGTGCGCAGGATCCCCACAGGGCCCTGCTTGGTATCACTATGATCTACTCTACCTAAACCTGGGTGTCCTTCCCCATCATTCTTGTATAGAATCTGTCTTCCTATTTGAGATCTCCTTTGTTACATTCTTCTATAGGTCATCTCCACACCAGTTGACCACCAGACAATTCCTTCTTCCTACCCTCAAACTGTAGCAGACCCGTTTCTTCACCCATCTTATCTTTATACTTTAACAAATGCTCACAGTTAGCAAACCATGGGGCTTGTCTTTTTTTCATAAATAGTAGATTATTAAAAACCCAGTGATATTATGCCAGTGAAGAGCCACATTTCCATTTATTCTTTTCCCATTTCCAACCCCTTCAATTGTTACTCTGCTTTGCCTCTTCATATCCTACTCTCTCCACTGTGTTCACTACCCCCATCCCATTTATAGATCTGCTTAAGCCTGTAACCTCTTCTTTCTTTCATTCCTTCATCTATTCATTCAAAAAACATTGTTTGGGGGCTTCCCTGGTGGCGCAGTGGTTGAGAGTCCGCCTGCCGATGCAGGGGACACGGATTCGTGCCCCGGTCCGGGAAGATCCCACATGCCGCGGAGCGGCTGGGCCCGTGAGCCATGGCCGCTGAGCCTGCGCGTCCGGAGCCTGTGCTCCGCAACAAGAAAGGCCACAACAGCGAAAGGCCCACGTACCGCAAAAAAAAAAAAAAAAAAAATATATATATATAGTTTGGTTGCGTGATATGCAACAGTCACTGACTAGCTGCTGGGCCATAAAAACAAATAAAATACAAAGGAAGTGGAAGGAAGGACAACATAGGTGATAGGGGACAGATGAGTAAAGACTCAGAGGTAAAAAAGAGCATGGCATTACAGAAGACCTAGTTTTATTAGAGAGTATTGAATGAGACACTGCTGCTTCCAAGCAGTCAGGAACCTGCTAGAAGCTATTGCTTACACAGACCTCACAGCCCTGAATCAGCTGGGGAGCACCAGGGCCGCTGTGAAAACTCACATACAAGAAGTTCATACATCCACTTACCAACACTGCCAGAAGAGAATGGGGTAAATGCCTCGGGCTTCTCTTCTGCTTTCCACAGTTGCCAAGAACCCCTCATTGGCAGAACATAAACTACAGCAAGAAGGCTGAAAGCAAAGGAGTCTGGGGAATCCTGTTCCCAGGTTTCCAGACTTTGTGATACAAAGGAGAGCACACAATGTGTGGAAGAGGCACTGACTGCCCAGGGCACCCTTCCTCCAGGCCCTTATTACAGTTTCGTTCTTTCCTCCAGCATACAATGGGATGGATGCTGGATTCTGCATTTATTTCATTCAGTCTCCTATCACAGCTGCTTTGCTATTCCAACCAGGTTGTAACACTTTGAGAAGAAAGTCCACTTGTTTGAATCCTTTTTTTGAATCCCCTCAATGCCTGGCAAGCATATTACTTCACACACAGAAGATACACAATAGATATATGCAAATAGCTGCAGAGCTGAAACTTGAGTTCTGGCCTTCTGGCTCCCAATTCAGAGTTCCACCCAACATAACTCAGTCTTTCTTCATTAACAGGATGTGTTTTTTTTTAATGGAAGTTAAGTATGTGTTTGAAATTGCTCAGTTCGGTTTTGCTTACCAGAGAGATTCCTCTAGAGTAAAAAGAACTGAATAGACTACAATGATTGAAAAGTTGTCAGCAGACACTGGGTCAGATTAGTGGAACATTGGTATATATGAAGAGTATTTTCAACTTCCCAGCGAGGTAATGATGAAAAAATAAATGGGACTGAAGAAAACTGCGGCTGGACTCAACCAGCTATTTTTGCAGAATAGGTCAACTCAATCTCATCTGTTTCAAACTAATGGAGAAGCAAATGGAGATGGTCTCTCTACAGTTTTAGTAGTAAATAATAAGCTCATGATGTCGATAGGAGAACCAAGACAAGAAAGCTGATTAGATTTGTCATGGAATTTTTTTGTTAAGGATGAATCTGCAGCTTAAGATGATAATAACAATCACACAAGTGCAAACTGATGTTTTTTGGTTTTCGTTTTTTTTATTTTTGGCCGCATTGGGTCTTCGTTGCTGCGCACCAGCTTTCTCTAGTTGCAGCCAGTGAGGGCTACTCTTCGTTGTGGTGCGCGGGCTTCTCATTGCCGTGGCTTCTCTTGTTGTGGAGCACAGGCTCTAGGCACGCGAGCTTCAGTAGTTGTGGCACATGGGCTCAGTAGTTGTGGCTCCCGGGCTCTAGTTGTGGCACACGGGCTTAGTTGCTCCGCGGCATGTGGGAACTTCCCAGACCAGGGCTCGAACCCGTGTCCCCTGCATTGGCAGGCAGATTCTTAACCACTGCACCACCAGGGAAGCCCCCAAACTGATGTTTATTGGGTGCTTCTCATGTGCCAGGCACCACTCTAAAAATTGTGTATGATCTCACTTAAACCTCATGAGAACCCCATGTGGTACTTTTACAGATGAGAGAACTACAGCACAGAAAAGGTAACTGACATGCCTAAAGACACACATCTAGTAAGTAGTGTCATCAGGATACAAACCCAGGCAGTCTGAGATGATCCTCATGCTTAGCCACTGTTCTATACAGCCAGAAATGTGGCACCTGGGCAGTTATCACTCACTGTTAAAAATTCAGACAACTATGTCAGTAGCTGTTTGAGACTGTCAGTAATGACTATATCAAACAAATCATTGTACTTAACATTACTCTGACTCATGAATTCGCTAGTTGCTATTACCTGTTTACATATATGAACCAAAGTGTCTCATATATATAACTTTATAACATTAGATAAATGTCACTTAACTTTTCTGAGTTTTATTCCAGATCATGCAACCCTTTTTCTTTCCAGTTTATTAGACAAAATGTGAAAGAGAGTCTGCTAAGGAATTCCAGAAGTTTACTAGCAAATGAACAGGCAACAGAAGTGGTTAGATCAAGTTAGAGCTGAGCAGGATCACACAGTACTCCTCTGCCCTCCAGAGGCCATTCTGACTCCAGCCTGGGTCAGGGGCCTGGGAGTCTGAAGCTGCTTGAGATGTCTAGCCTGACCACAGGGCATCTGGGAAGGCCAAGTGGATGCCAAAACCATCCTAAAATGTGCACTCCACTTCAGAATAGATCTGAAAACCTACCTTCCATCCCCTCTCCAACCCAACACAGCCTTTCTATGGCAAGCTCACGCTCTGGGGCAGGAGCACTGATGGGAACCATTTTCACTATAAAACTAAGACTGGGGCTTCCCTGGTGGCGCAGTGGTTGAGAGTACACCTGCCGATGCAGGGGATGCGGGTTCGTGCCCCGGTCTGGGAAGATTCCACATGCCGCGGAGCGGCTGGGCCCGTGAGCCATGGCCGCTGAGCCTGCGCGTCCGGAGCCTGTGCTCCGCAACGGGAGAAGCCACAACAGGGAGAGGCCCGCGTACCGCAAAAAAAAAACTAAGACTGAAGTTGAGCTCTATCCAAGGCCCAACTGGAGTGGTGATTGTTTATCCTTCCCCACCTGCTCCTGCTGTTTCTCTTTCCCCTATTCTCATTAAATAATGCTTAATCCTGCCAATATTAGTCACTTTAAGTCATTAAATAACCCAGCACCCTGGGATATTTTAAGGGGCCAAACTCTCAGTGGGTATCTATTCCTGAAGAGAGCTGAGTTCTAAGGAGCCAGATCAATAAAACGCTGGCCTAAGAGTCAAAATAGCAGGATGGCTCTTGCTCTCCCCTCTTCCCTGCCCTTCCTTGCCCAATCTTTGAAGGTGGCAGTGTGGCTGCCAAAAAGGCAGCCACAGGGAGAGAACAAACTAAGGCAGATGCTGGCCAAGGAAATGGCATCAGGGCAGAGACTGAGAAGTTGGCAGGACCAAGAAGGCCAGCCAAGTAGGCAGTCTTTGTGGTTGGGACATTGGTTACATACAGGAAGATTGAGAAATAAGTAAATATATGACAATGAGAGCCAGGTTTATCAGGGCCTGAGGAGGAATTTACACAAATGGAATGGAGGAAGACTAGAAAAAAAACGGAGGTATTGGATTGGAATTAGAGATTTTGGTGTGAACTCATACATGATGAATTAAATAGACGATAGATAGATAGATAGGATAGATCATCAGTGGATGCCTGTGATACATAGTTATTATAAGCATACTAAACACCCAGATCTTGGTTTCTAAATATCATTCTCCACTAAAAGGAATCAGGGGGGAGGGATAAATTAGGAAATTGGGATTGACATATACATGCTACTAGATATAAAATAAATAACTAATAAGAACCTACTGTGTACTCAATACTCTGTAATGACCTATATGGGAATAGAATCTAAAAAAAAAGTGGATATATGTATATGTATAACTGGCTCACTTAGCTGTACAGCTGAAACTAATACAACATTGTAAATCAACTACACACCAATAAAAATTAATTTAAAAATAAAAATAAACAAATAAAAGGAAACAGGGCTCCTTGAAGAAATGGCTGATTCCAGGACCGGGGCATAAAATGAGCTTGGAACATCCTGTTGTAGCAGAAAATAAGGAAGTGCTCAAAGAATACTTTGATATGTCCAAAGGACATGGGACTCAGCTTGAGAGGTTCACACTAGCCAAAACTGGAACCATCTGATCATCATAATAATGTTATAATAATGATAGATCTTAATCCATTGACTAACATAGGAATCCATGAGTCCATACTGATATGAATAAATGAATGAAAGAATGACTGAATAAGAAAGAAGAGGGGACTTCCCTGGTGGTCCAGTGGTTAAGACTCTATGCTCGCAATGCAGGGGTCCCGGGTTCAATCACTGGTCAGGGAACTGGGATCCCAAATACCAAAGAAAAAGAAAAAAAAAAAGGAAGGGAAAGTGCTTTCTGACAATTGAATGTCATCTAGTAATGTAGAACGAATGGTGGACGTTAAAAATCACCATGTGGCAGCCATCATATTGGTGGCTGATTTAGGTAGGAGTCATCAATGGATACTAAGATTGGTGACTAAAGTTTGATTTGGAACAGGATATTGGGAGAGTCTTGGACTATCTCCCTACAAAACACTATTAAATTGCAAATGGGAAAATGATGACATCACAGTGGAGAAACCAGGCAGTATCAACTTAGCCAGGTGATCTTGGTTAACCTCATCAGCAATGGTTGATATTGGATATCTCCCAATGTGATTCTCTAAGAAGAGCACAGCATCAGTTTGTTTGTTTTGGGGGTGTTGGGTGGTACTCCTACCAAAAATGTATGGCCTGAGTCTGGATGTGAGGAAGCATCAGACAAACCCCAATCAATGGTCATGAAAGACATTAACATTAAGGAATATTAAGGAACTATTCTAGGTTACAGGAGATTAAAGAGACATGACAACTAAATGCAACATGATACTGGATTGGATTCTAGACCACAGAAGAGAGGAAGAGAATGGGATAGTTGTCAAAATTTTAACAGGGTCTCTGGATTGAATAATAGTGTTGTATCAATGTTGATTTTCTGATTCTGGATGGTTATAGTATGATTATATATGAAAGTGCTCTTATTTGGGGGAAATGCACTGTGGTATTTAAGGGACGGGTCATTATGTTTGCAA
This sequence comes from Monodon monoceros, assembly GCF_005190385.1. NCBI lineage: Eukaryota > Metazoa > Chordata > Mammalia > Artiodactyla > Monodontidae > Monodon > Monodon monoceros. The sequence continues at coordinate 100,068,550 of NW_021703778.1, forward strand.
CTTGTTCTCAGAGAAAGAATCATCATATACATTAGAGGGAAAGAAATATGGTAAAATGTTAAAAATTAGGAAATATAGGTAAAGAGAATATGGAAGTTTTGTGTACTGTTCTCGCAACTTTTCTCTCAGTTTGAAATTATCTCAAGATAAAATATTTTTAAATGATATGCCATACTGACTAAAATTAAAAAAACGGATAATGCCTAGTGCTACCAAGGGTATGGAAGAATAGGAGCTCTCATACATTGCTGTGGGGTTATAAACCAGTACAACTACTTTGGAAAACTGTAAGGCTGTCATAAATATACCCTATGACTCAGTAATTCTTCTCCTAGGTATACACCCCAAGAGAGATGCTCATATATGTGCACTACACATATAAGAAGGTTTGGCCAGCACTATTTGTAATGGTCAAAAACTAGAAAAAAAAATCTCTATCAGTTATCAATTACTGCAAAACAAATTATGCCAAAAGTTAGCAGCTGATAACATAGACATTAACATCTCACAGATTCTGTGAGTCAGGAATCCAGTGTGGCTTAGCTCTTAGTCTGTCATGATGTTGCTGTCAAATTGTCAGCCATTGGGCTGCAGTCATTTCAAGGTTTGCCTGGAGCTGGAGAATCTGCTTCCAAGCTCATTCATCTCTCACCACTTGGACCTCTCCAGAGGGCTGACTCATGACATGACACTGATTTCCCCCAGGTAAGCAAACTAAGAGAGAGAACCCACAATGGAAGCCACAGTCTTTTTGCAACCTAATCGCGGAAGTGAAAACCCATCGCTTTTGCCGTATTCTATTCATTAGAGACTGGTCACTGGGTCCAGCTCACACTCAGGGAGAGAGGATTACACAATGTGATGAATAACAGGAGACAAGGATCACTAGGGGCTATCTTAGAGACTACCTACTACACAACCCAAGTGTCCAACAATGTTAGAACAGGTAAATAAATTACGGTCTATTTAAATACAGCGCAGTATTAAAGAATAAAAAAGAAACGAATTACAGCTACTTGCATCAAGAAACGACTCTCACAGACAAAATGTTAGGAAAAAATAAACACAAAAAACAATCATATGGTATGATTCTATTTACACAACATTCAAAAAGAGGCAAAACTAAGCCATGATAATAGAGGTTGCCTTTGCAGTGGAAGGATGGAGTAATGACTAGGAAGAATGCTTCCAGAATGTCGGTAATATTTTAGATCCTAACCTGGATCACGATTACGTGGGGGGTTCATTTCATAAAAAGGTATCGAGCTGTACACTTTTGGTGTCTGTGCTCTTCTGTATGCTTAGTATACTTCAATTAAAGATTTTACTTAAAAAAATTAATCCCCCAAAATTCAGAATTGGGTTTATTTGGTAACTTTTTATTTTGATATCATTTCAAGTTTATAGAAAAGTTGCAAGAATCATACAAAGCACTCCAATATACTCTTTCCCCAGATTCACCAAGTGTTTTCATTTTGCCCCATTTGCTTTATCATTCTGTGTATGTGTATTCATTTTTTTCTGAACCGTTTGAAATTAAGTTGCAAACGTCATACCTATTTGCCCCTAAATATTTCAATGGGCATTTCCTATGAACAAGCACATTCTCTTATATAATCACAATACAATTATCAAAATCAGGAAATTTAACTTTGATACAATACCATTGTCTAATCTACAGTCCCACGTAAAATTTCATCAATTGTTCCACAATGTCCTTCCTTTTTTTTTTTAAGTGCAGTCTCCAATTCCAGGATTATATGTTACATTTAGCTGTCATGTGTCTTTATCCTCCTTTCATCTGGAACAGTTAATCAGTTTTTCATGTCCTTGACTTTTTTGAAGACTACAGGCCAGTTATTTGTAGACAATCCCTCAGTTTGGATTAGTCTGATGTCTCTTCATGATTAGATTCAGATTATGCATTTTTGGCAGGAATGCCAACTTGCCAATGCATCACATCAGAGGTACATGATGCTACTTGGTCTCCTTATTGGTAATATTAATTTTGATTATTTGATTAAGTCAGTGTCTACCAGATTGTGCCACTGTAAAATTACTATTTTTCCCTGTGTAATCACTAGATAATCTTGAGACTATGTAAGTGTCATGTTCCTTAGCAAACTCCCCCACAAATTTTAGCTTCCTTTCATGATTCTTGCCTGAAGCAATTATTAATATGGTGGTTGCCAAATGGTGATTTTCTAATTCCATCATTCCTTCCTCATTTATCATATTTATTAGTTGGCATTCTGCTGAAAGGAGATTTTCCCTTCTTTACCTTTTATATATTTATTCATTCATTTGTGTACATCAGTATGGATTCATGGATTATTTTAGTTAGTGGATTACTATGTTATTATTAATTCTGAGGTTCTAACTGTTCTCAATTTGGCTAATAGGAGATCTAGGATAAATTCTTGACCTGACTTACTTATTACTAGCCAAGTGACCTTATACTCTGAAATTCCCTCATACTGAAATAAAAACAGAATGTGAATTTGGACTTCACAATGTACCCAAGTACAACAAATGTATAGAGGAAAGGCAGTACAATGTAAGAGAAGAGGGATAATTAGAGAAAGGCTATGAACCTTAAGTTGAGAAATCTCCCTAGATTTTATCTTTAAGTTTCAGTAATAAATGGTTAACTCAAAGTAAATGACAACAGCAGGGATGAATGTTAAGTCTCTATTAAAACCTGCCATGTTTGAAATCAGGAAGAAACAGTAGTTAAAGTTCACAGATAAATAACTTCAGACTTCTTTTTTCTTTGCCGTAAAGGCTCCATTTTCCATCAACTCACCACGCACGGTTCCATTTTCATTTGTCTGAAGGCTCCGTGTTAAGTATCATCTAACAACAGTAAGAACTAGAAGTTCACCTATAACTTAGGATAATACAAAAAGAAATTGTTTATAAGACCAGGTTATTTTTTCTTATTCTTATCCAGTCTCAATAGGATGATGACTTTTTAAGTAATCACTTTTTATTTATGGAGAGAAAATTCTCAGACAAAAATGAACTCTATTTTCTACATCTTGAGTAACAAACATAAAATCTCCATGAGGCATTCTACTTTTCAAAATCTAGATTATGTTAAATAACTCCTACATTTAAGAAGAGAGAAAAGCCTGTCAAACAAAGTGGGGCTTTTTTCTTACATAGAACACTGAGTTGACAGCAAACACCTCAAGAACTCTGAAAACGTGACAAGTAAAATCAACACATATCATTAGGAAACAAAAAGTAAAAATCAGAAGAGAGAGCTTGACCACTGCTCAACAATGGAATTAATATATCTGAGATATTAGAAACTGAAAGATTGAAACTTAGAGGAATAAAGACAATTGGAAAGGCAAGCTCTGCTCAGGGAAGACACAACATAGGGAGCTTTAGTCTCTTATAAGATTGGTTACTTTAACCAGCCTTGGACACAATCAAATATCTAGACCTTCCAAGTGAGGAAGCTTTTAACATCATTGGACAACATCCTACAAAGCCTATTTGAGCAGCAATCAGCTTTTGGTAACGCCCACTATTCCTTCCTGACCCCTTCAAACTGCAACAGATATGACGGAAGTTAGGCTCAGCACATTTAGTCATCCAAACTGTTTTGAAAATGTTAGAGCAAAAAGATGAGAAGAAAATCATATGTTGTGCTATGAAAATCAAGAGAAGAAGAGTGTTAGAAAAAAGGGGGATCAACAGCGTCAAATGCCACAGAGAAGCTAAGACAGGGAGGGCTGAGAAAAACCCACTGTGCCTTGTGACTAGGAAGCCAGGACTGCCTTTCGGTAACCAGTTCGAATGACAGGGACAGAGGCCGAAGCTGCAGCAGGAGTCAAGCGAGCAGAACTAGGAGTGAATGTGCATTGAGAATGGAGTTTCATTCTTAAACCTGTTAGCACAAGTTCCTGTGCCTGACGCACAGTGAGGCCGAACAAACAGAAACATCAAAGCTTGGAGCAGAGAAAGGTTTACTGCAAGGCCATGCAAGGAGAAGGGTGGCTCATGCCCAAAAGAACCCCGAGCTCCCAGAAGGGTTTTGGCAAAGCATTTTGAAAAGCCAGGTGAGGGAGGGCGGTTGCAGGGTATGTGATCGACTCATGCACAGTTCTGTGACTGGCTGAGGATGAGGGAACAGGGCGGTGTCACAAGGGTTAACATTATTAGTCCTTAGGCGCCAGGAGGCCTGGGGCTATGTGCTAAAGGTCATCAAGTAGTAAACATCTTCCATTTGGTGGGGGGGGGGTTCACATCTGTAAAACAACTCAGGAAATGTGCATCAAATACTGTTATCTAGGTACTTCAGAGATAAGCTAAACATTGGATATGGGGGAAGGGCCTGTCTGGGGAAGGTCCCATAGGCTCCTGCTCCATTATAAACCTGCAACAATAAAAGGGTTAGAAAAATAGGCTAAGAGTTGCATCAAGGTCAAACAAAGGTTTTTGGGGTGTGTGTGTGTGTGTGTGTGTGTGTGTGTGTGTTCCAGCACAGAGAAAAAAGATTATGTCTACAGGCCAAGGAGAGAAGAGGAAATTAAAGGTGCTTAAGTTAGACAAAAAGAAGATATTTAAGGGAGAAATCTTTGACTCTAGCTGTTATAGCATCCACAAGGATGAAGAGGGAGAAAACAAAGAGGATTGAGAACACAAGGATAGTTCAAACTTAAAAAGAGGAAGTTCAGTTCTTCTAAGATGGGGAGAAAGAAACAGAGTTATTTTGGAATGGATTAAAAGGCTCACCTCACATGGTTCTTTTCTTTGTTAGGAAAGTAGGAGGTAAGGGCCCCTGTCAAAAGAGAAGAAGGTATAGGTACAGAGGGGCAACCAGAGGGAACCAAAGGAGAGAAAAGGCTTAGAACAACTGTGAGCAGTAAACTACACACATAACAGACACCTGACACAAAGTAGGCACACAGTGGATGTTTGAATGAGTTGTCAGGAACAAGACAAGGATGTCCACTCTCACCACTCTTATTCAACATAGCTTTGGAAGTCCTAGCCACAGCAACCAGAGAAGAAAAAGAAATAAAAGGAATACAAATTGGAAAAGAAGAAGTAAAAAGGTCACTGTTTGCCAATGACACGATACTATACGTAGAAAATCCTAAAGATGCCACCAGAAAACTACTAGAACTAATCAGTGAATTTGGTAACGGAGCAGGATACAAAATTAAGGCACAGAAATCTCTGGCATTCCTATACACAAACAACGAAAAATCAGAAAGAGAATTAAGGAAACACTCCCATTTACCATTGCAACAAAAAGAATAAAATACCTAGGAATAAACCACCTAAGGAGGCAAAAGACTTGTACTCAGAAAACTATAAAACACTGATGAAAGAAATCAAAGATGACATAAACAGATGGAAAAATATACCATGTTCTTAGATTGGAAGAATCAATATTGTGAAAATGACTATACTACCCAAAGCAATCTACAGATTCATTTGCAATACCTATCAAATTACCAATGGCATTCTTTGCAGAATTAGAACAAAAAATCTTACAGTTCGTATGGAAACACAAAAGACCCCAAATATCCAAAGCAATCTTGAGAAAGAAAAACAGAGTTGGAGGAATCAGGCTCCCTGACTTCAAACTATACTACAAAGCTACAGTAATCAAGACAGTATGGTACTGGCACAAAAAGAGAAATATAGATCAATGGTACAGGATAGAATGCCCAGAGATAAACCCACACACATATGGGCACCTAATTTATGACAAAGGAGGCAAGAACATAGAAAGGAGAAAAGACAGCCCCTCCAATAAGTGGTGTTGGGAAAACTGGACAGTTACATGTAAAAGAATGAAATTAGAACACTACCTAACACCACACACAAAAATAAACTCCAAATGGGGACTTCCCTGGTGGCGCAGTGGTTAAGAATCCGCCTGCCAATGCAGGGGACACAGGTTCAATCCCTGGTCCGGGAAGATCCCACATGCTGCGGAGCAACTAAGCCTGTGCTCTAGAGCCCGTGAACCACAACTACTGAGACTACGTGCTGCAACTACTGAAGCCTGCGCGCCTAGAGCCCATGCTCCCCAACAAGAGAAGCCACAGCGATAAGAAGCCCATGCACTGCAACAAAGTGTAGCCCCGACTCACCGCAACTAGAGAAAGCCCGCACACAGCAATGAAGACCCAGTGCAGCCAAAAATAAATAAATAAAATTTTAAAAAAAAATAATAAAAAAAATAAACTCCAAATGGATTAAAGACTTAAATGTAATACCAGACACTATAAAACTTTTAGAGGAAAACATAGGAAAAACCCTCTTTGACATAAACCACAGCAAGATCTTTTCTGACCCACCTCCTAGAGTAACAGAAACAAAAACAAAGATAAACAAATGGAACTTAATTAAACTTAAAAGCTTTGCACAGCAAAGGACACCAAAAACAAAACAAAAAGACAACCCTCAGAATGGGAGAAAATATTTGCAAATCAAACAACAGACAAAGGATTAATCTCCAAAATATACAAACAGCTCATGGAGCTCAATATCAAAAAATCAAACAATCCAGTTAAAAAATGGGCGGAAGACCTAAATAGACATTTCACCAAGGAAGACATACAGATGGCCAAGAGGCACATGAAAAGATGCTCAACATCACTATTAGAGAAATGCAAATCAAAACTACAATGAGAAAAAAAAAAAAAAAACTACAATGAGGTATCACCTCATGATGGTTGGAATGGCCATTATCACAAAAGCTAGAAACAATAAATGCTGGAAAGGGTGTGGTGAAAAGGGAACCCTCCTATACTGTTGGTGGGAATGTAAATTGATACAACCACTATGGAAAACAGTATGGAGCTTCCTTAAAAAGCTAAAAATAGAACTACCATATGACCCAGCAATCCCACTACTGGGCATATATCCTGAGAAAACCATAATTCAAAGAGAGACATGCACCACAGTGTTCACTGCAGCACTATTTACAATAGCCAGGTCATGAAACCTACCTAAATGTCCATCGATAGATGAATGGATAATGAAGATATGGTGCATATATACAATGGAATATTACTCAGCCATAAAAAGAAACAAAATTGAGTTATTTGTAGTGAGGTGGATGGACCTAGAGTCTGTCATACAGAGTGAAGTTAAGTCAGAAAGAGAAAAACAAATACCATATGCTAACACATATATATGGAATCTAAAACAAATTGTACTGATGAACCCAGTTGCAGGGCAGGAATAAAGAGGTAGACATAGAGAATGGACTTGATGACATGGGGTGGGAGGGCAAAGCTGCAGCGAAGTGAGAGTAGCATTGACATATATACACTACCAAATGTAAAATAGTTGGCTGGTGGGAAGCAGCAGCATAGGATAGGGAGGATGGGAGGGAGGCTGAAAAGGGTGGGGATATAGGGACATGTGTATGTATATGGCTGATTCGATTTGTTGTGCAACAGAAACTAACATGGTATTGTGAAGGAATTATACTCCAATAAAGACCTATTACAAAAGAATTTCTCATAATTTTTATAATATTCTGCAGTACCACTATGGTATTGTTAGCAGACTGGCAAATCCAAAAGATAAAAGAGGAAAGATAAGTCACTGCCTTCAATGTGACCTGGGGGCTTTCCCCAAAGGTCTTGGGGGGAAAAAAAGTAAGAGCTCCAGGGTTCATAGGCTTTGATTTGTCACAATAGACCCAATATTGGGATAGACTTGGAAACACAGGTTGGGTAAGAAGCTAACTGTACAAAAAAAAAAAAAAAATGTCTTGGTATGAGCTTCATTTATCAATGCTTTATCATAAAATCATCATTATATGTTCAAGTTTGTGATTTTTTTTTAATTTTGCTACTTTTTCTTTGTGAGTATATGCAAGACCATGGTCAACCATCTGCTCTTGGCTCCCCACACCGCTCACCCAGAGAACTCAAGTAGTCTTACAGTTTCCATCATCACATCAGTGCTGACAATGACAAATGTTTTCAGTTTCCTATCTCTCCCACAAACTCCAGTGTCATTTTTCCATCTAGGTACAAGATATTCCTACATGCATATCCCACTGTCATTGCAAATTCAGATATCCAAAATTAAACCCACACCTTCCCCAAATCCAGCTCCACTACTGTAAAAATCAGAGTCTAATCAAGAGACAGAAACTACACCAGTTATTTGAACAGAGAGAACTGAATATAAAAAATTAAGTTAGGTTTTTTTTTTTTTTAAGTTAGGTCTTAATTCAAAACAGAAACAGACTCACAAACATAGAAAACAAACTTATGATTTCCAAAGGGGAAAGGAGGGAGAGGGATAAATTAGGAGTTTGAGATTAACAGATACGTACAACTATATACAAAATAGATAACCAACAAGGACCTACTGTACAGCACAGGGAACTATATTCAATATCTTGTAATAACCTATAATGGAATAAATCTGAAAAGGAATATATATATATACACATACATATATATAACTGAATTACTTTGCTGTCTACCTGAAACTATCACAACACTGTGAATCAACTATATTTCAATTTAAAAAAAGAAAAAAAAATAATTTAGGTATCATTGTTATTTCACCTGTTCTCCCACCATTAGCCACCATATATCTTTCTATTCTACTCACACTTGCCCCATTTTTTGTTTCTCATATTTTCAATATTATACCAATCACATTTTTAAATAGTGCTATAAGGTGAATCGTGTCTCCCCAAAATTTATATGTATGTAACTGTATTTGGAGACAAGGTCTTCAAAGAGGCAATTAAGCAAAAATGAGGTCTTTAGGATGGGCCTTAATCCAATGTGACCATTGTCTTTATAAGTAGAGGAAATCTGGACCCAAAGAGAGACACCAGAAACATGTGCAGACAAAAGGACAACCATGTAAAGACAGAGAGAGGGTTGCCATCTACAAGCCAAGGAGAAAGGCCTCAGAAGAAACCAAATCTGCTGACACCTTGATCTTGGACTTCTAGCCTCCCAAATTATGAGAAAATTAATTTCTGTTGTTTAAGTGCCTAGTATATTGTTACAGCAGCCCCAGTAAGCTAATACAGATAGTATCTAGGAATATAAACAAAATATATAATCATTGCTAGAAGTGTTAAAACTATAGAAAAATGTAAAGATGGAAATAAAAATTACCCATAATTACATCACCTTGAGATTATCCTCATATAAAATGTTTGGTGTATTTTCTTTCAGGCTTTTTTCCTAAGACATGCATTTTTTTTTCCACAAAATTAACAGCATAATGTACTTATAGTTTTGCATTCTGCTTCTTTTACATAATTACATACATTTTTTACTAAGTCATAAACATTTTGCCAACTTGTTATAGTTAAAAATACGTTTTGAAATGAACACATATTCTGTTGAATGAATGCAGCCTAAGCCATTTGCACTTCCCTATTGGTTAAAATGTAGATGGTTTCCAATTTCTGTCATTTTAAATAACACTGTAATGATCATCTTTGAATATCGGTATTTTTTACTATTTTCTTAGGAGAAACTCTTAAACAAAATAGAGATTGTTTCAAGTTTTTACCAACTTAAATAGCACTGTAATTAACATCTATGAATATAACTGGTTAATTTCTTAGGATAAAGTCTTCGTAAAGGAATAACAGGGTTAACTCCATTACAGACCAGTCTTCATACTATCCTCCACAGGCCTGTTGTTTTACTCCCTCTGCCTGGAAGCACCAGCCAAAATCTCATCCACTCTCCTCTTTCATGAATTTTCCGTGACTGTTGTGGTCCATATTAACTTTGAACTCACAGTTAATATGTATTTTGTTACCTAACACTTCATTATATACTCTCTTTAAAACACTTTAAACGGGAACTTCCCTGGTGACACAGTGGTTAAGAATCCACCTGCCAATGCAGGGGACACAGGTTCAAGCCCTGGTCTGGGAAGATCCCACAAGCCACAGAGCAACTAAGCCCATATGCCACAGCTACTGAGCCCACATGCCACAACTACTGAAGCCTGCGCACCTAGAGCCCATGCTCCACAACAAGAGAAGCCACTGCAATAAGGAGCCCGCACACCGCAACGAAGAGTAGTCCCTACTCCCCGCAACTAGAGAAAGCCCGTGCACAGCAACAAAGACCCAATGCAGCCAAAAATCAATAAATAAAATAGATACAACATTAAAGAAATAAAAAATGTTTTTAAAAAATTGAGCAAAGGACTTGAATAAACATTTTTCCAAAGAAGACATACAAATGACCAACAGGTACATGAAAAGGTGCTCAATATCAATAATCATCAAAGAAATGCAAATCAAACCATAATGAGATTATCACCTCACACCCGTTAGAATGGCTGTTATCAAAAAGACAAGACATAAAAAAAAAAAAAAGACAAGACATAACAAATGCTGATGAGGATATGGAAAAAAAAGGAATGCCTGTACTCTGCTGGTGGAAATGTAAATTGGTACAGCCACTTTGGAAAACAGTATGGAGGTTCCTCAAAATCTTGAAAATAGAACTACTATATCCAGCAATCCCACTCCTGGGTATTTATCCAAAGGAAATGAAATCTCTATCCCAGAGAGATATCTGCACTTCTATGTTCTCTGCAGCGTTATTTACAATAAGCAAAACACTGAAACAAGTGTCCACTGACAGATGAATGGATAAAGAAAACATGATATTATATATATATATATATATATATATATATAATGGAATAGTATTTAACCATAAAAAAGGAGGAAATCTTGTCATCTGCAACATGGATGAACACTGAGAGCATTATTTATGCTAAGAGAAACAAGTCAAACATAAAAAGACAAATATGTACGATCTCTCTTGTATGTATAATCTTTAAAAAGCTGAACTCATGGAAATAGAGAGTAGATTGGTTGTTGCCAGGGGCAAGGGATGGGGGGGGAATAGGTGAAAGTGGTCAAATGGTACAAACTTTCAGTTATAGGGTGAATAAGTTCTGGGGATCTAATTACAGAACGGTGACTATAGTTAACAATACTGTATTATATACTTGAAAGCTGCTAAATGAGTAGATCTTAAAAGTTCTTACCACAAAGAAAAAAGAAAACATAGCTATGTGAGGTGATGGATGTGTTAACCAACCTTATTGTGATAACAATTCTGCAATATATACATATATCAAATCAGCACATTGTACACCTTAAACATGTATGTTATATGGCAATTGAATCTCAATAACATGGGGTGGGGGGAGATTTTTCTCTTTATCACTGGTTTTCAACCATTTAATCATGATGTGGCTTGGTATGATTTTGTATTTATCCTACTTGTGGTCTGTTGGATCTGTGAATTTATAGTTTTTATCATTTTTTAGAACTTTTAACCATTATTTCTTCAAATGTTTCCTCTGTCCCTCTCCCCTTGTCCCAGGACTCCAACTATATGTATAATATACCACTTACGATTATCCCACAAGTCACTGAGACACTGTTTAATTTTTTAGCCTTTTATTTTCCCTGTGCTTTAGTTTGCATGGTTTCTATTGCTAGGTCTTCAAGTTCACTGATCTGTTCTTCTGCATTGTCTAATATGTTGTTAAGCCCAGCCAGTGAATTGTTCATTTTCTGAATATTGTATTTTCCATCTCTATAAGTTTCACCTAGTTTTTTTCATATCTATTTCTCTCCTCATTATGTTAACTTTTTCCCTTAAATTATTGAGCATAGTTACAGTAGCTTTTTAAACATCATTTTGTGCTAATTCATCATCTCTGTTATTTCTGGGTCTGTTTATATTGACTTTGCTCCTACTGACTTTTTTACTTCTTTGCATGCCTAGTAATTTTTAATTACTGTTGAACAATGTGAATATTATATTGTTGAGTGTCTAGATTGTATTGTGTTCCTTTAAAGGATGTTCAATTTTGTTTGGAAGTTATGTGCAGATCAGTACCACCTCCACATACCATCATATTGGGGAACTGGCCCTCAACATTGGAATTTTGGACACAAGCATTCAATTCCTAGCAGAAGGGAAGAAAAAACTGAGCTCACTGTAGCCATCTGCTATTTTGGTTTTATCCTTCTTCTTCCTCTGCCTGAAACCTGCAGCTCTAGGCCAGTTTTTATCAATCTTTCCATTCCCCAATCCTACTAACAACTACACATGAGTGCATACCCACACACACACACATACATTGCGTGCATACACAGCCAAGTCACAGCAATTGCTCTTTTTAAACTAGAGTGACCACCTACATCATGGCTTTCTTAATTTATGATCCTTTAATTTGTGATCCTAATGAAAGCCAGCCAGTCAGTCACTTTCAAAAACCTAATATGCCTAATGAGAATTAAAATCAGGTGCAAATCTCTTGTTCACAACAGGTTTGCCACCAGGACATAGGTCTCGTGAAAACCATCACTAAATCTAAGCCAAAATGGGAAAGGAAAATATTCATATCAACACCATTGTTGGGACTTCCCTGGTGGCGCAGTGGTTAAGAATCCACCTGCCAATGCAGGGGACACAGGTTCAAGCCCTGGCCCGGGAAGATGCCACATGCCACAGAGCAACTAAGCCCAAGAGTCACAACTACTAAGCCTGCGCTCTAGAGCCTGCGTGCCACAACGACTGAGCCCACGTGCCACAACTACTGAAGCCCACATGCATAGAGCCCGTGCTCCGCAACAAGAGAAGCCACTGCAATGAGAAGCCCGCACACCACAATGAAGAGTAGCCCCCGCGCACAGCAATGAAGACCCAATGCAGCCAAAAATAAAAATAAATAATAAAATTTTAAAAAAAAGAAAAGCTTAATGAGGGGGAAAAGTACAAAAGATAGGAGGCTTGTTCCCTGCCTCTAGAAATGTACCATCTAAAAGGAAAAATAGGACCAATTCCCGTGAAAAGGCAATAAAAACACACAGAAATACCAGAAATAAGTGCAAACTAATATAAGCAGACCTCAGTTAGCTTTAGTGGTAAGGAAATGCTCTTTTCCCAAGCACAAAAACCTATTCACATAACATTAAAATTTATTTCAGTTATCTACTGCCAGACAACAAAGTACTCCAAAATTCAGTGGCTTAAAACCACAATCATTTTACTTGCTTGTATTTTGCAACTTGGGCAGAGCTAAGCAGAGAAAACAGCCTATCTCTGCTCCACATAGAGTCACCCAAAGTAACTACAGTAGAGGCTGAAGAATCCACTTCCATGATGGCCTTCTTCACATGGCTGGACAGCTGGTGGTGACTGTTGGCTGGGAGCTCAACAGGAGCTGTTAGCCAAGGCCTCAGTGCTCCTCCGTGTGGTTAGGTTGGGCTTTTCACAGCATGGAAGTCTGAGAAGTCAAACTTCCAACACAGTGGCATCTCCCTGAATGCAAAAGTATTGTCTTCTTAAGGCATAGGCCTAAAATGAATTCTAAGGATTAAAGCAAGTCATAGGCCAGCCCAGATTCAAGAGGAGGGAACTATCAGGGGTGCAAAACTGAGAGGAATGATTCATTTGGGGCCACCAAAGTAACAGTCTACCATATGATAGGTTGTTTGGTTTTTGGTTTTTTTGCCAACTGCTCTGTAGCTGTATATTTGTCATTACTTCTAACTGTATTGATTTTTCAAAATAATCTTTAAAAAGCTTGTTTACAATGGTGTCCAATATATGTGATTAATAGGTCATACCCTTAATTACCGCTAAATCTGTATTATATTTCTTTGCCTTCTGTTTTTACCATTCCTGTCAGGTATATTTATAACCAGCCCAAACTAGCAGTGATTGAAATCGTTTCAGGCTATTGTATCTTTCTCAAACTATACTTTGCTACTTCAAAAGCATTCTGTAGTTTAAGAGTCTTCATAGGGGTTCAAATATACTCAACTCCCACCTTTCTTCTTTTTTCTTTGGAGGAGGGGAACTTCACCTCATGTATCTCTAGAAATGCTATCAGTTTCAAGAACCCAAGCAACAAAGACCTACCAGTCTAGACAAAAAAGACCTTCAATTATCTTACACAACAAAATCTGGAGATAGGTGTTTCCAAGCCTGCTGCAGCAGCTCAATGACATCATCAAGTATTCAGGGGTTTTCTATCTTTCCATACAACCATCTTCAGCATGTTAGCTTTTTTTTTTTAACTTCTTATTTTATATTGGAGTATAGTTGATTAACAATATTGTTAGTTTCAGGTGTACAGCAAAGTGATTCAGTTATACATATACATTATACATGTATCTATTCTTTTTCAAATTCTTTTCCTATTTAGGCTGTTATATAATACTGAGCAGAATTCCCTGTGCTATACAAGTAGGTCTTTGTTGGTCATCCATTTTAAATATAGCAGTGCGTACATGTCAATCTCAAACTCCCTAACGATCCACCTTTCATCTTTAAAGATCTGTCCCCTCAATGTCACAAGATGCTCCTCAACCAACCCCTAAGGAAAGGGAAGGAGAAAGATGGAGCCTCCTCTTGAAGCTTTGTCTTTTTATCTGGAAGGAAAATATTTCCTAGAAGCTGCCTTCCCTCAATTCCTGTCAAACTCCAAACCACGCTTAAATTTCACTGGATCTGCGATTACAGTATTATCTAGCAACAAGAATCGAACATCACTGGCCAGGACAACCCCACACCAAGGACAGCCAAGGTCGTCTAGAGGGTACCTTTTAGTTTAACAAGTCGCAGGAAAATCACGGATTTTAAAGACAAAGAAAACCTCCCAGGTTTTTGCAGCCACTAACGAACGCCGGTGGTGATATGGCTCTGAACTTCAATCTCCCGAAAACACTCTCTGCGCGATCTTGTTAAGGTGGCCCTTTGCAGCTTCTTACCCACTTCAAATATGGTCGTCAAGCTCCAGTCTCCTTTACCTCCTGAGCGTGGCGACAGCTCTGGCTTCATGCCCATTTCCAAAAGGGCCTCCTCCCGCGAGGCTGCGGTTCTCAGTGCGCAGACGCGAACGTAAATCCTCTTCTTGGTAAGATGGCGCTGGGGTTGATGTGCGGACGCCGGGAGCTTCTGCGCCTGCTACGGCCCCAGCGTCAGGTAAGGATGCCCCGAAGCCGAGCGCCAGGATGCCACCCTATCCCTGTGACCCGAGCCAGGAATGACTCGTGCTGTGGGCATGAGAAGACGCTGATCTTTTCACCGGGATCTGCGTCTCGTGACCTCGGGTCATATGAGGACGCGGGAGGGCTCCGTTCCCGACTCCGCGGGTTCAGCAGCCTACTATCGTGGTCTGTTCCTGGGAACAGGCGTCACTCCTTCTAAGGAAACCTCAGCCTCAACCTCTGGGCCCCGGCGTGGGTCTGCGGTAGCTAAGATGCAGGACTCACAGCTTGCAAGCCTTCAGGGTCGCAGTCTGAGTGCGGGGAGTAGAATGTGCTCACCTGTGGTAGCTGGCTGCCTGTCTGGGTTGGGGGGGCGCGGGGGGAGACGGTGAGCATAATGAGTGACTTCACCAAGTAAAAGGATTCCATCTTCCTTTTACCCACTCAGTTCCACAGCGTTGCAGGGCCCTGCCAATGGCCCCGGAAAGCGCTGACAGCGGGGCTCCGGTTCCCAGCCGGCCGCTGCTGCGGGCACCCGCACTATGTAATCCTCGCGGCCCCAGGCCCCCGGGGCCTCAGTACCTCTGCCATCTCTTTTGCAGAAGCCCAGGTAAGAGACGTTTCGTCCCTTGCAGTGTTAGGAGTGGTGCTTCTTTCTGATTTGTTTTTATTTTGCTTTGACTAGGGGGAGGGGAATGTGGAGCAGAGTTCTTGTCCGCACTCCACCCAACTCGCGAAATGATAGCATCTCTGCTTGGGATAGATTTTCAGATCAGTGGGGAAATTATTGAGAGCACAGGAGGAAAGATTTACATTATATACTAGGCGTTGTTTGCCAGAATGGTGGCAAGCCACTGATGGTGGTATGAGATGTGATTCTGTGTGTGTATTAGAAAAATTATAACTTGCATATCAAGTGTGGACAAAGAATGTAACCTGCTATATCAGTAAACAAAGGACGTTGCGGCCTTCAGCCACTGCAGCCACCCCCAACCGTGCACCCTGAGGGAATTCAGGATGGAGAAACAAAACTGGCCCTAGACCGTTAAGGTACATATCAAAGTAGTGATTTCAATAAGCCCAAAGTCTTGCGTATTTCCATACTTAGAAAAGCACTAGGGCTTCCCTGGTGGCGCAGTGGTTGAGGGTCCGCCTGCAGATGCAGGGGACATGGGTTCGTGCCCCGGTCCGGGAAGATACCACATGCCGCAGAGCGGCTGGGCCCGTGAGCCATAGACGCTGAGCCTGCGCGTCCGGAGCCTGTGCTCCGCAACGGGAGAGGCCACAGCAGTGAGAGGCCCGCATACCGCAAAAAAAAAAAAAAAAAAAAGGCACTAAATTCATTAACTTGAGACATCTGGTTTTTATTTAATTAGCAGTAATTTTTTGGTGTTTGACTACCTGGTGTTTTTGGTTTGCTTTGCTTTGTTTGCAAAAACTCCTGTACATCCTGGCTCTTCCCTTACCTCTTTGGAACATCCCTCAGAGCTGAGAGGTTGTATCCTGGGCTTATGTCCTCAGTAATGCCCCAAATAATACACAGTTCTCAACGTTTAGGTCGTGCATTTTTTTTCAGTCATAGCCTGGGCTACCAACAAAGGGACCCAGAGCAGAGTTTTCCCCTTCACCTGAAATCTGAGGAACTGGAGCCTTGGTACCAGCAGAGGCCTCTTGTACCCATCTGCCTCCTCAGAGAGTCCAGACAAACTTTGGTGAGTCTCTCCTGGTTCTTGGATCTCCCACTTATTGTTTGATGATCCTGAGTTTTATTTGGCAGTGTCTAACGGGCACCTGGCTGCGCAGTTGAAAGATACTGGGAGTTACTCAGTTGAGGCACTCTGAGTGGTCTGGACTGGGTGATTAGCTGAGAAGCTGGCCTAACCTTTTTTCAGAAAGCTAGCCTCCAGTTAACACCCTGCCAGGTTTCTGTGCTTATATTTGCAAGTAGGTACTTAATTGGGAATTAAAGGAGACCTTGCCCTGAAAATAGCCAATATGGGCTCTTTTTATTTTATATGCAGTTAAGCTAGAGAAAGCCAGCTTGATAAAACATCATTTCGGTATTCTGACCTTACAAAGAAACAAAAGCCCTTCTAGGGAACTTGCGTTTTTCTGTCTTTGAAATGTAAACCTTCTACCTAATCTTCTTGCGTGCGTGCGTGTGTGTTGTGTGTGCGTGTGCGTGCATGTGTGTGTGAAGTTGGTCTCTGCCATCCGGAAAGTACACATATGGTGTACGTTTGGCAGCCAGTTGAATAGACTGAGATTCTGAGCAGTCTTGTCTGACTGCGCCAGCTCTCAGGGACTTCAGTCATCTTAATCTTCGGTGCGTCAGCCTATATAACAAAGACCTTTAATTTCTTAGACTGTTTTTTAGGAGTAAACTTTCTAGATCTGTGAAGACTACATCCTTTGCACTCTCTTGTGGGGATGCTTCTTGCATCTTATCGGTTTGAGTTGTAATTAAAATACCACCTATCAATAGCCATTGGATCCTTTAAATTGGAAAAACTTCTAAATTGGTAAACTTTTAGAGAACTGTTATTATAAACAGCTGTTTTATTGGTACCTATAAAAAATAAATTAGAAGGTGGATACACACACACAATAGTTAACCTTAAAACTCCCTTTAGTTTAAAAAAAAAGGGTTTGGGAAACCTTATTTGTGGCCTCTGCTTCCTTTCAGAGGGTCTTACAGATGCAAAACATCGACGATAATGTTAATGAGGCTGATTAACAGGGAGGTTAAAAAAATGAAGGGAAAGTCTAGGGTCTCCTTCCCAACAGGTGGAAATTTTAAAGGAACTTATCCCAAATGGATAAAGAATCTTTAGATGGCTATTAAGAAATGAGATAAATAAAACGTATGTTAATAGGGTTAAAACAAAAGGTTTTGATACAACACTACCTGAGGTTGGATGGACCAACGTTATTGGTCCCCAACATTAAAGGGCCCCAAACGAGTCCACTCTTATTTACTTACCCCAGTGTAATGTGTGTGTGTGTATATATACTTTTTCCCTCCTTCTAAAGGCTATAAGAAACTTACACTGCGATACCTGACCAGCAATTGCTTGGGGCCACCGGCCCATTGATCAAGTTAAAAGATTGACAAAAGAGCCTGAGTCCCTTGGCTCAACCTCTTACTGAGGACCCCAGAGCCTTTTATACAAAAATAGATTAAATGATTGGGATAAAAAGAAAGTTTCTGGACTCCTTTTAAGACCAAGGCTTGTTGATGGGATCCTAATAGAAACTAAAGTTAAAGATATAGAAGTTGATAGACTTGAGATAAAAATATTTAAATGGACTTTATGTAAGAGGGTTACATCTCTTTTGCCTAATTATATTGTAGGATAGATATTATGTCTCACTGGGAAATGCTTCCCCAGCCTGGTATTATAAGACAGGGCATATAAATCTGCCCCTCAGACAATATTAATTAAGCATACTAAAGGAAACCAGTAGGGTTACCAGAGCCCAAACAATACAAAGTAAAAACTGAGAGCTAATATTCCAGGGTTAATGAAAATAGTAATAGAGATTTGCTCTGGGTCTAACTGGTGCACTCAGAAAGGGGGCCTTTGTTGAATGCCTTGTCCAAACTTTTGAAGACATGATAAATTGAACCCTAAGAACTCTTGGTTTTCAGTTTAGTCGGAAATCTCAGTGATATTAAAAAACAAAGAAAATATAGTTGGGCAAATCAATCTTTTAGTATCATTTAGGCAACTAACCAGTTCTTTGGGGAATTAAAAGCAACTGTCTGTCTTGAAAATCTCTACAAATCAGAAACGTAAATTCAGCCCACAAAGACCTGAGCCTGAGCCTAATTAATTAGCTCAATCAGGTAAAACCTGAAACCAAAGAGGAAAGGCCTTTTAAAATTCAAACCAGTGGAAAGGTTCCCTCACCCAAAATCCAGTCCATACCCTCCTTAGGGTTTATCAAGGAGAAATACAAATCTTTTTTTTTTAAACATCTTTATTGGAGTATAACTGCTTTACAATGGTGTGTTAGTTTCTGCTTTATAGCAAAGTGAATCAGTTATACATACACATATGTTCCCTCATCTCTTACCTCTTGCGTCTCCCTCCCTCCCACTCTCCCTATCCCACCCCTCTAGGCGGTCACAAAGCACCGAGCTGATCTCCCTGTGCTATGCGGCTGCTTCCCACTAGCTATATATTTTACGTTTGGTAGTGTGTATATGTCCATGCCACTCTCACTTTGTCCCAGCTTACCCTTCCCCTCCCCATATCCTCAAGTCCATTCTCCAGTAGGTCTGTGTCTTTATTCCCGTCTTGCCCCTAGGTTCTTCATGGCCTTTTTTTTTTTCCTTAGATTCCATATATATGTGTTAGCATACGGTATTTGTTTTTTCTCTGTCTGACTTCACTCTGTATGACAGACTCTGGGTCCATCCACCTCACTACAGATAACTCAATTTCGTTTCTTTTTATGGCTGAGTAATATCCCATTGTGTATATGTGCCACATCTTCTTTATCCATTCATCTGTTGATGGACACTTAGGTTGCTTCCATGTCCTGGCTATTGTAAATAGAGCTGCAATGAACATTCTGGTACATGACTCTTTTTGAATTATGGTTTTCTCAGGGTATATGCCCAGCAGTGGGATTGTTGGGTGGTATGGTAGTTCTATTTTTAGTTTTTTAAGGAACCTCCATACTGTTCTCCATAGTGGCTGTATCAATTTACATTCCCACCAACAGTGCAAGAGGGTTCCCTTTTCTCCACACCCTCTCCAGCATTTATTGTTTGTAGATTTTTTGATGATAGCCATTCTGACCGTTGTGAGATGATATCTCATTGTAGTTTTGATTTGCATTTCTCTAATGATTAATGATGTTGAGCATTCTTTCGTGTGTTTGTTGGCGATCTGTATATCTTCTTTAGAGAAATGTCTATTTAGGTCTTCCACCCATTTTTGGATTGGGTTGTTTGGTTTTATTTTTTGATATTGAGCTGCATGAGCTGCTTGTAAATTTTGGAGATTAATCCTTTGTCAGTTGCTTCATTTACAAATATTTTCTCCCATTTTGAGGGTTGTCTTTTGGTCTTGTTTATGGTATCCTTTGCTGTGCAAAAGCTTTGAAGTTTCATTAGGTCCCATTTGTTTATTTTTGATTTTATTTCCATTTCTCTAGGAGGTGGGTCAAAAAAGGTCTTGCTGTGATTTATGTCATAGAGAAATACAAATCTTAAGTCTTTTCCACAAATAGCAAAGCCTTAGTCGTCTGAGCAAATGAATTTAATTTATTCCAACTGTTATTTATAAACTAGTAAGTTTATATTGTAATACCTGATTCATAGCTAAGTCTTTTAAGTGAAACTGTGAGATCTCTAGTTTTGTCTGTTTACATGTGTGTAGACATTATACATATGAGATGTCACTACCTCTGGGTATACTCTCTAAATTTATAAAAGACCTCTATTTAATTGACTTAAAAGTAAGCTCTTACAAATTAAATATTTCTAAATATAAAGGAAACTGGCCGGAATGAATTTCAGGTTCGTGTGATCTAGGAAATATTCAATATTAAATTAATATCTGGTGTTAAAGCTAGTTTAAGCTTGCTGGTTTAATCAATATAGACATGTCTTTTATTGTGCCGAGGTTTACTGAAGGTCAATAAGTTCATGTTATTTCTGTTGCAGAGTTGTCAGCAAGAAAAAAAATTAACTTGGTGATATTTTCATAAGTTATAAAACCCACAAGCCACAGGGTGCAGCAGAAAAAAAAAGAGGTAAATGAGGTACGAGTTGTCAACTGAAAAGAAATATACAACCTAAGAGTTGAGAATTGTGTTTTATTTGGGGCATTACTGAGGGCTTAACTAGGATACAGCCTCTCAGCTCTGAGGGAATGTTCCAGAGAGGTAAGGGAGGAGCCAGGGTATATAGGAGTTTTGCAAAAAAAGCCAAAACAAAACAAGTAGTCGGAACATCGAAAGATTACTCTTAATTAAAGAAAAACCAGATGTCTCAAGTTAATGAGTTTAGTACTTTTCTATGTAACAAAAGATGCAAGAGTCTGGGCTTTTGGCGGGGGTGGGGAGTGCTTATTGAAATCATTCCTTTGATGTGCACCTTAACTATCTAGGGCCAGTATTCTGTTTTTCTCCATCCTGAATCCCCTCAGGTTTCACCCTTGCAGGTGGCTGCAGTGGCTGATGGCCCCAACATCCTTTGTTTACTGATATGACAGGCAACATTCTTTGTCCTCAGTGCCTCCTCTTGGTCATAAATTAGATCAATGTTTTTGAGAGGCATTCCATGACCAATTTTGTCCCACATTGCTAGCAAGACACATTCCTAGATCAGGGGAAGATTCTGTTTATAGGCCAATGTGTTGATTTTTGGATTAGGCCCTGTTCATAATCTAAAATTCTCTGGATCACCTGTCTTACTCATCTGTTAGGATCCAGGAAATGTTTTCCCTTATCTAGAGTTGCACTATTACAGTTATTCTATGTAGAGTTACATATATGGTCAACTGTCTCAAGACTTTTAGCCATGGTTACACATTGTTAATACAAGAGACAATCTTATAAAATAGACAGGAGGACTTCCCTGGTGGTCCAGTGGTTAAGACTCCGTGCTTCCAGTGCAGGGGACACGGGTTTGATCCTTGGTCGGGGAACTAAGATCCTGCATGCCACACGAAGCGGCCAAAAATAAAATAGACAGGATACGTACTATAGCTAGTAACGTTAATCAGATCATAGTACAGCAGAGAGAAACACAAGGCATAAACAATCTGGAAACAGAACAAATTAAAATAATGATTAGTATAAATAGTTGTAATCTGGTCACAATAAACAATCAAGTCAGGACTTCCCTGGAGGCCCAGTGGTTAAGAATCCACCTGTCAATGCAGGGGACATGGGTTTGAGCCCTGGTCCGGGAAGATCCCACATGCCGCAGAGCAACTAAGCCCACGTACCACAACTACTGGGCCTGCGCACTAGAACCCGTGACACACAACTGCTGAGCCCACGTGCCACAACTACTGAAGCCCGCGCACCTAGAGCCTCCTCAATGAGAAGCCCGTGCACCACAACAAAGAGTAGCCCCCACTCGCCACAACTAGAGAAAGCCCATGCACAGCAACGAAGACTCAATGCAACCAAAAATAAATAAATTTATTTAAAAAAAAAAAACCCATCAAGTCCACAGGAGCCAGCTGGAGAAGCCAAATTCTGGATGGATCAGGTAGAAAGATAAATGTTTCATCTTTGTTTACAAATGTATACTTTATCAACTTGCTTTAGATCATAGCCTAAGAAGAAAGGTTTCCTGGAAAACAAAGATTAAAAGCCAGTATATTTCAGAAAATTATAAATGATATTTAGCAGTTCATTCAGTCCCATGTTTTTAATTAATTGCTGTTGATCTGGATGAAGTCATCACGTTTTTCATTAGAGTTTTGTAATTTCTTACCCAGGTCAGTGGTATGATCTAAAAGTTATCAGAAACTTACATTTGTCAAAAAGTTCTTTTTATTTATTTATTTATTTTGGCCACGCCGCATATCATATAGGATCTTAGTTCCCTGACCAGAGATCGAAGCTGCGCCCCCTGCAGTGGAAGCACGGAGTCTTAACCACTGGACCACCAGGGAAGTCCCAGAAAGTTCTTTTTATGAATCTTCTTGAAGATCTTCATTTTATAAAAGCTCCAGAGTAAAACAGTGGTTGTCTATAAACCACAAAAGACTTAAAATGGCATGGTTAAAGATGTGGTTACAATAGATAGCTAGTAGGAAGCAGCCGCATAGCACAAGGAGATCAGCTCGGTGCTTTGTGACCACCTAGAGGGGTGGGATAGGGAGGGTGGGATAGGGAGGGTGGGAGGGAGGGAGATATGGGGATATATGTATACGTATAACTGATTCACTTTGTTATACAGCAGAAACTAACCATTGTAAAGCAATTATACTCCAATAAAGATGTTAAAAAGAAAAATATCTGATTACAATGTAATTGACAAGAAACTTGGATATTTCTGTGATGTACAGCATTTTAAGATAATAACTAGAATTATGACTGATAACATTATGCCAGGAATTTTAGGAATTCCATATACATTTTGGAATAGCTATATTAATGACATTTACCCATACAATATAACCTAAGGTTTGTCTCCAATCAGTTGACAGTATTTCTCAAGTAATTTAAACTTACCAAATAAGCCAACGTTGAAATTTGTCTCTGAGATGCCTCAGGGTTTCTTTGAAGCATCCCAGAGTTAGCTGGAGGTTAAAATAACTTTAGTTAGAATTGTTACTTGTAAGCTTGTCAAAAATATCAAAAAGGTTTCAAAACACATGGTCGCATAGTATCATAGGTCACTGTGAAACAATACTTATTCACTTAACCAAAGTGACAAAAGATTTCAAAAACAAGTACAGATCATTTCAAGAGTATGAACCAGATTTTGAGTGAGGGAGCCTTTCTAGCAGTTTGATTTTTAAAAGGCCTTTTTCTCTTTTTTCCTTGGTTTCAGATTTTACCTGATTGAGCTAATTAGGCTCAGCCTCAAGTCATTGTGAGCTGTATTTATATTTTTGATTTGTAGAGATTTGCAAGACAAAGACAGTTGCTTTTAATTCTCCAAAGAACTGGTTTGCCGCTTAAATGATATTAAAAGCTTGATTTGCCCAACTGTATTTTCTTTTATTTGCTTTTTTATATCACTGAGAAGATTTCCAACTAAACTGCAATTCATGAGTTCTATGTTCTAGAATTTTAGCGTTTAACTTAACCATGCCTTTGAAAGCTTGCATAAGACATTCAACGAAAGTCCTCTTTCTGAGTTCACAAGTTAAATCCAGAGCAAAATCTCTATTATTATTTTTATTAGCCCTTGAATATTGCTCCCAGTTTTTATTTTATATTGTGCAGGCCCAGGTAACCCTGTTGGTTTCCTTTAGTGTGTTTAATTATATTTCCTGAGGGGCAGATTTATATGCCCTGTGTTATATCGGGCAAGGAAGCATTCCCCAGTAAAACATGTCTTTCCCATAATATAATTAGGCAAAAGACATGTAACGATCTTATATAAAGCTCATTTAATACCAAAGTTTATAAACTTTTGTCTCCATTCTTTTAACTTTTATGCCTTTAACTTTAGTTTCTGTTAGGACCGCCATCTATTAGGACCCCATAGTATTTTTGTATAAAAGGCACTGGGGGACTTCCCTCGTGGTCCAGTGGTTGAGAATCTGCCTTCCAGTGCAGGGGATGTGGGTTCGATCCTTGTTCGGGGAACTAAGATCCTACATGCCACGGGGCAACTAAGCCTGTGTGCCACAACTAGAGAGCCCGCGAGCCACAGCTACTGAGCCAACGCACCACAGCTAGAGAGAAGCCCGCGCACCGTAACGCAGATCCTGCGTGTTGCAACCAAGACCTGATGCAGCCAAATAAATATTTAAAAAAAATAAAAGGCACTGGGGTTCCCAGTGAGGAGCTGAGCCAAGGGACTCAGACCCTTTGTAAATCTTTTTTTTTTTTTCAATATTTGTTTATGTTGCCACACGCGAGATCTTCGTTGCAGCATGTGGGATCTAGTTCCCTGACCAGGGATGGAACCTGGGCCCCCTGCACTGGGAGCGTGGAGTCTTAGCCACTGGACCACCAGGGAAATCCCTGTCAATCTTTTAATTTGACTAATTGGCCTATATGTTGCCCCAAGTAATTGTTGGTCAGGTATCTCAATGAAATTTTCTTCCAGCCTTTTAAACATACATTTTTTTTTTTTTAATTGGGATAAATAGAGCAGACTTGTTTGGGGCCCCTTAATGTTGAAGATCAATGGGAATCCCTAAAGGGGGCTAAAGCCCATCCAACTTTAGGTAGTATTGTACCAAAACCTTTTGTTTTAGTCCCATTAACGTCCATTTTATTTATTCCATTTCTTAAAAACCATCTAGAGACTTCTTATCTTTTGGGACAAGTCCCTTTAAAATTTCCACCTTGTTGGGAAAAAGTCTCTAGACCCTTCCCTTCAGTTTTTTCTTATTTCCCTGTTAATGAACCTAATTAACATTATTGATTTTTATTTTTTTTTTTAGCATCTATAACACCCATTGAGGGGAAGCAGAGACCAGGAATAAGGCTTCCCAAGCCAGTTTTTTGTTTGGTTTAAACTAAAGGAGTTCTTAGGTTAACCATTATATATATTTTTCCACCTTCTAATTTGGTTTTTCCATGGGTCCCGATAAAACAGCTGTTTATAATGAGACTCTCTAAAGATTTACCGATCTACAGTTCTTCCAATTTAAAAGACCTGTCATCTGGCCATTAATGAGATATATCTTAATTGTGATTCAGACCAATAGGACGAAAGCAGCATCCCCACAAGAGAGTGCGAAGGATGCCACCTAACCAAGATACAGAAGGTTTACTCCTAAAAATAGCCCAAGAAAGTAAAGGCCTTTGTTGTACAGCCTGACGCAGCAAAAGTTAAAATGGCAAAAAGCCCCTGAGAGTTCGCACAGTCCGGAAAAAGACTGCTCAGAATCTCAGTCTGTTCAGTTGGCTGCAGAATATATGTACCTTCTGGATGGCAGAGACCAAATTCTCACAAAACACAACACACATGTGCGCACTCGCACACTTAAGAAGATCAAGTAGAACATTTACATCTCAGACACTGGGAGACACTTGCAAGTTCCCCCAGAAGGGCTTTTATTTCTTTAAGGTCAGAATTCTGAAAAGATGGTTTATCAAGCTGCTTTCTCTAACTTAACTGCGTATGCAGTAAAAGAGCCCCAGGGCTTCCCTGGTGGTCCTTCCTCGCCTCTACTACAGGGGGTGTGGGTTTGAGCCCAGGTCCGGGAAGTTCTCATGCCATGAGATGCAGCAAAAAAAAAAAAAAGCCCCATGTGGGCTATTTTCAGGGCAAGATTTCCTTTAATTCCCAATTAAGTGAGTACTTGTAAGTATAAGTTTTGTACATACATAGACTTGGCGAGAGTGTTTAATTGGAGGCAAAGATGTTAGGCCAGCCTCTCACCTAATCACCCAGTCCAGACTCCTTATTGTCTCAACTGAGCAACTCCCAGTCTTTCCACCTGGTTTCCCCAGTAGCTTTCAACTGGGCAGTTAGACACTGCCAGATAAAACTCAGGATCATCAACCAATAATCAGGAGATCCAAGAATCACCCAAATTCATCTGGACTCGCCAAGGAGGCAGACAGGCCCAAGAGGCCTCTGCTGGTACCAGGCCCTGGATCCTCTTAGAGTTCGGGTAAAGGAGAGAGTTCTGCTCTGGTTCCCTTCGTGGTCACCAAAATTGTTGACTGAAAAACAAATGCACATCCTAAAAGTTGAGAATTATGTTTTATTCAGTGGTCTTGCTGAGGACTTAAGCCAGAGGACATCCTCTGAGATAGCTCCGAGGGACTACTCCGAAGAGGAAAGGGAGGAGCCAGGATATGTAGAATTTTGCAAAAACAACCAGGTAGTCAGAACATCAAAAGATTAGTGTTAAAAGCCAGACATCTCAAGTGAATGAGTTTAGTACTTTTCTATGTGTGGAATGATTTAAGAGTCTAGGCCTGTTGAAATCATTCCTTTGATGTGCACCTTAACTGTATAGCACCCGTGTTGTTTTTCTCCATCCTGAATCCCCTCAGGGTATACAGTTGAGGGTGGCTGATGGCTTGATGGCTGCAGAATCCTTTATTTACTGATGCCACAGGCAACATTCTTCATCCAGGTGATCCAGAGAATTTTAGATTATCGACAGGGCCTGATCCAAAAATTAGCAAATTGAGTAGCCTATCAGCAGAATCTTTGCCTGATCTACGAGTCAGCCTTCCTAGTGCCATGGGACAGAATCGGTCATGAAATGCCTCCCAATTGTTGGTCCAGTTTATGGCCTAGAAGGAGGTGCTGAGGACAAAGAATGTCACCTGCCTTATCACTAAACAAAGGATGTTGGGACCATCAGCCACTGCAGTCACCCCCAACAGTGCACCCTGAGGGAAGTCAGGATGGAGAAACAGAATACTGGCCCTAGATAGTTAAGGTACAAATCAAAGGAATGATTTCAGTAAACCCAAATTCTGGTGTCTTTCTATACATAGAAAAGCACTAAATTCATTAACCTGAGACATCTGGTTTTTATTTAATTAGCAGTAATTTTTTGGTGTTTGACTACCTGGCTTTTGGGTTGTTTTTTTGTTTGTTTGCAAAAACTCATATACATCCTGGCTTCTCCCTTACCTCTTCGGAACAGTCCCTCACAGCTGAGAGGCTTTGTCCTGCACTTAAGTCCTCAGTAATGCCCCAAATAACACACAGTTCTCAACTTTTAGGTCGTGCTTTTTTTTTTCAGTTGACACAATTTATAATTGTATATCTTTGATTATAACTTGTATATCCCTGATTTCATGGACATTAATATTTCTCAGGATGAGACCAAGTAGATATTGTTGATCTTAAAAACTGAGTTGTTTAAAGAAAAATTATAATAGTTGCAGTGTATGCAGAATCGTGCCAGTGATACTCAAATGACTGAAGTTTGGAAAATGCACAAGAAATAACTTCCCAACATGAAGGAGAATCATGAAGTCTTATTTTGAGTAACTTATCTTTCTGCCTAGAGGGGAAAATAAAATATCCTTTCTTAAAAAATATGAGTGGGAATATTTATTTAGAATAAGAAATCTTTACAAAGTAATGGTTTTTAAAAGCTGACAGATACCACAAGCATTACAAAATCCAGGAAAATCATGTACTTTTTAATTGACTTCCTGGCATAAAATGTTCTTTTTAAGCTTTGAATTCTATGACAATGTAGGCTACCCTGGGAGAACGAGAAACAGGGAGTCAAGGGAGTACCCCAGTATTGGTTATAATAAGAGGGACATCGATTTCTATGTGTGTGTCCCTCCCTCCCCGAATATAACGCCTGGCTTTTTTTTTTTTTTTTTTCCTCCTTTTCCCCACAGGTTCAGGCCCCTCCGGTCATTCCTGCAACTCCCCCACCTACAGCAGTACCTGAGGTGGCTTCTGGAGACACTGCAGATATCATCCTGGCTGCTGCAGAACAGAGCTTCACTGAGCTTGGGCTGGGGTCATACACCCCAGTGGGACTGATCCAGAACTTACTGGAATTTATGCATGTTAACCTAGGCCTACCTTGGTGGGGGGCCATTGCTGCATGTAAGGGGGATATATCTTGTACAACAGTAGAGGAAATGGGGGCTTAGGGTTAGAACTTTATTTATTTTTGGCTGTGTTGGGTCTTCATTGCTGCACGCGGGCTTTCTCTAGTTGCGGCGAGCGGGGGCTACTCTTCATTGAGGTGCGCGGTCTTCTCACTGAGGTGGCTTCTCGTTGCGGAGCACGGGCTCTAGGCACACGGGCTTCAGTAGTTGTGGCATGCAGGCTCAGTAGTTGTGGCTCATGGGCTCTGGAGTGCAGGCTCAGTAGTTGTGGCGCACAGGCTTAGTTGTTCCGCAGCATGTGGGTTCTTCCCAGAACCCATGTCCCCTGCATTGGCATGCGGATTCTTAACCACTGTGCCACCAGGGAAGCCCTGTCCTTTGGCTTTTGCGACAATCTTTGTAGATTTTCTTCCTGTCTTTCTGACCACACCCTCCCATCTCCATTGCTCAGTACTCTACCTGCCCCTTTAGTGCTGGGATTCCAGGTTCCATCCTTAGCTCCCTTCTCTGTCCACTTCACACCATTCATCATAATGTTGATAAAGCCTAAACCTGTATCTCCCCCTGGTCTCTTCTCAGCCCAGGCCCACTTGCTTACCCACAGATACCATCAACTAAATAAATATTTGTTGAAACGATCAAGAAATGTGAAGTGTAAGAAAAGAAATAGGAGGGAGCTAAAGCAGTAGGCCACCAGATTACCTCCTACTGCAGGCATTTCTAGGACAGTGGCTTTCAAACTTCATTCCTGCGAGCCCCAGAGTTCTGTAAAAGTGCTTCTGAGCAAAGCAAAGGCCAGAGCTTGAACAATCCTGTAGTCAGACTACCTCCTCACCCAGGGCAGCTTGATTTTATTTGTTATGTATATTGGGGTTACACTTAGAGTTGGGGAAAAAAGGAGTCCACTGATCATAGAAAAGTTTGGAAACCATTGATCTACAAAAATGGCTTCTGTCACCTTTTTGTTCAAGGAAACAAGATTCCTGGTCATTTGCCTAGAGAAGTTAATGCCAGACTTTTGACGTCAAAGCAGAAGACTGAGCCTCGAAGGAACTGTCATACCCGTACCCGTTGTTTTGGGGCCCTTTGGGCACGAGTCACAGGGTGGAAAAGTCTGGGCTAGGAGACCCTTTCAGTGAGGACCTAAAAACCTTCAGCCTTCTAGCTGCAGAATGGCTTGAATTTCACTCCAGTCTTAGTTCGTGTTTTCCAGGTACAGTCCTTGCGCGCTGCCTGGTGTTTCCTCTCATCGTGAAGGGCCAGCGAGAGGCAGCTAACATCCACAACCACTTGCCAGAGATTCAGAAGTTTTCCGCTCGAATCAGAGAGGCCAAGTTGACAGGAAACCATACTGAACGTGAGTCAGTTGCAGAATGAGCATGGGTGAGGACCACATTTGCGCTTTCCCTGACATTCAGCTCAGGTTTGGGGAACAGCCTAAATCAGGAGTTGCTACAGTTGGGCGAGTTCTAAGATTTACCTGCTTCTTAGGCCTAATGCTTCCAGTGACTGGCCAGGGTCAGTTAGAAATCTTATGGGCCAGGTGATGAGGATGGTCACCTCCTCCAACCTAGCTGTTAGCCCAGCTGTTAGCTTCCACTCCCTTCACAGTTTACAGGGCCTCCTCGGAGATGACGTTCTACCAGAAAAAGCATGATATTAAACTCTTCAGACCTCTCATTCTACCTCTGACTCAGGTGAGCAAAAAACATTTCCCTTCTTTAACTTCATCAGAACCAATCAGATTACTCCTCTGTGTTTCCCATGCCCTAGACCCCCCAAAAAAGCATGTGGTGGTGATACTATGCTACATGGGTTTCAGTAATAGAGTAATTAAAATGTCCCTTCTACTAAAGGGTCCTGACACTGTTTCTCCTGTGTCATAGGCCCCGATCTTCATCTCCTTCTTCATTGCCTTGAGAGAAATGGCTAACCTTCCTGTGCCCAGCCTGCAGACAGGTGGCCTCTGGTGGTTCCAGGATCTCACACTATCTGACCCCACTTACATGTTACCTCTGGTGGTCACTGCTACAATGTGGGGTGTCCTTGAGGTAAGCCCAGGTTCGCCGAGTGCCAGGCCTGCAGAATGGGGAGTGAGGGGAAAGTAGTTATATAGAATGGTCATTCTTCACTCCCTGGAGAAATAGAGTTGATGGGTAAGAAATCTGAGCCACATTCAACTAAAATTGCCATGCATTTACTATTCTCCCCCTGCTTTTTTTTTTTTTTTTTTTTTTTTTTTTGCAGCTAGGTGCTGAAACAGGCGTGCAAAGTTCTGACCTTCAGTGGATGAGAAATTTTATCAGATTGATGCCCCTGGCAGTCTTGCCCATAACTATCCATTTCCCCTCGGTAAGTAATGTCTTAGGGGCTGGCTCCAAGTCTCCCGGCAGGCTGCCCAGGGACGCAGCTTCTGAGTACCTTCTCTTCCTTCTCATCCAGGCAGTGTTCATGTACTGGCTCTCCTCCAACATATTTTCCCTGGGCCAGGTGGCCTGCCTCCGTATTCCAGCTGTACGCACTGTACTTAAAATCCCCCAGCGTGTTGTGCATGACTCAGACAAATTACCTCCCCAGGAAGGCTTCATAAAGAGCTTCAAAAGAGGTAAGGGCCTGTCCTCCGTGAATAGGAACTGGGGAGAGTGGCCTAGAAGTGGGTACACGACCAAACTGCCTTAATCCTTTTTACACAGGCTGGAAGAATGCCGAAATGGCACATCAGCTACAGGAGCGTGAACGACGCATGCAGAATCACTTGGAGCTAGCAGCCAGGGGTAAATAACACTTGCAGGCTAAATTCTGTCATTTGTTTCTTCCTTTCCTTTGTTCATCGAGATTGGTTTTCTCCTTCCCCCAGGTCCCTTACGACAGACCTTTACCCACAACCCTCTGCTACAGCATGGAAAGAATGGACCTCCCAACACCCCCAATAGCAGCAGCAACAAACCAAAGTCAAAGCATCCCTGGAGTGACACACTTGGCTGAATTCTCTTCCCTGCTCATACTGGCAGGAACTCTCTCGCTTGAGAGACTCAGCCTTAGAACAAGAACTGATGCTGGGTCCTTGCCTCAGACCTAGAAACTGTGGGACATGTTGATGTTCATTTTAAAAGTGGATTCCGCTACAGACTCTTCCACCTAAGTGTAAAAGAACACTGGGGAGCCAAGTGATCTTCCCATCTGCTGAGTTAGTAAACTTCCGTGTTACGTGCTGCTCTCTGACACTTATTAAACAGGGAAATGGACTGAGTGCTTCAGAGAAAAGAATAGGTTGGGTGATGATTGTTCTTGTTGGCCCATGCCCTTAGGAGGCGTCTCAGTGTTGTAGCCTGGCATTAAGGGCTTAGATGTGTTGTCCCGTCCGTACTTGCTTTGTGGTCAGAGGTATGCGTGGTAAGTGGAGACTGTATCTGGAGGAAACACATTCATTTACCCCAAGATAACCTATAAAATATTCTTCAGGAAGTAGATATGCGTAAGTTTTTAGTGATAATTAAGAGGAAGTTGATAAAGCTTTTACCGAACAACCTAGCATTTTGCTACAGCAGCTTAGGTGTTCTCTTGTGTAGAGACTGGTTGCATCAGCCTTCATGGCTCAAGAGAGAAGAAATGCTCAGATTCTTTCCAGCGTAAGATTGTTTTCAGTCTTCCTGCCAGGCTAATGGGAGCTGTCCTTGAGACACTATATAAAAATGAAGCCAGGGGCTTCCCTGGTGGCGCAGTGGTTGAGAATCTGCCTGCTAATGTAGGGGACACGGGTTCGAGCCCTGGTCTGGGAGGATCCCACATGCCGCGGAGCAACTAGGCCTGTGAGCCGCAACTACTGAGCCTGCGCGTCTGGAGCCTGTGCTCCACAACAAGAGAGGCCACGATGGTGAGAGGCCCGCGCACCGCGATGAAGAGTGGCCACCGCTCGCCGCAACTAGAGGAAGCCCTCGCACGGAAACGAAGACCCAACACAGCCAAAAATTAATTAATTAATTAAAAAAAAAAAATGAAGCCATTCAGAGCTCAGGAACATACCCTTTTATTGTCTAGCACCTTTGACAGTTTGACGTCTCTCTAAAGGAGACGGGAAGTTTGGAGCATTATTGGGTCTTTCAGTGGGAAAGAGGAGTGGGCAGGCACACTGGAGGTGAGTGGATGTCTTAACACGTGGGAATGTGCCAGTGGAACATCCAAGCCCACACCTGGCATGCTCCCCATCACAGTCTGCTTTATTGTCCCTTTAAAAGAAATACGGAACAATATGTAGCAAAACAAATAAATTACTCTCCATCTCTCAGAAAGCAAGTTCAGAGGTTGTTGAAGCTGCCTAAGAGGCTTCTGGACAGACGCCTCCAAAGAAGTGAGCTTTTCAGCTTCCTTGGCTCCAGCCAGTAGGAGATGAGGCCCCTGCTGCCCAAATCTCAGGATTTCTCGTGGTGTTTAGTTAGACTTGGGATCTTGTTGCTTGGGCATCTCTCCATCTTCCAAATCCATCTCTGCAGCAACTGACATACATAGGACCTGGAGATACCATGTGGCAGATGCTACAAAGAGAAGTTTGTGTCAAAATAGAAGAGGTCAACTGGGCTGAGTTCAGGTGGCACTGAATGGGGCTGGGCCCGAGGGGACAATTACAGTTAAGCCTCAACAACAGGTAGGAGCTATGGTGAAGGTGATTTGGGAGACTAGGTTTGCAGGAAAAGCCAAAAAAAAAAAAAAAAAAAATACCAGGCCATACAATAGCTGAGCCGACTTGAGGACCCAAGGCTTACCCACAATCCTGCGGAGGCAAAGAGGTCGTTTGTGCTCTGGCACTCTGATGATGAAGAAGTAAAAGGGCAAGCCTGAGAGGGCAATGCCGATGCCGATGAGGGAGTTGATGGTATCACTGTAGAGTGGAACAGCCACCAGGAAGATGGTGCAGAAGCAGAAGACAATGGGGAAGAAAATGCTGAGCTAAGGGCACAGAAGAAACAAGTGGAGGTTAGACAGCTCAGGGTGGACAGCCAAGAAAACCCCACCTGTGAACGGCAGAGCACTGAGTGTTCTTGTCATCCCCTTCCTCTCAACTCGGAGCCACCGTCAAGTTCCGGGCAAAGGTTTCTGAATAAATGTAAGAATCCCCTGGAGTGGGTGCAGCAGAGGTAGGATGGAGAGGTCCTACCTTAAGAGGACGAGGCCTATTAGGCTCCTTCCAGCGCAGATAAAGCTGACCCACGATAGAGAGCCCCACGAAGAACCAGTAGCTGAAGCTGTAGTAGTTAATGAGCTGGAAGATGTCCTCCACACACAAGTAGATCAGCGCCATGAGACCCTGCAGGCACAAGCCCACATCAGCTCCTCTCAAGGCCTGTCGCGCAAGGCACTTGCCAGTCCCCTTTATCTCCCACAAATCCACCCCCTTGTCAAGTCCTCAGTCTCCCCAACTGTCCTTTTCTGTTCCCACCCCGTTTACCACCTTAGTTTCAACACCTCACTCCTTTCCTATTAAGTCAGTAGCCTTTTTCAGCCCATTCTTCAAACCCTTGCCAGGTTAATCCTCTGTACAGCACAGCTGAAAACAGTTCCTCAAATAGCTTTTGCCCCAGAGCCTCTCCAGAATGGCTCCAACATACAATTCCAGCTTTTACCTTCTGCTACCCAACTCCACACTGCTTAACCTCCGGACTTTCTGATGCTGTTTCAACCTAAAGCCCCATCCATCGCTACCATTTGCAACCCTAACCTTAAAAATCCACTTCAGATTCACTTTCTCCAGGAAGTCTTTCCTTGTTCACCCTCTACCCCCACAGTGACCATTTCTTCCCTTGAACACTACATCACTGTCTGCCACGGCAGTCGTTACAGTGTATTCCATGAACTTTATGCCTCATCCTGGGCCAGAGGAGGTCACCATTCCTTAGAGAATATGGATTCTTTCAGGAACCACTGCAGCAGGGACTTCCCTGGTGGTCCAGTGGGTAAGACTCCACGCTCCCAATGCAGGGGGCCCGGGTTCGATCCCTGGTCTGGGAACTAGATCCCACGTGCATGCCACAACCAAGGGTCCGCATGCTGCGACAAAGACCCAGCACAGCCAAAATAAATAAATAAACCACTGCAGCAGTTACAGCACAGTGCCTTGCCCACAGTGGATGGTCCATCAACAGTTTTTCTGTTAGAATCTTCTTTAGAGCTTCTGGGGAGCTAAGAACAGTTGTATCTACTGCTACTAAAGTTCCCCCACAATCTGGCTTTCAGCCCCAGTCTTGAGACCACTTACATTGAAGAGCAGAGCCGGCACTGGTGTGAACCGCTCAACATGAATCATGCAGATGGTGTCAGGGAGATGGCCTTCTCTCGAGCCCACAAAGAAAAGCCTATTTTGGGTAAGATAGGAGAGGCTGAGAAACTTGGGGGACGTGGGTGTGGCCTGGTTCTTGTGCCACAAGGCTCTCCCTCTCCGGCATCCCCTCCTTCAAAAGGGTTTGAGTAATTTGGAATGGAGTTCAATACTGAGATTTGTAAGAACTGGAGGCTGCTGATACGAACAAGGCCAAAGCATTGTGACTGTCACTTGGGGATCGCGGTGACTGAAGTCTGGGTCCTGTTAAGTCCTGCCCTGCCCTGCCCTAGCTCTTCACTTTACCCCTCAGTAAAAGGTGACACTCATACCTAGACGCAGCCACAATGGAGGCATTGAGGCCACCAAAGCAGGATAACGCAACTGCCACTGGAATGGTCCAGTTGAACATTCCAAAAATCTGGTCTGCAAATGTCTAAGGGAAAGGAATGGAAAAGAGTCATTAGCAGGACCTAACGGGGATGGAAGGCAAGGACAAGCATGCCCCCTGGTGCCCCCTACTAGCAACCCAACCCTTCTTCCACAGCAGGGCTAACGACCTCACAAGCCCAGTACTCTAGGCATACTCTTTTCAAGGACTACCCGCTTTCTGGGACTTTGAAGAGCAGCACGATACTGAAGCCCACAAACACACCCTCACCCTTCTGCTAGTGAAAATCCTTTACCACAGCAACAGCTTCGCTGGCCAGGATGTCTCTCATGTCGAGCACGGTGTAATAGGCCACATTGGTTAAGATGTAGATGATGGTGACAATGGGCATGGAAATGCCAATGGAGAGGGGCAGATTCCTACAGCCAAACAGAATAGTGGATGTATTAGCCCCACAGTCTCCTCCCCACTGTCCTTTCATTCTCAGACTCTGCCCCACTGATCCGGGGATGGGGCCTCCCGTGGCAATTCCCCAGGGCTTTTGCCTTTGAAGTTGCTTAGGATAGGATAGGATAGTGGCTTAAGCTCTGAACTCAAGAACTAAAGAGCATCAGGGAAAGGAACATCACATTCGGAGAAAGGCCTACACAAAAAAAGGAAAAAGGATTAACAGATGACTGTGTCACAGCATGATAATAGCACAGGAAAGTTTTGTTTGTTTTACTCTAGAGGTCTCTTAGTATCAGGATTCCTCCTCTAAGACTCTCAACACTGAAAAATTTGTATTAAGGTTAAATATGAAAGAAGAAATTATAGAGGGAAACTGCAATCTAGCCTCGCCAGAGAATAATATAGGTCCTCAGTAGAAAGAACAATGTGTATCTGAGCAAGCAATCTGGGAAATATGTGCACCCCGCCCCCTTACTCAGTTTGAGAGCTTTGAGTGCCGTCCTAACCAGAGGCCAAGAGAAAAAGACTTCTCAAGGTCCCTCTGGCCCAATAAAGCCATGATCTTTATAAACGTTCTTCACAGTGAGAGAGGGGCAAATACTCAAGTCATTCAGTTTCTGTCCTGTAGGTGGAAGCACCGCCCAGGTCTCTATCTGCTATTATCTGCTCCCAGGGTTGCAGCACTAGATGTGTATCAGGAATACTCTGTTTCTCAAAGCCAAAAGGTGTTTATTATTATTATTTTGACTTAGAAATTTATAGAAACCTCACTCTCTGGCAAATCTTAGGTCCTAGAATCATTGAATTTCAGAGCCAGGAAAAGCTCTAGAGATCATACAATTCAACCCCCTCAATTACAGACGGAGCAGGCAGAGATGGCAGGGGATTCCCTCAAGGTCATCCAACAAATCAGTGGAAAGACAGGTCCAGGCCCTTTGACTCCCTGCCCAGAGTTCTTTTTACTCTGCTTGACTACAGGGCAATTCAGAGTAAAAATGGTGTCCTGAAACAAACAATACCACAATTCAAAGTCAGTATGAATTTGAGAAACAAGGAAGGGATCAGAAGAGAAAGGAAGGGGCTTCCCTGGCGGCGCAGTGGTTGAGAGTCCGCCTGCCGATGCGGGGGATGCGGGTTCGTGCCCCGGTCCGGGAAGATCCCACATGCCGCGGAGCGGCTGGGCCCGTGAGCCATGGCCGCTGAGCCTGCGCGTCCGGAGCCTGTGCTCCGCAAACGGGAGAGGCCACAACAGTGAGAGGCCCGTGTACCGCAAAAAAAAAAAAAAAAAAAAATTAAAGCATACACAAGCACATGGTACAACTTGCTTTGATTAATGCAGAAATGCATGAACAAATGAGAAAAGGCCTGTGAAGAAAAAATTTTTTTTAACACACGAGAAAGTTCACTTCAGCTCTGCTACTGTGATCATGGACAAGTTACTTCTCTGGGCCTCCGGCCTCCAGTCTATTAAAATGACACTGATAAAATCAACCAGTTGTGGTATGCTGTCTGGCACACAGTAGGAGCTCAATAAATGATGGCTATCATTGCCATGGAAAGTTGATGGTGAGGTACCTACCTCTCAGGATTCTTGATCTCTTCAGTGACATAATTGAGGGTATCCCAGCCCGAGTAGGAAAACAGAGCCGAGTACAGTGCCAGAGCAATGTTGCCCACTGAAAATGATGAACCCTCAAAGGAATTTTCAAAGTGAGTCGAGGCTCCTGGAACCCAGAGAATATGGAAAGGCAGAAGGATTAGTGGCCTACACCCCAACTACAAGGTGATCCGGTAAAGGAGAGGAAAAATGTGCCGATAATAGAATGTGTGTGGCTTACAACACCTTGGCAGCAAGGGTACCAGTGAAAGAACGGGGAGCAGAAGAGAGACATCTACAGTAATGGGCCAGAGTGCAGGGAGCAGCACAGGGGTCTCGACAGGAAGGACCCCAGTGGCTCTCTAGAGTAAGGATCCACGACAGAGCAGAGGGCTGGAGAACAGGGGTGATGCAGTTCTGTCTGCCCCCTTCCTAACCCAGACAGCTGATACGGAGTGGAGGAAGGGCAGGGCTCAGTATGCCCAGTCAACAGAGTAGTTGCAGGGTAGGTGTTCACACCTGGAAACTGGTAGAGGAATGGGTACAAGAGGTTCATTTCTGCCCTTGTCCGCTCCCAAGGGGAGAACAGTCAGAGCTACAGCATTGGGCTCGACAATCTGCAAAAGCTGGCTCCCGGGATATGGCTCCTTTTTGCCCAGATCAACCTCCTCTGGGAGGCAGCATGCAGAGAAATGACAGGACAGGCTTTGGGCTCAGTCTGCCTGGGTACAGATTTCAGCTCCACTACTTAAGCTAGGGACTTCAGGGACTTCCCTGGCAGTCCAGGGGTTAGGACTCCGTGCTTGCATGGCAGGGGGCACGGGTTCAACCCCGGTGGGGGAACTAAGATCCTGCAAGCCTTGGGGCATGGCCAAAAAAATAAAATGGGAATAATAATAGTACCCATTAAATGAAATCATGCACAGAGGTCACTTAGAGGAGTATGGCGTATGGAAAATGCTTAACAGACATTAGTTGCTGTCACTCTTATTTCTTACCCTGGCCAAGTCTAACAGTGCCTGCGATGATGACGGCGATCAGCGCCAATACTTTTGCGTAGGTGAAAACATCTTGTACCAGGGTTCCCCACTTGACATAGGCACAGTTAATGAAGGTTAAGAGACCTGAAAGAAAAATAATACTGATTGGTGACTGGCCCCACCGTCCAGAGGGCCTTAGACCCCCAAGCAGTTTTTCTGGTACCAGTCACCAAAATAGACCCTTTGGCCAAAGACAGAACTGTTTGGGCTCTGACCTGCTCTTCATTGGAAACCTCTGCCCAGAATGCCCTCACCATTATCATTCAAAGGCATTTGCTGAGCACCTGTGTACACAGCAACACACACACACACACACACACACACGCCCTCAGCACTTATACAAGAGACACAAAACGACTGGATTTGCTTACACGCAAAAGTGCTCACAGCAATAGGAGGCAACTGGTAGCGGAACAGGATTAATGATGCGTTCCAGCTGTTGGCTCTGAAAAGTCATGGTCTCTCACCCTCTCCAGCCCTGTATCCCCTTATATGGGCTCCAGGACCCAGCACTCTGATGCTGTGGGATTACTGTTAACCTTGATGAGTCCTGTTGTGACTTATCAACGTCTGGGCTAGCAGGTCAGGATGTGTGGCCAGGATTAGGCTGGAGGCCAGACTTCCTGCTACTGCCGGCCAGCTCAGCTGCTTGTTTTCATGCTTGGAAAGACTCTTGGAACTGAGGTTCCTACAGAAGGGGGATGGGGCATTTTTCCTGACTGGACAATGCAAAAGTCAGAGCCACAAACATTCCTCAAGTCCTTCTATCCTGGGGTAGAGGCAATCCCTTTACTTGGATGAGCTTCAGCAAAATTCATGGATTGCCCTTAGAGGCAGGGTTCTTAACCTAGGGCTTCCACAGGCCTGAAATTCTTTGTAAAGTGTTATGTACATATGTCCAAAGAATATGCATTGTTCTAAGAAAAGGGTCGATAACTTTCAGCAGAATCTCAGAGAAATCTACTACCCCACCCCCCAAAAAAAGCTATAATCTGCTGCTTCAGAAGAAGAAATTCAAGAGGGGAAGAAAATCAAAAGAAACAAGTCTGAAACTCAGCAGAATGTTCCTCAATCCCCCACCAGCCTCGTAAACAAGCAGGCAGCCACATACCCCGTACCTTCCCCGCTGTGGCAAAGTGGATCATTTCACTGCTCCCTCCTTCCCAGCTCAGCAACTGGAGCACTAGAAGGAGGGCTTAGCAGCCGTTCTCCCAAGGGCTGCGAAGACAAGATCAGAGCCAGCCTGCCTTACCAGAGGAGAAAGTGCTGGGCTTGCCTGCTTCAGGCCACCAACTCAGTCCCAAGTACTACTCCCTGTCGCAGTTCTGGCAGTGGTGTGGCCCTCAGTGTCCCCAGCCCTTCTGTTTTGTTGTGTCCTGGTCTCATCACACTCTGGCCCAGAGGCTACTTCATCCTGAGAGGCAGGAAAGAGCAGCCCCTCAGAACAGCTGTCTCACTTTCTGTCTCCCCCTCCCTTACTGCCCAAGTTCTTTTCCGCTCTTGCAGAAAGGGGGCATTCCTGTCCCAAACAAACACTTGCCTTTCTGCCTAATAAACAAGCCAACGAACAACCAAACCTTATCACAGGGCTGGGCAAAAATGCACCCATAACTCCAGGCCAATGTAGTGTTAAGTTAATAAAGACACAAGCATGTAGTCTCCACAAGCATCCCATAAAACGGGCAAATCTTTCAGATCTGCTGATCCTCCTCAGCCGGTCACCCCTCCTTTACTCCCCACTGGACTTCTGCCTCCTGCCTCTTCTCTCCATCCTATAACCTCCACCCCTCACCCTCGGGCTCTGCTGCTGGCTTACTAATATAACTCAAGCCAGGTTGGATTAGAAGCATCTGGGACAACTGGAGCTACCATATTCACAAGGGAATGGGGTCCCCTAATTAAAATTCATGGGTGGACTTCCCTGGTGGCGCAGTGGTTAAGAATCCGCCTGCCAATGCAGGGGACACAGGTTCGAGCCCTGGTCCGGGAAGATCCCACATGCCACAGAGCAACTAAGCCCGTGCGCCACAACCACTGAACCTGCGCTCTAAAGCCCACGAGCCATAAATGCTGAGCCCGTGTGCCACAACTACTGAAGCCCGCGCTCCTAGAGCCCATGCTCTGCAACAAGAGAAGCCACCGAAATGAGAAGACTGCGCACAGCAACGAAGGCCCAATGCAGCCAAAAATAAATAAATTTTAAAAAAAATTCATGAGTAGCCCTCAGGGTCACCAGGGTGACAACACTAAACTGGGATAGGCTTGAGAATTAAGAGACTGGTTCTGGTTCAGAGTCAGTCTGTAACCACATGCCACATGCTTCTGTTCTCAGCTCTGTCCAAGGAAGAGCCAACTCCTTATCCTTTACTACAACAAATTCTGAAAAGAAAATACATGGATTGTTTACATTTTAATCCTTACAGCTTCTCTAGTCTACTTCTATATCCATCCATCTGTATCCTTCCTCTTACCCACCAGTGTTTCCTCCTCCCCCACTCCTGAGCCTTTGTTCTCAGCCACTGACCCACCATCTTGCCCGGATCTGCTCTCTGTATTGAGCACAGGAGGTTCGGTTTGAACGAAGAAGGGAATCCTCTGGAAAGAGCGCTGGCCCTCATTTTCCCCAGCGCTCAGCTTCCTCCAGGGCCTCTTGGCCGTGGCAGCAGGAAATGGGAATGGCAGGCAGCAGTGCTGACTGGGCTCTGTGTCCCCACTCCCAGCGGATACAGCTGACCGGTGGCCCCAGAGCCCAGCCAAGTGCACTGTTCTTGAAGTGGAGCCTGACCTCCTGCTTCAGAGGCAGGGAAGGGGGTGGGGGTAGGACATGGGGTTAGAATAATATGGAGGCAACTGCAAGTTAACCTCAAGGACCGAGATGCCCTACCCTCCTACCTCTAGGTGCAATTCAATCTCCACCCAACACTGGGCCAAGACCATAGAAAGATGGGCTGAAAATCACCTCAGACCCTTGATTCAGGTGCACCTCCATCCCTGCTTTGACCCCTGCTTTGAAGGAAGAAGCAGCTGAGAAGAAGTCACTCCTATAATCATCTAAAGAGATGCTCCTGAATGGTCATGAAACCTAGCCTCCATGAGCCCCTGGAGGAGGAGGCTAGTTCCAGCACTAAGGCCCAGCATCGGCTCTAGAACTAAAAGCAAGGAGAGCAGATGCCTGGCTTGATCCAGAAGTGAACAAAGCTTGCAGGCCCATTCAGGATCAGACGCCCAGATTTAGTTTAGATGCTCAAACTAAACAGTCCCTGAAAAAGAACATTCAGCCTACAATTCTCCCAGCACCATTAGTTTTAAATACATACAACATAACACACAACTTAGGCTTCTATTTAAGCCATTTTCTCCTTCAAATTCCCAGGGACTGTAAAAACCTCAGCAATCTATTAGGCCACTCATGCCGTCTGTAAAGAGACCAATAGCTCTTCCTCCCACCCAGCCAAAAACATCTCCCTCGCAACTTCTAGCTAATTGTCCTGGACCTCTCCTGTGGAGCCACAAAGCATCAAACTGAAGCCTCTCGCACATCACGATAAGCCCTTCTTATCATTAAAGACTGACATCCCGTTCCCCTTGAGTCTTCCCTCTTCAGTCCAAAGACCTATGTTCTTCAACATCTTGTGTGATAAACATGGTTTCCCACTCACCGGCCCAGTTCACTCCTCTGTATTAATTGCACTTTGTCAGTGTCTCCCTGGAAACTGAGACCCACACAGAAAACTCCAGCTACTGTTGCAGGCTACGGAGTCTCAGTTTGAACTCGTCAACTGTAACTCCTTTTTTGCTCCCAAACTGATCAGCTTTTCCCTCTACCTGTGTTTGGGCCTATTAAAAGTGATTTTTTTTTTAATCCCAAATATGGGGCTTTACACCTTTTCCTAGTAACTTTCCTCTCTGAATTTTTAGGCATCATTTCCATTTATCAGAAATGGAGTTCCCCCTTCATTTTAATCAGTTAGTTCAAATGCCTTCAATTTTGTGAAATCTGCAAATCTGATTAGCAAACTTTCTGGATCTTCACTGAAGTCACTTATAAAAATGTTGACTAGGATAGGCAGAGCCCTGCAGTCTATCACTATAGACCTTCCTCTCTGCTGTCATTATTCCACAACGTCAACCAGGAATCCACCAAACTATTTTTTTTTATCTAGTGCACCTTTTTCTACCTTGTCAACAAGAATATCACAAGAGTTTGCCAAGAACCTCTCTGAAATCTGTATACACATGTCTCTGCTCTAGAAATCTAATGATGCTATCAAATAATGATTCAAATGAAATTAGTACATACATATGCTAGAATGTTCATAGCTATACCATTGTCATAGTCAAAAATTTAAACAACCCAAATGCCAATCAACGATAGAATGGCTAAATGAATACAATGGAATACTAAACAGCAAATGAGAAAGAACCGTCTACAGCTACAGACAAAATTATGGATGAATGTCACAAATGTATTAAGTGAACAAGCCAAACACAAGAGAGTACATACCCTTTATATCCATTTACATCAAAACAGGCTAAATTAATCTATGCTACTAGAAGTCAGAACAGTGATTTCCCTTAGCGTGTGCATGGGGGGCACAGGGGAGTGACTGGGAGAAACACACGAGAGGTTCAGGGGGCTGCCTTTTTGATGTGGATGCTGGTTACACATGTGTGCTCAGTTTGAAAATTCATCAAGCTGTACACTTATGACATGTGTACAGTTCCTTTTGTATATTACACTTGAATAAAAAATTAAAATTGAACAAAAAATGAGGTTAGCTTGTTTTTAGCAAATCTATACAGGTTACTAGAGATCCTCCTTTCTTCCCTTCACACTTTGCTAACCAGGTTTAACAGATGAGCCTAGAATTTGGGGAGGAATCAACCTCAGATTACCAGTGCAGCATGCTCAGAATCCACCTCCTTCTCTTTTTTAAAAAAAATTTATTTACTTTATTGATTTTTGGCTATGTTGGATCTTCCTTGCTGTGTGTGGGCTTTCTCTAGTTGCGGCAAGCGGGGGCCACTCTTCGTTGCAGTGTGCGAGCTTCTCATTGCAGTGGCTTCTCTTGTTGTGGAGCACGGGCTCTAGGCACATGGGCTTCAGTAGTTGTGGCACTCGGGCTCAGTAGTTGTGGCTCACGGGCTCTAGAGCTCAGGCTCAGTAGTTGTGGCACACGGGCTTAGTAGCTCTGCGGCATGTGAGATCTTCCCAGACCAGAGCTCGAACCCGTGACCCCTGCATTAGCAGGCGGATTCTTAACCACTGCGCCACCAGGGAAGTCCCTCCTTCTCTTTCTTGGAAAGCCAGGTTATCACTTGTGGTAGGCACAGTGGCCCTGAGAAACAGAAGAGTCAGTGTGAAAGACTTTTTTTTTTTTTTTTTTTTCTGCGGTACATGGGCCTATCACTGTTGTGGCCTTTCCCGTTGTGGAGCACAGGCTCCGGACGCGCAGGCTCAGCGGCCATGGCTCACGGGCCCAGCCGCTCCGCGGCATGTGGGATCTTCCCGGACCAGGGCACGAACCCGTGTCCCCTGCATCAGCAGGTGGACTCTCAACCACTGCGCCACCAGGGAAGCCCATGTGAAAGACTTTTGATGTGAGAAAGACTTGACTAGCTACTGCTGGCTTTGAAGATGGAAGGGGGCTATGAGCCCCTAGAAGCTAGAAAAGGCAAGAAAATGGATTCTCCCCTAGAGCCTCCAGAAAGGGACATGGCAATGCTGACACCTTGATGTTAGCCCGGTGAGACCCTTTTCAGACTTCTGACCTACAGAACTGTGAA
The DNA here is from genome assembly GCF_005190385.1 of Monodon monoceros. Taxonomy (NCBI): domain Eukaryota; kingdom Metazoa; phylum Chordata; class Mammalia; order Artiodactyla; family Monodontidae; genus Monodon; species Monodon monoceros. The sequence goes on from NW_021703778.1 coordinate 100,112,338, forward strand.
ATAATAAATTTGTGTTGTTTTAAACCACTAAATTGGTTGTAATTTGCTACAGCAGCAATAGGAAACTAATAGGCCAGTCAACAGTTTCCTTTTTATACCCTTCCTGTTCTCCAAGGTCCTGGAGATGCCTAGTAGTCATTCTGTCATCTCAACTAATTATAAATTCTTTCCATTTGTTTGCAAGTGGATAGTTAAAAACATTTAAAGCAATGACACGCTTTATTACTATCTCCTCAACTCTCTTGGTCTTGTTTTTTGTTGGCCTAGATCTATCGGCCTGTTGGGTTTTTATTGAACCCTTTCTTAGGTGAGCAATCCTTCTGCAGGTCAAGTCAGAGGAAAAGTGGGACTGTGGCCTCTCCTTTCCACCATCTAGTTATCATAGATCTAACTGCCCCCAGAGCATCCAGCCTTGCCCCTGCTGTTCTCACTGAACATTGCTCTCGGAAACTTTTGTTGGCCTTAGTAACTTCTTCAGCTCTTAGTTTATGCTGGGCATTAACCTTCAGGACACTCTCCTCGCAGGGTCACTCCTTTATTTATTTAGTCTTGATTATGTCACCTCTCATTATCTCTTGCATATCGTTTCTAAAAATCTGAGCTCATCAAAAGCTTTTGCACAGCAAAGGAAACCATAAACAAGACCAAAAGACAACCCTCAGAATGGGAGAAAATATTTGCAAATGAAGCGACTGACAAAGGATTAATCTCCAACATTTATAAGCAGCTCATGCAGCTTAAGAACAAAAAAACAAACAACCCAATCCAAAAATGGGCAGAAGACCTAAATAGACATTTCTCCAAAGAAGATATACAGACTGCCAACAAACACATGAAAGGATGCTCAACATCATTAATCATTAGAGAAATGCAAATCAAAACTACAATGAAAAAAAAAAAAAAAACTACAATGAGATATCATCTCACACCAGTCAGAATGGCCATCATCAAAAAATCTAGAAACAATAAATGCTGGAGAGGGTGTGGAGAAAAGGGAACCCTCTTGCACTGTTGGTGGGAATGTAAATTGATACAGCCACTGTGGAGAACAGTATGGAGGTTCCTTAAAAAACTACACATAGAACTACCTTATGACCCAGCAATCCCACTACTAGGCATATACCCTGAGAAAACCATAATTCAAAAAGAGTCATGTACCAAAAAGTTCATTGCAGCTCTATTTACAATAGCCCGGAGATGGAAACAACCTAAGTGTCCATCATCGGATGAATGGATAAAGAAGATGTGGCACATATATACAATGGAATATTACTCAGCCATAAAAAGAAACGAAATTGAGCTATTTGTAATGAGGTGGATGGACCTAGAGTCTGTCATACAGAGTGAAGTAAGTCAGAAAGAGAGAGACAAATACCGTATGCTAACACATATATATGGAATTTAAGAAAAAAAAATGTCATGAAGAACCTAGGGGTGAAACAGGAATAAAGACACAGACCTACTAGAGAATGGGCTTGAGGATATGGGGAGGGGGAAGGGTAAACTGTGACAAAGCGAGAGAGAGGCATGGACATATATACATTACCAAACGTAAGGTAGATAGCTAGTGGGAAGCAGCCGCATGGCACAGGGAGATCAACTCGGTGCTTTGTGACCACCTGGAGGAGTGGGATAGGGAGGGTGGGAGGGAGATATGCGGGAAGAGATATGGGAACATATGTATATATATAACTGATTCATTTTGTTGTGAAGCTGAAACTAACATTCCATTGTAAAGCAATTATACTCCAATAAAGATGTTAAAATGAAAAAAAAAAAATCAATGTGTTCGGGGCTTCCCTGGTGGTGCAGTAGTTAAGAATCTGCCTGCCAATGCAGGGGACACGGGTTCAAGGCCTGGTCTGGGAAGATCTCACATGCCACGGAGCAACTAAGCCCGTGTGCCACAACTACTGAAGCCCGCGTGCTTAGAGCCCCTGCTCCGCAGCAAGAAAAGCCACCACAAAGAGAAGCCCGCACACTGCAAAGAAGAGTAGCCCCCGCTCACTGCAACTAGAGAAAGCCCGTAGCAATGAAGACCCAACACAGCCAAAAATTTAAAAATAAATAAATAAATTTTAAAAAATCAATTAGTTTTAAAATAAATCAATGTGTTCAATCACACCACTTTCTTCAGATAATTCTCCTATGCTTCCTAAATAAGATAATTTATTGTATCAGAATTTCATCTTGAAGGGACTTCCCTGGTGGTCCAGTGGGTAAGACTCCGCACTTCCAATGCAGGGGGCCCAGGTTCGATCCCTGGTCAGGGAACTAGATCCCGCATGCAGGCCGCAACTAGAAAGTCCGCATGCCGCAACTATGAGCCCGCATGCCACAACTAAGACCTGGTGCAGCCGAAATAAATAAACAAATATTAAAGAAAAAAAAAAAGAATTTCATTTTGAAGATACCCCTGGTTTTTCTTCTGTTTTTAAATCCCTGGCTGTAAAATTGTAATTCTTTGCCCTGAACTTTTCTGCAATCTCTTTGCCTAAAATTTAGAGTACATTTTGGAGGAAAACCGCATTTCTTTTTCTGGGACATAAACTCTGAGAAGGCATAATCACTTCCTCACAAGGATTCCACATTGCCTCTGGTTATGTCAAATAATAATAATAATAAATCCTTATCCTTCAGAGATACATATTGAAGCCTTTATGGATTAAATGGTTTGATGTCTTGGATATGATTTAAATAATCTAGTGTGGGTGAGGAAGGGATGGTTGGAGCATAGATGTTGATAATCATTGATGCTGGTGCTTGAACCCTGGGAGTTCACTGTGCAATTTGCTCTACTTTTGTATATGTTTGAAATCTTCCATAATAAACCATTTTTTTTTAATGTAGAGAGGTACTGCTTCTAATAGAATGCAACTGATTTTAGCAAAAGATGCTCAGGGAATTGAAGCTTCCATTGCTACCATATTTCCCTTTCATACAAATTTTATGATTTTTATGAGGAAAGCAAAACACTTATTCTTCTGACCTGAGAGTGTGCAGTAAATGCCCACCGTTACATCATTCCTACTTCTTTTTGCTTTTATCTTCGTGTTCTCTTCACCATGCTTCTTCCCTTAGGATGGGGGTTTATTTCCATGTACTTTACTATGGGAGATCTTCAGGAAAAATCCCTAACTGGTATCTGAGAGCCCTCTGATAGCACTATGTAATAATTCTTCTTCCCAAGGTAAGCAGATGGGATTAACAGAGGCCAGGGCCTTGGTGTCCTTTCTAAGAGATGGGCCACGTATCTGTAATGAGGAAGGAAGAGACTTCTCCTGTTTAGTTGTGAAAAGCAGCCCTCCTGCAGGCAAAAAGCTGGAGGCAGTACTGGGTAGTACTGTCCATTACGTTTGTTGGGAAAGAGAGAAAGGGGAGGTGAAATCCTTTGACAGGTCTCTGTGTCTTGGTCCTGAAGTTTCCCTCTCACTGCAATCAAAAGAATCAAAAAGTAACCTTGCCCAGAGGCAGCAGGCATCCCTTATTATAGCAGATCCTCATACAAGTACATCTCTCTTTGATATACTATATCAATCTCAGCTTTTCTAGTAAATCCATCACTTTTGAACAAGGTATACTTTTTTTTGTGTGGCTGTGTTGGGTCTTCGCTGCTGCGCACGGGCTTTCTTTAGTTGTGGCGAGCGGGGGCTACTCTTTGTTGCGGTGCACGGACTTCTCTTGTTGAGGAGCACGGGCGCTAGGTGCACAGGTTTCAGTAGTTGTGGCTCATGGGCTCTAGAGCACAGGCTCAGTAGTTGTGGCGCACGGGCTTAGTTGCTCCACGGCATGTGGGATCTTCCCGGACCAGGGCTCGAACCCGTGTCCCCTGCCTTGGCAAGCAGATTCTCAACCACTGCACCACCAGAGAAGCCCAAACAAGGTATACTCTGTCGCTGTCATATTCTAATCAAATAAATTGTTTCCTCCTTGCAGTAAATGTAAAAAGCAAATGTGTTTATTAGCCTCATTGAAATGTTGATGAGTCCAAAAGCATCACTCCCAATCTTCTAGCTTCTCCAAATGCATTACTGAGCAATTTTTCCAACTTTATTCTTCTTTCTCTATAATAGCTCATAGCCTCCAAACTACCCAGATGTATACTTTTATCTGTGTATTTTTCCCCTTCCTCTAAAATTTCAGTTTAAACCTTTATTAAGTGCATCTCTCCCAATCTCTATAACATCTGCTCCATCCCTCACCAGAGTGTATCCTCTGGTATCCTAGCATTTACATTCCAGGACTCAGTTCTGTGTTCTCTGTTTTCTTTCACATACACAGACTTCAAGTGACAAAGAGATGAAGATTCCACCTGCCACTCCATTTGCTATCGTGAACTTCAAAGTCACCAGTGACATATCTCATGTGTCTTCTGACTGGTGATGTCATTCATTCCCCAGCAATCAGCAGAAGTATAGCAGCCTGTGGGCTTAATTGGGGTGAGCAATCTCTGTGTCACATGTTACTCAAGAAAAACCACGCGTCTCTGCATTAGGCTAGTCTATGCATAGTCAGAGTCACACTGCTGGGGAGCAGTCCAGCCCCTTAACTGGTACACTCAGGCCCGCGAATAACCAGATGTCTCCAGAATACTCTACCGAGGCTGTTCCCTCAGAAGGACCAGATTTAAGCTCTCTCCAAAAAAGCCTCAGCTCTTCTGCCTAAAGCCAGACATTTCAAGTTTTTCCTTGTTTTCTTTACTGCTTGTTTTGTTTTTTGTTGTTGAATGCTGCATCTTAACAACATCTTAAAAATCACTTTTTCTTCTTGATTCCTTGATCGATTATTTCTTCCACCCTTCCTAGGTGCCGTTGTATCTCTCAGATAGCAGCTGGTCCTCAAACACTTTTACCTTTTCAGGCTACATAACCATGTCGCTTACTCAGGCTTCAGGGGGGAAAGCATCCGGCAAGAAGACACACGGAGCATAAGCCCTGTGGGTCACTGGATCAGAGCTTCCCATCCTGCCTTCTGGGGCCTAGCCAGCACTTCAGTTGCTGTGGGTCTGCACCACAGGAGGGAGCAAGCAAGCACTTTGCACCAGGAGGCTCACCGATTAACCGCTCCATCGGCTTCCGCCTCAAAGCCAGCGAGTCCTTGGTAACAGGATCCTTACTGGTTTGCTCAGCTAGGTCCAGTTCAGGTTCTCAGAAATGGGTCCCCAAGGCTGACTGAACATCAGGATCGCCTGAGGATCCCCTGAGGAGTGTGAACCTACAGCTCTGGGGCTCCACCCCTGAAGTTCTGGTTCAGGAGGTCTGAGACGGGGCTCCCCAGCGGAGCCTGATGATTTGCCTGCTCTGGGCTACCTTAGGTCATCACAAAACAAAATCATCACTTAGAGAACCACCTTGATCACAGCAAGCCCAAACCCTCACTTAACTCAGCATTCCTGGTTCCACACTAGCATCACTCTACAAGCTTTAACAAAGTTCAGTGCTCGGGCCCCACCCAGGACAATGAAGTCAAGCTCTGGGGTAGAGCCAGGCATCGGCATGTTTTTAAAGCTCCCTGGGTGATTCTAAAGCATGGTGACAATTGAGAACCATTCTTCCCAAGGCCCCCAACAGTTCTCTTCAGCAGGAACCTTCTGCTTCCTCAAGTCTTGTTCTCCAAGCTAATTTCCATTCTTCTGCCCAGTGGTTCAGAGTTATTTGGCTGGGGGAAAAGAGAGGGAAAGGAAGGGGCCAGGAGTATTTTTTTTTAAATATTTATTTATTTATCAGGTTGTGCCAGGTCTTAGCTGCAGGTGGGCTCCTTAGTTGCAGCATGCATGTGGGATCTAGTTCCCTGGCCAGGGATTGAACCCTAACCCCTGCACTGGGAGCACAGAGTCTTATCCACTGCACCACGAGGGAAGTCCCAAGTGTTTTTTTTAAACCCGCTAGGTGACTCCAACGGTCAGCAGAGGTTGGGACCCACTGTCCCTAGCTCCTTCCCCAGCTTCCTCTAGGCTGTTCCCTTAGCCTCTTCTGAGGCAGAGAGAAAGAGAATAGAAAAAGGAAGAGACCAAAGGTGAACCCCTGAAAAGCTCTGGGGATCAGGCCAGCACAGAGCTCCACCTCCCTCCCTGCTGGTGAAGAGTTTGTTCCGAAGTTCACGTTGACCCCATACCAGAAAGACCTCAGCGCTCTGACTCTAGTCCCCTTGCTGCTGTGAATGTGGAACATGAAATGTAAGCTTCCTGGGCTTCCCTGGTGGCGCAGTAGTTAAGAATCCGCCTGCCAATGCAGGGGACACGGGTTCGAGCTCTGGTCAGGGAAGATCCCACATGCCGCCGAGCAACTAAGCCCGCGAGCCACAACTACTGAGCTCACGTGCCACAACTACTGAAGCCCGCACACCGCAACTACTGAAGCCCGTACGCCACAACTACTGAAGCCTGTGAGCCTAGAGCCCGAGCTCTGCCACAGGAGAAGCTACCGCAATGAGAAGCCCGCGCACCGCACCAAAGACCCAACGCAGCCAAAAATAAACAATAAATAAAATAAATTTATTATTTAAAAAAAAAGAAATGTAAGCTTCCTCATTCCCAGCTTAAAATGGATAATCCGTCTGGAAGAGGCAACTAGCTTCCAAGTAGAAAGTTCAAAGGGCAAAAGGCAGTTGGGGGCCCAGCATCTGGCTGTTCCACCTCATTAGCCACAAGGACACGAAGTCTTCCAGTACCAGGAAAAGCTGCCCGAGGACAGTGGCCAAAGCTCTCAGAGATCTGAAGTCCTACAGCGTCCACAAGTGGCTCGAGCAACCGCCCTCCCCTCTGCCCGGGCCCCACAGTGGACCTCAGCCCCCAACGCCCTGAGAGCCAAGAGATGCAATGCCTTTCTCGGCCAAGCTGAATCTGGAGCTGTACCTTCTGTTCACTCCTCCAGCCGACATTCACTGAAAACCACCTACTACACGCAGATCACGAGGGTCAAGCGTCAGGGATGCCGAGACCGCCTGACCCCTAAAGAGTAGTCTGTTCACAGGCGGCCCCGCATGTGTGCTGCTGGCTGACGGGTACAGCAGGCAGACCGAATACACAGGAGATAAAACATCCCATTAACAAAGGGCAGAAATCTAGACCAAAAAAACTGGGTCACAGGGTCGCTGACATTCTTACATACATCATCTAATTTAATCTGACAGAGTAGGTTTATTATCTTCATCTTACAATTGAGAAAACCGAGGTCACTCAGCCAGTGGCCAGCTCAAAAGCTTGTACACATTCCACTACACTATATGCCCCCCATTTGCATGCAAGGATGTGGGCCGGGGAGTGGGTCTATCTCCCCCTGGGGTAACAGGGCTTCCTGGCTGCAGAGAACTGGAGCAATCCTCAAAGAGCTCTGCGAAGTCAGAGTAATCAGCTTCAGGAGGGGCTGAATGCACAGCCCTCTGGCTGGGAAAAGTAACCATTTATAGAGCCCTGAATGGGACAGCAAGGTTCCTTCAGAACTCAGAATTCATCCATTCTTCCATTCATTCTTCCATGCATCCATCCATCCAATAAGCATGTATCGAGCTTGAACCCGCTGTGTTCCAGACCCTGTGCAGAATCGTTGATTAAGACCCAGTCCCCAGACTTCCCAGAAAAGTAAACTTGGGCGAATACAAGAATCAGGTGTTATGAAAGGCAACTCATCCAGTCTGGGGGAGTGAAGTGGGTGCAGGTGGGCACCAGGACCACTGTTACCCGCACTGAGTGTACAGAGGCTGACGCTGGGGTGGGGGGAAGGGAGGTGGAATTCCTGGTAGAGAGGGCGGCATGTGATTACCCTGACCATGCAACGAGTGAAGTCACCCGTGCATACAAAAAACTTACCTAAGCAATAATCCGTAAGTGATTTCAAGGTCTATTAGCAATACTAGCTTATCTAGGGCTGTAGTTAGTTTATCAGCAGTTCTAAAGGAGGACTACACCTGTAAAGGAAACATAAGCCGCCCGGGCAGAAGTAGAAATCATATGTGCTCTCCCGAAATTTGTCACTGATGAATAGGAAAGGGTGAAAGTATGGTAGAAATATAGATCACGCCTCTGTGAGGTAGAGTCCTATTCTACAGATGAGGAAACTGAGACTAATGAAGTTAACCTGCCTGATGCCGTGCTCCTCACCACCATGCACCGTCGCCTTTCAAAGGGATGAGGATGTGCCCTGGACTGTTCAAGGGACAGAAATGCTGACTCCAGGATCCCAAGTATTCCAACCGTGGGGAAGACTTCATTGTAGGGTATGAATATTTCATCCAAGTTTTCCAGAAACGCACCCCCAAACCAACCTAAGGCGGGCTTAAGTCTTTCCCATAGACTCCCCCCTCAGCTTTGGTCCCTTCCACTAACAACCGCCTTCCTTGCCTCCAGGGTCCATCTTCTAGGAAGCACATCTATATTCCCTTCCCTGCCCTTTCTCCACAATGCAGTCTGACATCTGCTCCACTACTCCAGTGAAAAGCCCGCCAAAGTTCCCCTTGACCTCCTTCTTGTCAATTCCAACGCTGTTCCATTCCATATTTTATTTAACAGTGCTTCCGAGAAAGGCTACTTTTGAGTGTAAACCCACCTCCCTTGGGTGCACTGCCTTTCCTCAGAACACTTTACATATCTGTCCCTCCCATCAACTGTGAGCTATGTGAGGGTAGAGATTGGTAACAGTTATCCTTGTATCCCCAGGGCCTAACCCAGAACTAGGCAGAGTTGATACTCAATAAATCATGCTGGATAAATAAACGATCTCTCTGAAATCTGACTCCGCCCTCACTGCCCTGAAATTTCCCTCTCCAAAGTCACCAGTGATCTTCATGTTGATAAATCCAAACAACTCCACTCAGTCCTATCTAGCTTGACCTCTTAGCAGACTGGACACTGTTGGCCACGGACTCCTCAAACTGCTCTCTTCCACTCACCCTCTCCACGTTTCCCTATTTCTCTGGATGCTGCTTCTCCACCTTTTTGCAGAATACCTCTCCCCCAACGTTGGTACTCTAAGGATTCTTATAATTCTAAGAGTTCCAAGAATGCTATCCACAGCCCTTTTCTCTTCCCTTTCTATATCCTGTCCCAGGATCATCTCATCTGCTACTGTGATTTCAACTACTATACACTGATGATTCCCAAAAGTATATCACCAGCCCAACTGTCATGATTCCAGATACATAGGAATATGTAACCACCTACTCAACATCACCAAGCACAAACTGATCCCATCAATTTCTTGCAAACCTACTACTGCTCCTCCAGTGTTCTCCCTATAAGTAAATGGCATCACCATTCACCCAGTTGCCCAAGCCAGATGCCAAAGCTCAGTATCTTATCATCATTGACAATCTCTACCCATATCTAACTGGTGTCCAAGTCTTTTTTTTTTTTTTTTTTTTTTTTGCTGTACACGGGCCTCTCCCGTTGCGGAGCACAGGCTCCGGACGCGCAGGCTCAGCGGCCATGGCTCACGGGCCCAGCCGCTCCGCGGCATGTGGGATCTTCCCAGACCAGGGCACGAACCCGTGTCCCCTGCATCGGCAGGTGGACTCTCAACCACTGCGCCACCAGGGAAGCCCGGTGTCCAAGTTTTAACCAGTATCTTCATCCCCAAAACATGACTCTAGTCCAAGCTACCAGCATGTCTCACCAGGATCATGGCACAGCTTCCTAACTGGTCCCACTGCTTTTCGTCCTGCAAAGTCAGAATAATCTTCCTAAAAATCACAAATATCACTCCCCTACTTTGAAAGCCCAAAAAGGTTTTTCATTGCCTTAGAAGAAGCCCACCAAACTCCTTAATATAGCATGTGTTGTAGGTTATATTTTCCAAAGATATCTCGACAATATCTCCCACCCCACATGCTTTTCATACAATGTGACTTTAACACTCTGCCCATCAAGAGGTAGGGTCTGTGCCTCTTAAAGCTGGATGGTCTTCTGTGAATGTTTCTACCTATATAGTGCTGCAGGAGCGATACCATGTGACTTCAGAGGCTAGGTCATAAGAGGCAACGCAGCTTCCACTTTGCTTGCTCGGATACTCGTTCTTGAAGCCTTCAGCCGCCGAGTAAACAGTCTGATTGCGCTGAGGCTGCCATTATGTGAGAAAGCTCAATGTAGTCCATATGGAGAGACCACATGGAAAAGCCCTGACGTGACTTGAGAAAAAGATGCCCATCTAGTCTGCATCTGCTTCAGCTTCCGCCTGTTTCAGCTCCTGCCACCATCTGTGTACAACCACATAAGACCCTGAGCCAGAACTGCCCCACTTAGCCCTTCCCAAATTCCTAAGCCATAGAAACCACGAAAGAATAAAATGACTGTTTGAAAATACTTAGTTTTGTGTGATTTGTTACACAGCAATAATAACTAGAACAGTTTAGATAAAGCCCTGAACAACCTATCCTGTGACCTCCATCTACCTCTGCAGGCCAACTCTCAACATTTCCTACCTTAAACGCAATACCTGAGCTCCTTTCAGTGTCTCAAAGATGTCCTTTCTTGTCTTCACGTTTTCACACATTCGTTCTTGCTGCCTGAGATGCTCCTCTTCCCTCTCTACTCGGTTAATTCTTCTTCATTCAGGTGTCAACTTCCTTATGGAGAGCTTCCAAACCCCTAGGCTATTCAGGTTTCCTCCTGGGCTCCCTCTGCCTCACAAGTCACAACATTCATCATGACCCATTGTAATCTTGGACTGGGTTGCCCATCCTGTACACACACACACACACACACACACACACACACACACACACACACACGAGAGCTCCATAACGACAATGACCAGTGCTGGGAAAACAGCAATTCAGGCTTTTGTCGTTTCCTACCTAGATCAGTAAGAAAGGTATCTAACCGGTGTCTCTGCCTACGGACTTGCTCTTAGGTCCCACCCCAGCTGCCCTGCTCCCTCCTTCCAGTCCTGCAATGGCTCCTTATAGGCTTCAGGAGAAAATCTAAACCCTCTAGGAAGGTTTGGCCTCGTGCGCTAACCCCTTGCCTCCCCTTGTCCCCTCACATCCCACAATCTCCCATGCACAGCCCGCGCCCCACACTTCTTCTCACCTTTGCGCCTTTACATTGCCTTTCCCTGTGCCTAGAATTCCTTACGCCTTCTTCATTCAACAGACATTTACTGAGTACCTAGTGGACACCAGGTACTGTTCTAGGTGCCAGAGGCTCAGCAGTGAGCAAAACAAAGTCCTTACTTTCATGATGTTGATACTCTAGAGGCAAAGATAGATAATAAACAAGTAAAGAATTAATGTCAGGTGGTAAGAAGTCTATAGAGAAAAACCAAACCGGCTGGGAGACTGCGAGTGACCATTTTAGATGGGTTAGGTCTCCGGTAAGGCAATATTTGTGCAAAGACTTGAATGGAGTAAAGGAATAAGCTCTGAAGGCATCTGGGGAAAAAGCCTTCCCAGCAGAAAGAACAGTAAGTACAAAGCCCCTGAAGCGGGAGTGTGGCAGGCAAACTGGAAGAAAAGCAAGAAGGGGAGGCCTGGAGCTGCAGTGGAGAGAGTGAGGGTGAGAGGGATGAGATGTGTCAGAGCGTCCGATGGCGTCGGCTCTGTAGGCTGGGGTGAATGGGTTCTTCACCGCCCCCCTTGACTCCTCTCCATCCTTCAGCGTTGGGTACTAAGTGCGGACCTCACCTCCTGAATTAGCCGCACTCAAGCCCCTTCCAGCACTCACCGTATACAATGTTTCACTGACTATTTTTGCCCTTCTTCTCCACTAACCATGAGTTCCCTGCAAGAAGGGCTCTACCTTTCAGCCTCATACTTTAGAGGACCCACCGCGTTCAGTAAATTTTCCTCAAATAGTCAAAACTTTCTTCCTTTGTTCTGGCTCCATGCCCTGCAAGGAATTCCCTGATTACTAGATGGGTTCCCCAGTGACTATGGTACTAGGAAGGGGGTGTCTTGATAGCGAACACATGCCTTCTGCTCATTAGAAATCATACGTGTGGGACCTCTCTGGCGGTCCAATGGTTAAGACTCCGCACTTCCAACGCAGAGCGGGTACGGGATTGATCCCTGGTTGCGGAACTAAGATCCCACATGCAGAATGGCGCGGCCAAAAAATAAAAATAATTTTAAAAAAGAAATCGTATATGTATGCTCACCATGTCCATTAATAGACTGACATCAACATGTACCTCTTTTTCAGGTAAGTGTGACTCAGTTGGGGGAAAATGACCAACTCTGGGTCATGATGACCCTAGGAAGGCACAGCTCTTGGAAGGGCACATGAGCATCCCAGCAGAAGCCCCAGGTGACCCTCTACCTCATCACTCAGCCCACCTTCCCTATTTCAGAAGGCAAGCCCATCAACCCCCATCTGTCCAAGCCTGAATCCTTAGCATCATCTCTGAGAGCTCCGAAGCCCTCCACACCCAGAAGTCCTAGAAATCCCACCTTGTGACTATTTCTTTTCTTTTCTTTTCTTTTTGTGGGCCTCTCACTATTGTGGCCTCTCCCGTTGCGGAGCACAGGCTCCAGACGCGCAGGCTCAGCGGCCATGGCTCACGGGCCCAGCCGCTCCACGGCATGTGGGATCTTCCCGGACTGGGGCACGAACCCGTGTCCCCTGTATCGGCAGGCGGACTCTCAACCACTGCGCCACCAGGGAAGCCCATGACTATTTCTTTATCCATCCCTTCATCTCCCTTCCAAAGGCACCGCCCACAGTGCAGGCCGTCACTACCCTTCAGGTTGCAGCTCCCTAACCTGGTGCCCCTACCTTCTGTCTCTCACTTTTTTTCCAAAAACACTCTCCACAAAGCCAGAGTTCTTCTTCAAAGCAAATGGGATTTCATGTCTCCACTGAAAGTCAATAGCTTCTGCCTGCTCTCAAGATAAAGTCTAACCTGTTCTGGCACCATATACACCCCTGCGGAGCTGGCCCTGGGGCTACATTTCCAGTCTCTCCCTTCTCATTCCTCTCCTACCCACATTCCAGCCATACCAACTACCTGGAATTCTTGGACCGGTTGTGCGCCTTTTTGTACCCTGCACCTTCACACACAGTTCCCTCTGTGAGAAGTGTCTGAGGAGACGGCTATGTTTCTATTCAAAATTCAGTTCAGACATCACAGTCCCTGTACTGTCGTCCTAAGTGCTCCTCCCCACAAGAGGAAAGTCGTCTCGCTTGCTCTGAGGGGGCCTCTTTCCCGGCTGCTTGTAAGCCTCTTCCTCTCCCTACTTCTTGGTTTCCTCCTGAAGGGTTACGGTTAGATAAATGAGCTATTACTGCCTAGATCCTATCTGGACAGAATATCTCAGCATCCGACTTGTACTGGTTGCTCATTAAACAAGAGCTGAAGGAAGAAACTCATGAATCGTATGCCCCTAAATTCTTACTTACAATCTCGGTTGCCCTTCTGAACCTTCTTCCAGATCTCTATGTCCCTCTGAAGATTATTAGAGATAGAACAAAGTCCTATAAGCTACCGAGAGAGAGCAATTTTAATCATAATCATAATTAATACATTACACTTGAGTCATGATTTATGGTTTTCACTGAATCTCATGTCATGCTCACAGGAGTCTGGAAGTAACAGTCACTACACACAGTTATAGAGCCCAGCCTCAAACACAAGTCTGGTATGCTTTTCATTCTATCAGGCTTGTCTCAAATATATGCCATAAATCCAGCACGAAACTCTGTCTTTTATTAACTGGGGAGCTCTCTAGACTAATTGTAACTGTGGCTACTCTGCATGTATTCTTAGGAGGGTGCACATGTGTGTGTATGCGTACTTGGGTGCACAAGAGTTTGAGTACATCTCTATTCCCAAATTAGAAGCAGCAAATTAAAAAGACTGATGAAGGCAGGCCCAAGGCCAGAATCAAGGAACAATAGCTGTCAGAGACAACACACATCAAAATCATGAAAGAATAAAACCTGAGGCACTGAAGTCAGGCCAGCTGTCTGAGGCCACTGAGGAAGCAAACATTCATCCCCAGACCAGGGGCCTCAGTCATACACGCTTTGACATGTGCAGTGGTGACCCTGAGTCACTAGAAAAAAAAAAAAAAAAAAACGTCAAGTTATGAGGCCAAGCAGACATATCACTGGTTTTAAAGAGATTTCAACCAAGATGGCTAAAATAGAATTCTGGTGCTTAAAGGGATGCAGCCCTCTTGGAAATTTTACTTAAGTGGAATAATCCTTACTCTACACAAGATACGTAAGTATATGCCCACGTTTGAGGGGACCCCGAGACCAACAGATCCTAAAATTAGTTTCATCAGAAAGTCAGCCCACCAGCTCATCGGTAAATGATGCCAGAGAAACTACAGGTCGCATTTAAGACCTCAAGGGAAAACCCGCTTCCTGCAACCTAGGACAGTGCCTTTGTACCTCCCTGACCGTTGCCAGCATGACAAACAGCCCCACACACAGACATGAGTCTGAGCCCACACACGGGCACACGAAACACGGGAGGAGCCTACAGAGGACAGCCGGCTCTCTGCACGACAGTCAAAAGAGGGAGGCTGGAGAGGAAGCTGAGAGTCAAATGAGGCAGTGGAGAAACTGAAAGGAAAGAGCACATGAAGCTGATTGAGAGGGTTGATCCAGCAAGCAATTGTACCTGGTGCAAAATGCCTGTCCCCCACACAGCTGCCCCTGAAACTGACAGGACCGCTCAGCTTCTCCACAGCCGGGGGTGGGCGGGGTCTCCAAGGTCCCAGGGTCTCTCACGCTGCGAGGGCACTTTTCTAGAACAGAGGCAGCTGAGGCAAGGGGCTGCAGAGGATCAGCCTCTCAGCACCTCCAAAGTGGCTTTGCTGAACGTACAAATTTAAATAATATTTTATTTATGAGATGGGGAAAAAGGCAAGGTAGATTGAAATGACAGTTTTAAGAATCTAGGCCACAAAGAAGGTAAATTGGTGCAGCTACTATGGAAAACAGTATGGAGGTTCCTCAAAAAAACTAAAAACAGAGTTGCCATATCATCCAGCAATCCCACTCCTGGGCAGATATCTGGACAAAACTATAATTCAAAGAGACACATGAACCCCTATGTTCATAGCAGCACTATTTACAAGAGCCAAGACATGAAAACAACCTAAATGTCCATCGACAGATGAATGGATAAAGAAGACGTGGTACATAGATACGGTGGAATATTACTCAGCCATAAAAAAGAACAAAATCGTGCGTTTTGCAGCAACATGGATGGACCGAGAGATTATCATACTAAGTGAAGTCAGACAGAGAAAGACAAATACGATATGATATCACTTATATGTGGAATCTAAAATATGACACAGGGACTTCCCTGGTCGTCCAGTGGTAAAGAACCCACCTTGCAATGCAGGGGATGTGGGTTCGATCCCTGGTCAGGGAACTAAGATCCCACATGCTGCGGGGCAACTAAGCCCATGCACCACAACTACTGAGCTCGCGCACCTCAACTGGAGCCCATGTGTCACAAACTACACAGCCCACACACTCTGGACCCTGCGCACCACAACTACAGAGCTCGCGCACCCTGGAGCCTGCATGCCACAACTAGAGAGAAGCCCACACGCCGCAACGAAGAGCCCACGCACCGCAACAAAAGATCCCGCGTGCCTCAATGAAGATCCCACGTGCTGCAACTAAGACCCAATGCAGCCAAAATTTTTTTTAAATTGAAAATAAATAAATAAATAAAATACGACACAAATGACTTATCTATGAAACAGAAACAGACTCACAGACATAGAGAACAGACTTGTGGTTGCCAAGGGGGAGCGGGGAGGGGAGGGATGGATTGGGAGTTTGGGATTAGCAGACGCAAACTATTACATATACAATGGCTAAACAGCAAGGTCCTACTATATAGCACAGGGAACTATATTCAATATCCTGTGATAAATCATAATGGAAAAGAATATGAAAAAGAATCTATACATAAGTATAACTGAATCACTTTGCTGTACAACAGAAATTAACACAACATTGTAAATCAACTCAACTTCAATGAAATAAATTTTTTAAAAAAAGAATCTAGCCCACAGAAAAACTCATGCAAACGCAATAGGATATTCACTGGAGTGTTATCTGTAAGGCTGAAAAGCTGGAACCAACTGAAATGGCCATTAACAGAGGCCTAATTAGTTAAACATACAATACATCTTTAAAATTAACATGGAATAACATGAAGCATTGTTTTAAAGTAGATCTGTAAATCGAAAAGAGCATCACTGATAAATTCTGGGGAAAAAAACCAAACTGTAGAATTATATGTGTACTATGATCCCATTTTTGTAAAACAGAACAAAACTACATCACTTGAAAGAAGAAGAAAAATGTCAGCAAAGGTAGAGACTGCTAATGATGTTTACCATGGGAAGTTGGGAGAAAGGATTTTTTTTTTTTGGACACTCTGATGCTGTTTGAATTTTCACACTTAGCGTACATTAATTTAACAACAACAAAAAAGTGTCTGTCAGAGGCATTCCTTTCCATCTCCTTCTTACCGACTAAGCAGACTCACGTGCTGGCCTCTGCCCCACGCTCCACCCCACCCCTCCTGCCCAGCCCCACTTACAGATGCAGGCAGCAGCCAGCAGGCGGCCAGCAGCATAGGGGGCTAAGCAGTTCGGGAAGATGGGCTGCACCATGTAGTTGGCAAAGGTGATGGCAATGATGGCCTGGCTGGTGGGCTCGATGATGAGGAGGGAGGTCCAGAGTCGGATGAAGGCAAGGAGTCCTCCGAAGGCCTCGAGGATGTAGGCGTAGCTGGCCCCAGATTTCTTAATGGTGGTGCCCAATTCCGCATAACAAAGGGCCCCAAAGACGGAGAAGAGGCCCCCGACAGCCCAGATGACCAGGGAGAGACCAAAGGAGGCACTGTATATGAGCACGCCTTTGGGGGAGACAAAGATGCCCGAGCCAATCATGTTCCCCACAATCAGGCACACGCCGTTCAGCAGCGAGATCTCCTTCTTCAGTTTTACCTGCTCCGACCTGGGGCTGGCTTCATCGGCCAAAGGGGAGGCGTCCCTCTCATGCTGGGAGGCCACTTCATACTTAACGCCGTCGACCATGGTGGAGGAGGAGAAGAAAGCCTTCACCAGCTTTCTGGCATTGCCCTCTAAGGAAGAAAGGTGAAGATATATAGCAGGTTGGCAATTACAGAGAGCTCTCCTCCACAGGGGCCAGAGTGGGCAAGCCACCCATGCCCACCATTTCAGAGACCTCTCTCTCACGTCCCACCTCCCATGAACCTCTTCTCCATCTGGCTCACCAACTCGAGTCTTTAAAGGATGGCACTCATTCCCCAGAGAGAAAGCATGTTTCTCGTCATTAGACTAGCACTGCCCACCTGATTTACAAGATAGAAAACTACATCCCGGTTCTATCTGAGCTCACTGGAGACAGGAAGACGAACAATTTGGCAGTTCCCACGTGTAACCATAATGATTTGAGCCTGTGCTTTTCAGCCTTGCCCAAAAAAAAGTCTGTCTTCCCTCCAATTTCAGTCTCACCTGTCACCTGTGATGAGATGCAACCTTGGGAGCCAACCTTGGGAGCAGCTAGTCTGTGGGTTCTCCTCACAACACTGCCCTTTTCCCCCGGGGACCCTGGCTCTGGCAAAGGCTTCAGAGAGCTCTTGTCGGAAACTCACAACTATCCACCTGTTCAGGGAGTATCCTTAACAACCCTCAGCTGAACTCTTCAGCCCCAGCAAAGCCCAACCAGCCCAGCCCCACCCAGAAAGAAGACAGGCCTCCTCTTTTCCGTGCTTTTCCTTTCCCAAATACCATTCCCAGCCCCTAGTGTTGTAGGTCTCCGGCCATGAAATCCCTGCCTAGTTGCATCACTCAAAAAAAAGTATGGATGAGAGATCAGTGATCCAAATGTGCAGCCCAACCTAGAGATGACTGGAGGCAGCCGATGACCACTCCCCACCCGGCAGGTTGCTGCTGGAGAGACAGCACCAAAGCAGAGGCAAGGAAACAGCTGAAGCGGGGTAGCAAATGCTGGGCATCACGGAGCAGGAGGTGATGAGAGGAGGTCAGGCCAGGCTGGCCAAGCAAGTGGACAGATCCTAGGGCTAGAGGCACTCAGGAAAGGAAGCAATTGGACACTGCAGAGCAGCAAAGGGAGAGTGGGCAAGATGAGCGGGGCTGAGGCAGAGGGTGGGAAGCACACTCACTCCCTGGCCCTGGGTGGAAGCAGGTCCCCGAGGCAGCGGCCACAAAGAGACACAGCCTCTGGGAGCTGTGATCTGACCACTCCTGCTCTTCAGCCAGTAGTAAAAGGAAAGGCCGGGCAAATGCTTATGGATTTAAGTCATATCAAGAAGTCAAGAAGGGCAGAGGGACAGAGGGAGGGGGAGAGGGGTGTTAAGCAACTGTCTGGGTCCAAGGTTCACTGGCCCTTCCCGTCTGCAAGGGGCAGGCTAGGAGCTCTTGGCTCAGCACTTTCTGTGATAAGAACGCCCTCTCTCAGAAATCTCCTTTGTCAGCTCTGCTCCAGGACCAGGGGCCCAGAAGAAAGGATTGACGGTCAGCTGGGTGGGTGCAGCTTCTGCAGCCCTGGGGAAGCTGTCCCCAAGCAAATTAGCTGAGGACAGGGCTGCGGTTGAGAAAGAATGCACAGCCCTCTCTCACTCCAGGCCCCGGCTTAGCCCCACTTCTCTCTCACTCTGAACAAGAAAGGCAGGAAGGTTGCACATTGTGCCACAGAGGCTTGTTCACATGCAGATTAGAGGAAGTGTAAGTACAGTCCAACTCGTGATCGGGTGTCCTAAGAGAACTCTGCACACTTCCCCGCACAGAGTGAGAGGTGGCCGCCCGAAACTTGCGCCATGACCCCAAGGCTGATCCTCAAGCTGCTTCTGAGGAAACAAGGTCAAGAAATGAGACTGAAACCTCTGGCTGCATCCATGCCCAACTCACAGGCCCTTTCATCCTTAAGAAAACATACCAGGATCTATGGGCTAAGCATAAATTCCTATAAACACCTTCCCCAAATACAAGTTTACTCTAATTTCCTAAAACTATGGGTAAATAAGTTTTCACTGAGATATACTGGACAGGCCCAGAACAGACAGAGGAAGTTGAGCAATTTGGGGAAAGCATATATTCTGTTTTTAGAGTCTACTTAACTCCGGTATCCTGGGTCTCCTTTACCAACAGAAATACACCCTACTTATTCTGAAATCCAACTGTCTTTCTGTTCCTTCTCGTGCCCTTTCAAACCCCCTTTGGTTATTCAACTACCAGAGAACAAAGATCTAAAAAGCCCTGGGGTAAGGGGGGTGCATATCTTTACCCTACAACCTCACCTTCTAGTCCCTTAAACTTTTTTTTTTTCACCCAGGAGGGGGAACCCGATGTTAGCCTTCCCAGAGATCATATCTCCCAAGCCACTCTCACAAAAACTTCTGAAATCCATCCAGAAGACTGTCCTTTTCTCCCAGCTCCCCCTTAAACGTTCCTATAATAATAGTAACTGTCATTTATTGAGCACTTAACCAAGCCAGACATATTGCTAAACACCTACATGTCTTATCTCATTTAATCCCCCCAGCAGCCCCTTAAGGCAGACACTAAGTCACCTGCCAAGATGCCATAGCAAGGGAGGCAGGTAGGTTAGCCAACAAAGCCCAAGCTCTGTGCTCTCTCTCCAACCTCCCCACCCGCTCTGACCTGCCCAGTCTCTAGCCCTCCTCTAAGGCAAGAAAGCCCTTTAGATGGCTCTCTAATGAACTACCTGGGGGAGGATGTGATTAGATTAAAAGAAAGTCTCTGCTGTCCTTCAGTCTAAAGTCTAGGCTAGGGCGCAGTGGTTAAGAATCCGCCTGCCAGTGCAGGGGACAAAGGTTCGAGCCCTGGTCCGGGAAGACCCGCACGTGCCGTGGAGCAACTAAGCCCGTGCGCCACAACTACCGAGCCTGCGCTCTGGAGCCAGCGAGCCACAACTACTGAAGCCAACACACCGCAACGAAGAGTAGCCCTCGTTCACCGCAACTAGAGGAAGCTCGCGCGCAGCAATGAAGACCCAACACAGCCAAAAATAAGTAATAAATAAAATAAATAAATTTAAAATAAAATAAAGTCTAGGCTAAAGGCTCCAACAAAGCCCATCCATCTCCTTCCTGGCTGCTCCTCCCCTTTCTCATCCCTTTGCAGGAACGAGAAACGATTACAAGTCCTCTTGGCAGTGCTGCTATATTGCTAGGGTGCCCACTTCTAAAGCAAACAAAAACACACGGAAACACATCATCACGCTAGGCCTTTTAAGATCAAATTCCCTGGCACCAAGGGTGAGCATGTGTCCTAATGGGGCATAGGGAAAAGGAGTGAAGGGGGGACAAATGAAGGGGAAACTGTAAGGTTAAGTGGGGAGAGACGTGTGCAGGGTTTATTTTCTGGCTGGTGGTATCTGAAAGGTGAAATCCTCATCATGGAATCTTGAGACAAAAACCCACTGGGGAGAAACCCACACTCCAGCAAACAGCACACCCTAGTGGTCTCACCAGGAAGTGCTTATCTATATGAATGGAATCCCTTTCCTAGCCTACTCTTCAGTAGACCCACTCAAACTGGACGGAGGAGGCTGACTTCAGAGAAAAGATGCCCCCTCTTTTCTCAACCACTGCCCAGCACCAGCTCCGTGGGCAGGAAGGTACCATCCTTGGCGGCTCGCATTCCTTCCTGAGACCCCAGCTCTCAGGGTCATGCCTCCACCGAATTCAGGCAGCCTGGAACCAGCAGGACCTGTCCTGAAGTGCTCTCCCACCCCAGGCTTTACAAGAGAAACTTGCAGAGCCTGGAATCCCAGGAGATAACAGAGTTCCAGATACGCAGCACCCCGTCTCCTTCCTGTCTGAAGTGCATACCTCTCTGAGGACCTAGTGGAGATTACTGGACAACACACTCATCCTACAGGAGAAGTTTCAGATTCAGGGGTTCAGGGAACACAGGGAGCAGGGCCCCAGCAGGCAGGGAAGCCCCGCACCCTGACCCCACCTGTGAATACGGCAAAACCAAAACACGCTTCCTCCAGGGACCAGCATACCGTTCAGCGTCTTGGTTCCTCAGTCAAGCTCAGGGAGCTAAGGTGAAAAGACACTTTCTCCCCCAGACACCCGCGTCCTGCCTTCCTAGCCCCCACTGGGCTGTGCTGCCTCCCCGAATATCAGGAACAGAAAACAGACACACTCTGCTCCAGATGGATTCCCCCATCTCCCCAAGCTGGGAGCTCAGTTACTCCCTCCCCCATTCTCCATTTGTTTTTCTATATTCCACTGTAGCTATGACAGTCCCTTTAAAAAAAATTTTTTTAAAAAGTGCAGCAAGAAAGAAAGTGTTTACTTCTGAGGCCAGGGCCTCCACGAATGCAGCGCTGAAGTCTCTGGGCAGAGGGCTCTGCATGGGGAGGGCTGGGGCTGGGAAAATAAGAGGCTCACGGGTCTCCGGTTCAGCCAATTCTCAGGACTCACTCCATCCTCCTCTGACACTTCCCCTCTCGCCTATCGTCTCTCCTCTCCCATCTCTTACCTGTCCTGAGATCTTCGGGCAGGTGCGAGGAGGAGGAGGTGCCAGCACTCGGGAGGAGGGGCAGGTGCCGGGAAAGGGAACCCGGGGTAAGGCTCGAGCTCCAGCAGCTGTTGACTCTGAAGAGCAGAAAAGGCAGAGTGTGACTCCGGGGACCGATCTGGAAAACAGGAAAACACATGTGTGACTCTGGCCGGCAGCAGGGAGGGGCCAGGGAACGGGTTGGAGCTGGGACCGCCTGTTCAGACCCAGAGGACCTCAATGCCTGCCCGCCTCCAGGCACCTTCTCCACTCGGAGCCTCAGCTCCTCCTCCCCTCTACCTCAGCCCCTGAACTTCCTGCTTGTCCTGCATTTACTGAGGTCTTGAGTTTTCCCAGTGACCTAGGACCTAGGTGCTCTCCTGATGCCCTTTACAACTCCCCTCCCCGCTCATTCCATTCCCTACTCATCTCCCACTCACATACTATCCTTGGCCCTGTGGAGGGCATAGGATCCATGGTTAGGGCGTTGGAACTCTGTGGTCCCATCTCAAGAGCCTCAGTGCCATTTCAGCCCCTATGTAAGCCATGCATACCAAGGAAGGCCAGTTGTGGGGTTATAGCCACGCACACACCCAAACACTAAGCAAGCCCGCTCACATATCAGGTCCCCAGGTGGTTCACGTGATGCGAGTGTTGCCAGGTAAGAGCCACCCAAGTGGACCAGAGCAAGCCCTGGCACCCTGGGCAAGCCAGTGAGTTGGCACCCCCTCAAACCAGCATTATTTAAATATCTGTTGAATGTTTATGTAGCAGAAGTGGGGGAATACCGATTTTCTCGGAATAAAAACTGGAAGCCTCATTCTTTCTCTTCAAAATTAGAGCTTAATGCATGAATTCATTACATGCAGTTTTCTGAAGCAGACAGTTTCTTGGTAGGCATATCAAACCATTCTGAATGTAGACAATGGCATAAATCTCAGGGAGTGGCACTTCACAGCGCATAGCACATTTTCAGAATTCCAGCTGTGATCACTGCCTCTAGGCAACTATCAGCTGTGATCTAACCCTGCAACTTGTACCTGTACCTGCGTGTTGCAGAATTATTCTAGAGACAGGTGGTCTAGGTGAGCAGTCCTCAAGGATTCTGTCAGTGGAGGGGAGCCAAGTTACAGTTCACCAAGAGACAGAAGTCCGAGCTCATTGGCTCCAAACGTCTGAATTACCCTAAGGATAACTTAGTGCCCTTTTAGACCCAGGCTGCTTGCCCAGCTGGCCTGCCCCTTAATCCCACTCTGGGCTCAAATCCAAGTTGTAAATGAGGGAAGTTCCTAGGAAGACAGCCCTAAAGCTGCCCCTTTTGGCACTGGCCCCTGTTCCCTCTCCCTCACTCCAGCCACACTGGTCTCCTTCCTGTTGCCACACAAGCATGCTCCCTGCCACCTCAGGGCTTCTGCAATGGCTGTTCCTTCTGCCTGGAACATTCTCCATGTTATTGTTCATTCCCTCACTCACTCCATTCAGGTCTGTACTTAAACACCACTCTATCAGAGACCTTCCCTGAGGAGTCTCGGAAGGAGTAACTTCTTCCCTTTGCCAATCTCCATCCGCTTCACCGGCCGGACTTTTCTTCAAAGGCACCCACTATCACCTGGAGTTTGTTTGTTTGCTGTCACCTCCCCCACTAGCATGCAGCACCACCAGAGCTTTACTCGCTGGTATCCCTAGCGCAGGGCCCGTGCAGACAAACGAATGTTTGCTGGAAGCATAAATGAATGAACAATGCCCTTCCTCCTAGACTGATTTCCCAGTTGGGCTCCGGGAATGTCCTGAACTTGCCCTTCAGGCCCACCTATGCTGCAGCTGCTCTGGCTCCTAATCGACGAGTTTTGAGGGGGGAGGGTATTTATTCTTTTTGATTATAATGGGTCGAAGGAAAGGAAAAGAGTATAGTTTTCACAGTTTTACTTGGCGGTCTAGAATGATTTGAATGGGACTTTCCGCTTCCTCAGTGGTAAAACAAAAACAAAAAGCCCCTCATCTAACGCGCCTTCCCCGGCTTGGAAGCTCCCGGCTGCTCTGCCCCACACCCAGGCTCAGGTGGCCGGTCTGGGTGCGGCGAGCGCAAGGTGCGACGTCCGCGAAGCAGTGAAAGGGCAGAGGGGACAAAGGCAGAGGGAGGCAAGAGCTCAGGCTCAACCAAATGTATGCGGGTTCGAGGAAAGTGGAATTGCACGCCCTTCAGCGGGAACTCTCCCCAGACCCGCCCCCGCTGCGCTCCTCGCCCCGCCCCATCCCCCTTCCGCCCCCGCCCCGTCCGCGCGCGGAGCTCACCTTTGCCCGTTTCTCCCGCCCTGCCCCCCCTCCCAGCCTAGCTCTCCTCGGCCCTGCCCCCTGACGTCGTCCCCGCCGTTTCCCGTTACTTCCCTCTTTCTCTCGGCCCCCGGTTCCGTGTGTGCGGCCCGAAGATCTCTCCTTCGCACCTCGACCCAGCCACCGCCCGCCCCCAAAGGCCCTCTGGGAGGCTCGGTCGCCTCCGAAGTCCAGGTCTGGCTGCGGCGGCCGAGGCGGGCTCTGCCCTGGGGCACCAGGACCCCACCTCACCCGGACTCCTTCGTTCCCTCCACCTGGCCAAGCAGTCCCCGCCCCCCCCCCACGGGCTCCAGGAAGCGCTAGAAGAGAGAGCTTGTGGTCGGTGTAGGCGAAGATCGCAAAGGTCCGAGAACCGAGAGGCCCCGCAAGCCGCTCCCCTGCCCTGTCCTGGCTCAGGCACAGCTGCGCTGCCCCTGAGAAATGAAAATGACTGCGGATACCCTTAGACGCGTCCTCCGCCCCAGGAACGCTCAGCTTCCTCTTCCCCCCCTCCCAATCCAGCTCGAGCTGGCGGGCCCGACGGGGGTCTGGGCAAGGGCCCCGAACCCAGGCAATCCCGCCTCCAGCCCCGAGACGCTCACGGCTGAAACTCGGGAGGGACTGTGGATCGACAAGCCCCGTGGGGGAGGGGAGGGAGCGGCGTCCGCTTGGAGCTAGGGGAGGGGTCTCCCGGAAGGGCGACTCAACTCTCCGCCCCCTCGGGGAAGCTGTTGCGTCAGCTTCAAGATCCCAAATTAAAGAAAGTGGTCTCCACCGGGCCGGGAAGGTGTCGGGCCGTAGGGCCGCCGCCAGGAGGCAGCACTTAACCAAAAATGTCCGGGCTGAGGGTGTCCGGGAGGCTGGAGTCCCCACCGCACCTTTCATCTGAAGGATCTTAGTGGCAGAGTGGACCAATAAAAGAGGAAGTTGCTGGACTAATTCAAGGAAAGGGATGTGAAAATGTTTCACCACGTATTAAACCTAAAAGATGACTTGTAAATAATACAATTTCCTTTAGTAGACTTTATGGACAGTCCAGCTTTGGCATCTTTTAAAGCCACTCTGCAGAGATTCATAGAGAACCACCCACCTTCAAGACCAGTCTGGTGGAAAGGCACACAGCTTAAGAGACTTCCCAGCTACCAGGCGAGAAAAAAAGAGCGTAGCCCGAGGTCATAATTTACCCATCCTGAAGCTGGGTCATTTAACACAGAATTTAGCCTGTACTGATTGAGCAGAGATTTGACAGCCATGGGAAAAGAAAAGGAATATGTTACAATAAATTATGTAAGTAATAAGGAAATAATATGCAAAGCAATGTATTGTGTGAGTGGGTGGTTTATAGCTGTCAGTTCCCACAGTTCTTGCATGGAGTGACAGTGATTTTGATCTTTTTTGAGCGGTCCTAAGGAGGAAGCCAATGAAGGAACAGGAAATAAGACACTTCCCAAATAGTTCGCTCTTCTTCAACCTCAGCATTTAGTCACGGTATGCAAAAAGGGGACGAGGTTGCAAAATGAGGTGGAATTAGCTACCCAGAGTCACCTTCACTTAATGTTCTTTCTCCAACATCATCATTATTCATCACAACAGTTTAAAAAGCACCAACGTGCCCAGTGCACTTGTACAAAAATTACTGTATACAGACCTGACAGAAGGATATTTGAATAAACATGTTGGATGAAAACATGAATGGACAACAATGTGTTAAAGCCAAATGCAGGCTGTGATGCCCTGGAGAGGCAAAGGAGTTTAAGTAACAGAGGAAAGACATGAAGCTCAGATTCCGGATGCTTCCCACCATTGTTAACTCTAGCCTTTGCCAGATGAAGCCCAGAGGCTGAAAGACATTCAGTTAGGGGATGATGAAACCGCTTTCCTGTGGTTTAGAGTCGATGAAGTCATTGAAGAGCGCTGTCCTAGTGCCAGACCCACTCCCCTGCAACAGTGTTCCATGAGGTCCCTGAGAATGCTGATGATGTTAGCTGTCAGCACTAGAGTTCTCTTTCTCTCTCCCTCTCAAAATCCTAACCCATATTTCCAACCCATGGATTTCCAATCCATGGATTGTCCCCCCTGCCACATCACTCTAACCACATCAAAGGCTGAACTCATCTTCCTTCCAAAGACCTTTCCCCTCCCAGTTTTCCCAGTTTTACAGATCAAGATTCCCATTTGCCCCAAAGTCCTCCAGCTCTGGCTCCTTGACTCCCACGGCTATTAAATTAGTGCATGTGTTCAGTTCTGCATGTGGAGTTAATATTGTCCACATTATTTGTTCCCCTTAATGCATGTGGCCTTTTTCATGATTTTGCACCCATAGTGTGTGAGCTACTAAAAGATAGAGGAGTGTTGCTGGTTCAACTCCTTTATATAGTGTTGATAGTAGTGCCAGCCTTTCATCTTTCCTACGAATCTTGAATGTTGACACCGACGTTATTTTTCCAGCCCTTGGCTCCTACTACGTGATTCTCCAACTGTAAATTATGTAATGGGATTGCAGTGCTGTCTGCCTCAGCTGTCTATCTCAGAACCAGCCAAAGGCACATGGAGTCTAGCCTGGGAAAGGTGTTACTCAGTCATTATTGCAACTGTAAAACAATAAATCCACAGCCACATTTTGGTTCAATTTCCTGATCTCTGAAAATTACAAGCTGTCTCTACAGTGATTGCTTCCTGGTCTGTCTTATCTATTTTACGGGTTTATTATGAAAATTTATAAAGAAGTGTTTTGTATCATTTATACAGAAGTGTTTTGATAACTGAAAATTAAGTGTACACATGTAAAATGGTAATGGTACTCTATTGTCTTACTTCCCTTGCTTAGTTTTTTGGGTCCATCCGTTGGCTTACAGCCAAGGTTCTTTTATTCCCATCCCTTCTTCTAGTTCAGCCCTCCCCTATACCATTCTTATTGTTATCAAAACAGCTGCTTTTACTTCTTAAACCAGGACCCACCCTTCCCCTCTTTCAAAGCACAGTTCAGAGCCACCTCCTGTGGAAAAACTTCCCAGTCCTGCAGAAGGAAACGATAAACTTCCAGATAGGCCATTACACCACTCCCTCAGGTTCCCCCAGTCAGCATGTGTTTAAGTGTCTATAGCCTAGCACAAGAGTAATGGCCACTTTTGTAGGAGCTTCACCATTTATAAAGCACTTTCACTTACCTTATCGTTCTTAAAATGTTTTCATAAATGTGATATATTTTAAGCTTTTTCTTCAATGAAGAAATTAGGGATAAATGACTTCCCCAAGGGCAAGTAAGGCATACCTTGGAGCTAACCACCACAATAAAGCAAATATCACAATAAAGTGAGTCACAGGAATTTTTTAGTTTCCCAGTACATGTAAAATTATGTTTACACTATATTATAGTCTATTAAAAGTGTGCAATAGCATTATGTCTAAAAACAAAAGTACATACCTTATTCGAAAAATATCTTATTGCTAAAAAAATGCCAAAACAATTACAATAGCAACATCGAAGATCACAGATCACCATAACAAATAATAATGCCAAAGCTTGAAATATTTCAAGCATTACCAAAATGTGACACAAAGGCACAAAGAGAACAAATGCTGTTTGAAAATCTGGCACTGATAGACTTGCTCTATGCAAGATTGCCACAAACCTTTAATTTGTAAAAAATGCAATACCTGCAAAGCACAATAAAAGTATGTCTGTGAGTGATAAAAGAAAGAGGGAAGAAGCCACGGATCTGGGTTTGCCACTTACTACTACCTACCTCACAAGGTTTTTGCGAGGATTATATTATACAGTGTGTGGTGGTAGCTCTTATAAAAATGGAATCAGATGTTAGCTCCAATACCTCTTCCTCAAGAAAGCCTTATTAGATAGTCTACTCCAGATCGTTCCCATCATATGCTCACAAGCAGCACCTACTTCCCTTCCCAGCATTCATCTCAGCTGTAATATTACAGTAATGTGTATGATTATTTATCTTCATCTCTCTCTAGACTAGGAGCTCTATCTGAATAGGGACGTCTGCTCTGCTCTCCACACCGAATACAGTGCTTATCACATACAAGTTCTTCAATTTCGTTTGATAAATGAGAACTGAAACCCACATTTTCTGATTCACTCTAAATTTGACTCTTAGGCTGGAGGAAATATGTTACAGTGATGCCAGAAGACAGAATGCGGTCACGTAGATGTTACTCAACTGATATAAAAGAATAAATTTCAAAGGACTAGAGACCGCTGCTGGGCAATGGGGGGGGGTGGGGGGAAACAGTTTGGAACGGTTTAGTCTGGGCGCAGGCGACTTGCGCACGGTTGTAACCACCACTGAGAATGCATACGCTGAACGACCGTTCTCACCCAAAAATCCCTGGAAGCAGTTTTGTCCCTCTTTTCCGTACGATGAGCCAAGATGGCGCGGCCCTTGATTGAAAACCAGATTCAAGATGGCGACTCCCGGCTTCCCGCGCGGCGTCGGGGCGTGGCCAGGAGGGCACGCCCACTTCCGGTTCGGCTCTTCAGCATGGTTGCTTTGCGTTTACTGCTGTCTAGTAAGCGGGTGTAGGGTCCGGGAGCTCAGGGGTTCGTGGAGGCAGGCCCGGGACGCCTAGGCTGGCTGCACGGCCTCTTTCCCAACTCTGCCGTTTTCCCAGCAGGTGTCCGGAGGCTGCACTGCGGCGCCGCGGCTCGGGCGGGCAGTCAGTGGCGACTCCAGTGAGTGCCGGTCTGGGGGGAACTGAGGGGCCAGAAGCTGGGCTGAGTACTCACGGAATTGTTTTTCTCCACCCAGGCAGGGCCTTGCCGCCAACCCCTCCGACTACGGGCCCCTTACGGAGCTCCCAGACTGGTCTTACGCGGGTGAGCGCTGATCTGACAGTTAACTCTACTTCGGAGATTTTCACCCAGAGGGAACGCCCGTGGTCGGAGGGGAGTTGGGGGGAGTGTCAAGGTGCGGGTTGTGTCTGAGCGGACAACGTATTGAACTTTGTATTTGGAGTTGGGGGGAAGAAATCCTATTGTTTATTTTATAAATTAAACTACGCCTATGGAAAGTAAAGCTAGACAGGATCTTCTTGGCTTGTGGGGATAAGCAGAAGCTAACTCTGATGTGGGGCATCCCGCGGGAGGGACAAGACTTTATGTGTCTAAGAGGGACGTGGTTTTTTTAAAGTTACGAGGAACCGCCCTTCTGTGTGGTGAGTACATTGTTGAGAATTTGTTACCAAGTGCAGGTAGAGCTCTTTGAGAGGCTGCCTAAATGAGCGTCTCAGAGAGAGGCTTAGAAAGAGTGAGGACAGAGGATGACGGGCTCTCTTCAGAAAAGTTTCTTCCTTTACCTTAAAACAAAACAAAACAAGACGCCCTAGAAAGGAAGAACCTTAGAAAAGTTGAAGCCACTGCGCACTGCCTTGGGACTCCAGTTCACAGGTGGTAAAATTGAGGCCTACAGAAGTAAATTGCTCAGGAGCACAGAGCTAGATAGTAGCAAAGCCAGGACTAGAACTGGGCAGAGGCCAGGCCCCCTTCAACAGCACAGAAACCTGAGTATTGGATTCTACAGGAGTATGAACCTTCTTAATCAGATATTTGGTGGCTGAGGAGGATGGTGAAGATTTTTTTCCTACTTGTTATTTACTGTAGGATGCCTAGGAGCTCCTGGAAGTAGTATGGAATATTGGGAAGACTCTGGAATTGAATTTTTTTTTAATTTATTATATTTTTACTTATTTATTTTTGGCTGCGTTGGGTCTTCACTGCTCCACGCGGGCTTTCTTTAGTTACTGCGAGCAGGGGCTACTCTTCGTTACGGTGCACGGGCTTCTCGTCGTGGTGGCTTCTCTTGTTGGGAGCACGGGCTCTAGGCGCGTGGGCTTCAGTAGTTGTGGCACACGTGCTCAGTAGTTGTGGCTCACAGGCTCTAGAGCGCAGGCTCAGTAGTTGTTGCGCACGGGCTTAGTCGCTCCGTGGCATGTGGGATCTTCCCGGACCAGGGATTGGTCCCCCGTCCCCTGCATTGGCAGGTGGATTCTTAACCACTGTGCCACTAGAGAAGCCCATGGAATTGATTCTTAATCCAGGCTACTCTACTTGCTATCTTTGTGGTTAGCAAGTTACTTAATGGTATCTCTCAGTTTCCACAAATGTAAAAGAAGAATACCTATCTCAGATGGTTCTTGGAAGGATAAAATGAAACAACCAGTATAAAGCACCTGATATACACAGTATTGGTTCTCTTTCCTGATGAATATTATCTCTTATTTGTCTTGCCTTCAAACTTTTGGACAGAGTTTTCACTGTTTCTTTCTTTCTTTGTAGAAAGTAAGTATCCTTTTAATCTCTGTTATAAACTACTTGAGATCAGATACTGCATTTTTTCAGCAAGTCAGCAGACGTAAGATTTTTATTATGGGCCTACACTATACTACAGTGAAAGTAAGGGATACAGTCCCTAATCCCAAGCAACTTAAAAGTCTAGCTGGAAAAACAAAGCATGGACATTTTTAAAATTAAGTAATAATATTTCAGTGCTCTGCCCCTTTCCAGAAGGAGTTGAGGTGGCTAAATAAGGCTAAAAACAATCAGTAGTACAATAAATGTCCCCAAACAGAGAGATGAATATTAAATGATGGAGATGCATTTCTTTCAGAAGAGAGAGCTGACAGAGTTGAAGAGGTTAGAGAAGGATTTCTGGGACAAGTACAGCTTGAGGTGGGCCTAAGAATGAGAATTTGGCTGGAAGGAAAGGAAGAGAGGGTGTTTCATTATAGAGTGAGAGGGAACTCAGCAAGGACTCACTGGTAAGTAGAACAGTAATCAGATTGCTTGAGTGGAGGATTTCTGAAGATAAAACAGGAGATTCAGCATTGCAAAGGACCTCAAATTCTAGGCTAATGAGGGAGGGGTAAGTAAAATAGAGTAGGAACATGCCTAGGAGCTTATTCTTGGTGGTTCTGGCATACCTCACCATTGAGGGAAGTGTTCTAGGGGAATTAAGCTACAGTGGGTGTGAAATGGAAAAGAGGAGCTCAAGATTTGTTCTTCCCTCCTTCCTATCACAGCCGCTTTCCCAGGGTCCTGCAGGCCATCTCTAACACTCGCCTTTTCTCTCACTTCTATCTGCAGATGGCCGCCCTGCTCCTCCAATGAAAGGCCAGCTTCGAAGAAAAGCCCAAAGGGAAAAGTTTGCAGTGAGTGGCCAGAGCCCACACAGAGCAAACTGTGTGTAATCAGGGAGAGATTTTAAATTGTAATTTGTCTTTAGTTGGACCTAAGCTAACACGTACCCCTCACTCCGAGGTTTTATCTGCCAAAGGTTTTAACAGTACCGGGAGAAGGGAGGGTAGAGTGGGTCACTCCTAGGGCAGGAACCAATAGCAGACACCCATTTTGCTGCCTTCCTCCTGATTCCCAGCCCAGGACCTGGTTCCACCCCTTCCCCAGTCAGGGGTGTCATTTTCCAGCTGAAACCTCTGACTTTGATCTGTGAATGAAAGGATATATGGTGCAGAGCTCAAGCCCCTGATGTTATCCACACTGTTTTCCTGTCTGTTTCAGAGACGAGTTGTACTGCTGTCACAGGAAATGGATGCTGGATTACAGGCATGGCAGCTCAGGCAGCAAGAGAAGTTGCAGGAAGAAGAAAGAAAGAAGCAGAATGCTCTTAAACCCAAAGGGGCTCTACTGCAGAACCCACGACCAAGTCAATAAAAAGCAACTCCTGTCTCCCCCGGCCTGGCTCTGGCTTTCTTTTCTATCACCTAGATGTGTCATCCCAGCCAGAAGAAAGTCTTTATGTTCCCCATCTGTCTTCAGGGCAAAAGAGGATGGACACCAGGAAGAACAGGCTGTAAGATCACTGCCTGGAAGTGTTGGCACAGTGCCCTCACCACAGCTCCATTCCGGTTCAGCAGAATCTTGCTCGGGGGTATTGACCCCCTCTTTTGCAGGCCATAGGACTGGCCCAACTTTGCTGCTCTGCAAACATGAAAAAGAGGGCAACAGTTTCCCTGGCTTTAGCCACACACTAAAGCTTTTAACAGCCCATACAGAGTTCAGGCCTCATGCAGTTACGCATTAATAAATGTTTTGATGAAAAAGGCTTTCCAGCTGAGATCCACTTTTTGGCAAGCAACTGGTATCAGTTTTTGTAAACTTCAGATACATGGCCCTAGAGGATACTCCCACTGGGAAGGCTGACACGGGAACAGCAGACTTGGGTGTTGCATGTTCTGCTGAAGAGTGGGATCCTGAGGTTTCTGTGGTTCTGACTGAATTGCAGAGGTTGGTTGGAGAGAGGCCTGTACTTCCCAACCCCCACTTGTGCAGGGGAGCCCTGCGGTGCTCAGCCCCCAAACAGTGACCGTGGAATAGGTACCTAATAGCCACCATATACTTCCCACAGATCTGTTAGCTGCACAGGCCCCAGGGAAACCTTTCATTTTATTGATCATGGCTCCTCCCATGGATTCTGAGGGAAAAAGGACCTTTGCTCCCATTACAATACTGAGCACTGGGCTTTTCTTCCATTCTCCTGCCACAAATAATGTGACAGTTCTTTTATCTCTAGGATTTCTGGAACTTCCTACCTGACATAATTTCTGTCCAGCCTCCTTTATTCCTTCCCTTGCTTTCTTTCCCTCCCTTCTTCTCCGCCCCCCCCCAACCTCCTTCCTCTCTTCGCTGACCAATGCAGTTCCTGGATCTTAGATTTCGCTGATGGTTGGGTTTTCTGTGTCCCACACTTTTCCTGACTCTGTTGTGTTGCTTTTCCAGATCTAGCCCTCAGCCTCTTATCCGTCTCCCTTTCCCACCATCAGCTCTAGCCTGCCCTCCCCCTTTCCTTCATACCTCCACCTTTTGTTCTCAGAGTCTAGTCAGCCCCTGAAGGAGGAGATTATACTCTTTCAGGGATTATCTCCTTTTCCGGTATAGAGCGGGAACTAAACCCCCGTAGGCCTGACTCCCATTCTCTCTTCTCTGCAGTTTCACCAAACTTGATTTGCCTTTCCCCGCGTTTCATGGCCTTGCACTCCTTTCCTCCCCAGCCAGTTCTAGTTCAAGGGGCAGCAGATTGCAAAGGACAATAAAAAAGGGGGCGCATTCGTCTTTCTCCAGGGACAGGACCCCCAGATCCAGTGTGGTGGTGGGATTTGTCAGTGGGTAGTTGGGTTTCGTTATTGTTGCTTTTTTTTATTATTTTTTGTTAGGGTAGGGACAGAGGTGGCTGACAAGAATAAGGGACACAATTTTCAATACGGTTGAGCCACAGGCCCTAGCAGATGACCCCGCACACCGGGTCTCATGGACACGGAAGATGCCCCCACCATCCCAGGCTCTGAGCTTCGCAGTGCTTCCCACGGAGGTGGGACGAACGGTGGAAGCAGAGGAATCAAGCCACCCAAAATATGCTTAGAAGGAGAAAGTGTCCCACATCCCGTCCCTTGAGTCCTCCCAAGCCCCCCGCTCTCGGTTGTGGCCTCAACCCCTGCAGATGGCAGCCTCCACCACAGAAAGGCAACTTAGGTTTTTTTTTTTTTTACCCTGCTCTTGGCTGTAATTGGATTCAGACTGAAACAACCACGTCCGCACCGGGAAAGGAGGGCATTGGGGCGGGGGCGGAGGGAGCCTGTGGGAGAAGGGAGGGACCAGAGGAGAGAGCGAGAGAGGGCTCGCCATCCAGTTCGCAGACTAAGCAGAAGAAAGATCAAAAAACGGGAAAGCGGGGACAAGCAAACAGGCGCTTTCAAGAACAATCCCCTCATCTCCAAGCGGACAGCGCTCTAGGAATCCAAATTCAGTGCCTACGGAAGACAAAAGGCGCCCCGAGGGAGTGGCGGTGCGACCCCAGGGCTTGGGCCCCTACGCGGAGCCCGCACGGCCCGGCTGCCCGGAAGGTCGCGGACCATGTCTCTCGCCCCACGACCCGCCCGCAGTCTGCTGCTCCCCCTGCTCGCGCTCGCCTCCGCGCTCGCCTCCCTCAGCTCTGCCCAAAGCAGCTTCAGCCCCGAAGTAAGTGAGCTCCTCCGGCCCTGCCCGGAGTCGCGCCCGCCGGGGAGGCGAGCCCGGGGGTCTCCGAGGGGACAGCCCCCATTCGGAGAGGAGGGCTCTCGGCGTCTCCGCTGCTCCGGCCTGCAGGGTCCCCCTTCCTTTCCTTTCCCTCCTCATCTCCAAACTTCCAAGTCGATCCAACTTTTGCTTCCTCCAACTACCACCCCCCCCAACGCGCGCGCGCGCGCCGCCGACTTTCTTTCCCATTCCTTTCCTTGGAAGAACTTTCCTGCCGGGGCCCACTCCCCACCCCTCCCCTGTTCCCCTGGGCTCTGAGCTCAGCTCTGGAACCGGTCGGGAGCCTGATAAATATTTGGACTCCGCTCAGACCCCGCGCTGTCCTGATTTCTTGTCATGTGCGAGAGTTTGTTGTTTCTTCGACTTTCCAGTTCGCAGGCGCTCTCCCGCCCGCGCTCGCCGGCGCTCTGCCGGCCGGGAGGGCTCCGGGGACGGCGCCCCTTGGCCCGGGCCCCCCACGCTGCGGCCGCCGCCTCGCTGGCGCTCCCGGCCCTCCTCGGACGCGTCGGCTGCCAGGTGCGGTCGGGGGTGGCCGGCGGAGCGGGCCCGACCCCCACCCCATCCCCCGCCTTTCCGAGAGGACCCTCTGTGTCCCGGCCCGGAGCCCTGGCGTCGAGGGTCGCGGCGCTGGCGCCCTGGCCCGCGTTTCCGGACACACAAAGGTCTCCTTGTGAGCCGGGGCCTCGGCCGGGCTGCCGCCTCCGCTCCCTGCTCCCCCTTCGGCGCCTTTAGGCTCTTTTTGTTAATTGCTTTTCTGTGTTAATTGCAGGGAGACTGGGGGCGTCGTACGGGGAGCGGGGTGAGGGCCTGGCCCCGGGCTCCCGCGCAGGTCTTGACTGACTCGGTTGCCCCCCACCCATTCCCCGACGCTGGCCCACCGGGCTCGGGAGGAAGCCGCGTGGGAGTTGTCTGAGGAAGTTTTTCCTCTCTCTCTTTTTTATTTTGGGGTGAAGGTGGGAGACGGATTTGATCAGCTTCTTATTTTGGGCCATCCCAACCCACTCAGCTCGGCCAGGGCCTGGGTGCGGTCGGGAGGGGTCGGGAAGGGCCCCTGAGCAGGGGGAAGGGATCAGGACTTGGCTTCCTCCCTCCTGGTCCCGGCCCTGGTCCCACCCCGGGAGGAAACATCTCCAGAAAGAACACACTCTCTCTGTCCTGAGACTGACAGGAATAGTGTGGCCCTAGGCATGGAGGTGACCACGGAGAGTGAAAAATCTGCCCAGGGGCTAAGCCTGACAGGGTCCAGGAGGGAGGAGGAGGCATCCTCTTTCCAGGCCTGGAGTCTTCATCAGAGGCCCGAAAGGGAGAGTGCCTAACAAAAGGAGCCCGGGCATCTGGGGGCTTCCCGCTGCCAACTTCGCCTGCCCTGCCTTCCTTCCCTCCCCTGCCCCACTAGGTCCCCTTGGGGAGGGGCGGCAGCCCTGGCTCTGTTTTAAGCGGGTCATGGGCAGTCCCAGTGCCAGAACCATCATTTGCTTCTGGACCATGGAGGGGTGGGAGGCAGAGGGAGGGAGGAGCAGGCCCAGAGGCTGGGATCCAGGGCCTGCAGAAGAGCCAGAGATTCACCCCAACCCCCTCCAGGACTCCTAGGCCGGTGAAGTGGGCCTAGGAGTGGGAGGGGTTCCTTGTCCTTGACTTTCCCCTAGAGGAATACCTTGCACCACTCAGTTTTCAGGACAAAGCCAGCCGACTCAGTTCTCTGACCCTGCAGAGTTGCTCCCTCTCCAGGCAAATCTGGAGGGAGAGCTGGGGTGGCCCAGGCCTCAAACAGCCGGCCTCCTCCCACCACCTCCAGGGTCCTGCACCAGCTCCGGGACAGCCCTCTCCTCTCCTTGGCCAGTCTGGCACTTGGCCCTTCTCCCACTCAGCCGCAGACACAAGAGTCCTCTCTTCTGTGGTTCCGACCTCATAGTCTCCTCTGTGGTTCTTGCTTTGCTCGGAGCCTAGGCCTGGGAGGAGGAGAGGAATGGGGGCACTTCCTTTCCAGGACTTGTGGCTCTCTTGACTCCAGAGAAGTCCCTTTCTTGACTAAGTCTCCACCTTTCTCTGCTGCATATGGGGTGGGGGTTGTGGGCGTGAATATTTAGACCTATCCACCTTCTTGAAAGACTCATCAGGAAGAGGGATGTATCCCAGAGCTCCCAGATGTGGATTCTCCCTATCTCTCTGCCACCCTCCCTCCTGTCATCCTGCCCCAGGAGCTTTGCCCCCTGAGGGTTGAGGGGGCCTGACCTCAGTCTTCCAGCTCCAGCAGTGGGCTGCTCCCATCCTTTCCCAAAGCTGAAGCAGCTGCTCCCCCACCACAGGTCATAAACCCGGGATGTGACTACCCTACAGGTGAGGCCAGGGGCAAAGGGAGTTTCCTGCATACTTGGGCACAGGCCACAGCAGGCCTCCTGCAGGCAATAGCTGTGGCATCAGTTAGCGCAGGTCAGGGCAAGTTTAGAGCTCCCAGGAGAGCAGCCCAAAACGAGCCTCCTGCTCTGCTCCCCTCTGGTATAACAGAGGTTAAACTTCGCTCCCTGCCTTCTTCCCCTGAGGAGGGGCTCTCAGAGCGGGTGGTGCTAGGGTTGTTCTGGCCAGGCCTGTTGGCTGCGGAAAGGCTGTGTTGTTTACATCTCGGGCCCTAACTCCCATCATCAGCCGAAGGGGATCACTTCCCAGAACCATGTTGCAATTCTTGCCCCTGCCGGCTCAGGTCCCCAGTCAGCTGCTCCTGAATCACCCCCAGCCCCAGTGCAAGAGCACTGCACCACCGTCAAGGCCTGGGCCTCGAGGTGAAGGGCCACGTGGAGAGCCATCCTAATGACCTGGAGTAAGGGATGCAGCGCCACTCTGCACTCCAAGCTCCCCCGCTAGGCAACCTGCAGCCTCCTCTGGACTCCTTAAGAAGGCAAAGCTGGAGCAGGGACCAGAGCCATCCGAGTAGCATCTCCCCATAGGAGGATCTGAGCATGTTCATGTTCCACATAAAACTTGGCTCATTTTACTTTTCAGGCTTTAGGAAAAGACTCAATTTTTCTTACAATAAAGGCTGACTTTTTCCTCAACAGGGCTTTGCAATGTGGGTACCTTTCAGTCAAACACCAAAAACCCAACTTTACTTTAAGGCAATATGCCAGCCTTTATATCATGAACAATTTCACATCATACCTAAAATAAACTACAGTCACCAAAATACTAAGTAAAGTACTAACCCTAATCCTGACCACCATCCCAATCTCCCACTCCCTCTACTGAGAACCTTAAATGGGTCTTTAGGTCCCAAGCCCTAGGTCAGATGCTGCTTGGATGGCGACAGTGGCAGGATCCTGACTCTGTGACTGGATCACATCCGCACCACCTCCAAACGCCCCAGCTTCCCCTATCAGCAGCCAGCCGGAGCCCTAGCTCCTTTTCTGCTCTCCTTTCTGAAAAGATCTCAGTCAGCTGTGTATACCCCGGAGGCACAGCATGCCTGTCCCAGGAGAGCCTCACGGCAGGCCCCAAAGCGGAGCCCCTCAGCCTCTCCTCTCTCCAACCACCATGGGCACACCCCAGCCTCAGGTGGGACACGCTGTATTTACAAGAACACTGACACAGAGGAGAAAGGCACTAGAAGGAATCTCAGCTCTGGGAAGACATCCTAGAACTCAACTAAACCACCAGGGCTCCCATCAAAAGAGTTACAGCCAAAGCCCAGCGCTGTGGTTCCCCACCCCTCCAAGAGGATCAGCCATACTAGGACCCGGGCCAGAGTTTGGGTCCAGCCTGGGAGTTCCTCCAGACCCATTGCCAGAGCCAGGCTGGGAGCTCACTGCCCTTTCCACACCAAGCCAAGGGTGCATTCCAGGTGCCGTGAGGAAACAGAGGCTTCCCTCGGGCCAGGTGGGGATGCTCCAAGCCACACCCCTTTCCCTACAGGCCTGGCTGCAGCAGTATGGCTACCTGCCCCCTGGGGACCTGCGCACCCACACACAGCGCTCGCCTCAGTCACTCTCAGCTGCCCTCGCTGCCATGCAGAGGTTCTACGGTCTGCGAGTGACAGGCAAGGCTGACGCAGACACCGTGAAGTAAGTGCTAGACCTGGCAGGAATTCTGCCCAGCACCCACCCGCACAACACTGAGTACCAGAGAGGCTGCCACCTGAATGCCTGATTCCACCCCCACACCTCATCCCCACAAGCTGATCCCGACCCTCTCCATGAGGTTCATCCAGACCTCATGACCTTGTCTCTTCCCCACACTGACCCTGGGGCCGGACATTCCCCCTCTCCTCTGAAGACCTTTCTCTTTCATACGCTCTCCTGACCACAATCCTCACACCCCAGGGCCATGAGGCGCCCCCGCTGTGGCGTTCCAGACAAGTTTGGGGCTGAGATCAAGGCCAATGTTCGAAGGAAGCGCTATGCCATCCAGGGCCTCAAATGGCAGCATAACGAGATCACTTTCTGGTGAGTCCAACAGGCAAGTGGCCTTTCTCACATCAGGTCACCCTTCCCTATCAGTGGTGCTTAGAGACCCTGAGGCTCCCTTCCCTACTCACCCCTGTTCCTGAGAAGCATCCTCGGGGGTAGGGAGGAAAATGGTTCTCATCCTGGAGAGGGGTGCAGCCGGTAGAAGGTATATCCCAGGGCCAGAAAGCCCTCAGTTCTTGGGACAGAGGCATCGTGAGGCGGCGGGAAGAGCTGGGTCAGACAAAGGTGGCTGGACGGCTCAGTCAGACCTGGGAGAGTACAGGAAAGGAGTTCTGCCCCTTGTTGTCCTAACGCACTCCCATCCTCTCCCCACGTGGCTGGACCTCAGCATCCAGAACTACACCCCCAAGGTGGGGGAGTATGCCACGTTCGAGGCCATCCGCAAGGCGTTCCGTGTGTGGGAGAGTGCCACGCCGCTGCACTTCCGAGAGGTACCCTATGCCTACATCCGTGAGGGCCACGAGAAGCAGGCCGACATCATGATCTTCTTTGCTGAGGGTTTCCACGGCGACAGCACGCCTTTCGATGGCGAGGGTGGCTTCCTGGCCCATGCCTACTTCCCAGGCCCCAACATCGGAGGGGACACCCACTTTGACTCTGCCGAGCCCTGGACTGTCCGGAATGAGGATCTGAATGGTGAGCGAGGTAGCCCGGGGACTCTTATCCCTGGAAGAGTCAAGAGTCATTTGTATGGGGGTTCTCCAGCTTCCTCCCCAAGCCTCAGACCCCCAAATCTCAGGGCTTTGGGGGACCACAAACATCTTGCGGTCTGACTTCCAATGAAAGTCAGAGCTATTTTGACTGTCTTGAGCTATTTGACTGTTTTGAGCTATTTACATTTACATCGTTACATCTGGTCCCTTCTCTCGCCCAGTAACTGACTTCCCAGTCAAAGACTTCAAAGCATCTGTATCACTCACTTTTCCAGGCAAATGTCATGTCTGGCTCCTGGGAGAAACTGAGGCCCAGATAGGACCTCAGCTTCCCAATCCTTGCTGGGATTTGGATCCGGCCCCAGAACAGTCTCTCGCCTCTACCCAGAAGAGTTGCTGGCTGGCTTTTGCCTCCTCGGCCAGATATGAGGCTGGAACTCAGGATCTGGTCACTTTGGGTGGAAAATTTGGCAGGCAGGCTTCGTTGTGAACCTGAAGCTTCTGATGGGGAAGCAGGGAGTCTGAGGGAAGAGATCCAGGCTGCCATCATAACCATCCCCATCCCTCCAGGGAATGACATCTTTCTGGTGGCTGTGCACGAGCTGGGCCATGCCCTGGGGCTTGAGCATTCCAATGATCCCTCGGCCATCATGGCACCCTTTTACCAGTGGATGGACACAGAGAACTTCGTGCTACCCGATGATGACCGCCGGGGCATCCAGCAACTTTATGGCAAGTAATCTATGCCCACATCTGCTCCTTCCTCTCTGCCCCTTATCCTCTCCTGTTCTCCCTGGCCTGTGCATTTTCCCCTCCCTCATGCCCTACAGTCTCCCCCCGGCCCCCCCACCTGACCCTGCCTCCATCCGCTCCCACTTTTAAAAGACCCCACCTTTTCTGTCCTTTCCCAGCTGATTGCTTCAGCCTCCCGCAAAGGCCCAGCCACACCTCTCCAAAGGTGTTATCTGCCCATATGTCTGTCCTTTCCTCCTACTCTGCCACCAAGTCTGAAGTGCCCCTCGTGTATCTCTGCCCCAGGGAGCGAGTCAGGGTCCCCCACCAAGATGCCCCCTCAACCCAGGACCACCTCCAGGCCCTCTGTCCCTGATAAGCCCAAAAACCCCACCTATGGGCCCAACATCTGTGATGGGAACTTTGACACCGTGGCCATGCTCCGAGGGGAGATGTTTGTCTTCAAGGTGAGAGGGAGAAGTGGGTTGGTGTGGGGGACAAAAGGGCTCCATGACCGGGAGGCTGGGTGGAAACAGCAGCAGGAGGACTAAATCCTAAAACTGAGGCAGTGGGGGAGCTTTGGGGACTGAGCTGGAGGACAAAGCTAAAGATGTAATGAACTGCCTCCCAGGAGCGCTGGTTCTGGCGGGTGAGGAAAAACCAGGTGATGGATGGATACCCCATGCCCATCGGCCAATTCTGGCGGGGCCTGCCCGCATCCATCAACACTGCCTACGAGAGGAAGGATGGCAAGTTTGTCTTCTTCAAAGGTAACCGGACATTCTGCCTTAGTCTTTGGGTGTGGGGAGGGTCTCCCTGGAGGAGCACATTCCACCTGACTCCTCCAAAGACCGTAGAGCCCAGGTGGAATCAGATCCTGCCCTCCCCTCTCCTCCCCAGGAGACAAGCACTGGGTGTTTGACGAAGCTTCCCTGGAGCCTGGCTACCCCAAGCACATTAAGGAACTGGGTCGAGGACTGCCTACCGACAAGATCGATGCTGCTCTCTTCTGGATGCCCAATGGAAAGACCTATTTCTTTCGGGGAAACAAGTAAGGCCTCAATCCCTGGGCCCCAGGCCTCCCTCCTCAGACACCACCACCAGGTTCCCTCAATTCTGGAGGAAGACCTACTTTCCCCCGAAATGTTTCCCTGGAGAAGAAGCTGGCTGAGTCTGTGCTGTTGCCTAGCAACGGGCAGCCTCCATTGGGTGCTGAGTGAGTGGGGTATGACCGGGTCACCGTTTCAGACCTGCTCATTTGATGCCTCCTGCCCCCAGCCCTGTGCCACCGCCCCAGCTGCCAGGCACTGTCATTAAGGGCCGCTGGTGGCTCCTTGCAGCCTGGGCCCTCCCTCCCACCCCCACCTTCCACCGCTTTCAGCTGCAGGCCCTCATTACTCAAAACCCCTGTCCCCCCCGCCCCCATCCACAGACACCCTTTGCTCACCGGCGAATTCAGTCCCGGGTCCCACTCCCCTCGGAGGACATGCCCAGTGTCCAACCACTTCCCTTCCCTGCCTCTCCCCCAGGTACTACCGTTTCAACGAGGAGCTCAGGGCAGTGGACAGCGAGTACCCCAAAAACATCAAGGTCTGGGAAGGAATCCCTGAGTCTCCCAGAGGGTCATTCATGGGCAGCGATGAAGGTGAGAGGGGCACAGGAGGTGTCTGTGAGGGGAGGACCGGAAGAGGGAGTTAAGAGAGAGCAGGAGGAAAGACGGAGAGGATCGGGCTGAAAATAATGATGAGGAGGACAGGGGAGCCCCTGCCATGTGCCAGGCACTGAGTAAGTGCTTTCCACGCTTCGGACCCCTTAATCCCCACCACTGTCTCAACCTGGTGCTAGAGTTACCTGGTTTCACAGCTGAGGAAACTGATGCTCAGAAAAGCGAAGCGATTACCTCAGCTGGCGCGCACACTGACTGGATTCTCTCCCGCTCTTCTTCTCTCTTTGCCTCTTCTCCGGACGCTGCCCGCACCTCTCATCTGCAATGCCGCCTTCTTGCTGACCCTTGCAGTCTTCACTTACTTCTACAAGGGGAACAAATACTGGAAATTCAACAACCAGAAGCTGAAGGTTGAGCCTGGCTACCCCAAGTCAGCCCTGCGGGACTGGATGGGCTGCCCGTCTTCGGGGGGCCGGCCGGATGAGGGGACTGAGGAGGAGACGGAGGTGATCATCATCGAGGTGGACGAGGAAGGCAGCGGAGCAGTGAGCGCGGCCGCCGTGGTGCTGCCTGTGCTGCTGCTGCTCCTGGTGCTGGCGGTGGGCCTCGCCGTCTTCTTCTTCCGACGCCACGGGACCCCCAAGCGACTGCTCTATTGCCAGCGCTCCCTGCTGGACAAGGTCTGACCCCCACTGCCGCCCGCCCACTCCTCCCACGAGGACTTTGCCTCTGAAGGCCAGTGGCAGCAGGTGGTGGTGGGTGGGCTGCTCCCGCCGGTCCCGAGCCCCCTCCCCAGCCCCCCCCCACGTCCCTTCTTCTCTGTCCCATGACTGGCCTCTCCCCCCCTCCGCGCTGGCATTGCTTCTTCCTTAGATGGGTCCCCCGGAGGCTGAGCAGGGGCTGGCCTCCCAGCCCCTGCCCCTCAGGGGCCCCCGTGGCTTGGTGTGTGTTCAGCCCCATCTGAATGTCCGGGCTCTGCACTTGAAGGCAGGACCCTCAGACCTCGCTGGTAAAGGTCAAATGGGGTCATCTGCTCCTTTTCCATTCCCTGACATACCTTTAACCTCTGAACTCTGACCTCAGGGGTCTCTGGGCACGCTAGCCCTGCAAGCCCCCGGGGGTACCCAATTGGCAGCCTCCCACCACTCTTTCTGGCTGAAAGAAATCTAATCTTGTTGTGAGGGGGAGACCCTGAGAGAGTGAGGGGGTGAGGGCTGCTCAGCTACCCTAAGACCTTGGGAGGAAAGCTCAGAGAGGGTCAGTCCTCTCCACCAAGATCCGCCTCTGCCCCACCTGCCCCCGAGAACTTCCACGGAAGGAGCCTGAGCCATTAAGGACTAACCTGGGGCTGCAGAAACCCTTGACAGCCCTACCCTCCCAAACGTTAGCCTCGGATGGGGATGTCAAGGTTGGAAGAGCTGAGACCAGGGGGTGCAGCTACCGGGGTGGGCCCCAGGAGTCCTGGGGGTGAGCCTGGGGGCCACAGAGAAAGAACCTCACTCAAATGCAGGCAGCTGGGGTAGGGACCCAGGGGCAGAGCAGTCAGAGAGGACAGGGCAGGACCAAAAGGCAAACCAGGGAGTTGCAGCAGGAGTGGATGGCGGGGGGCCGGGCAGGCCAGGCCGGCAGGGACGCCACAGGGTGGGCTGTGGTAGCCGGGGGAGGGCACGTTTTATTGGAGCTCTCAGGAAGGGCCCGAGAAAGGCACACCTGCTCCCATTTGGTGCCCTGGCTTCAATCAGACCGCACGGAGGGGAAGGCGGGGAGCCAGAGAAAGGAGCAGAGAGGGCACACATGGGGGACTGGCGACCCGGAACCTTGACGAGAGCAGCCACCTAGCTAGGGAGGCGAGGATCAGCCTGCCTCCGCCAGCCTCCGGGAAGGGGCAGGCGCCTGGGCATTTTGTCAGGTTAGCCCCTCGCTTCCCGACGACCCCCCCCCAGCCCTTCCTACAGGTGTCCTGCCCTCCCCTCCCCACCCGGCCCACCCATCTGAGGTCTCCTTGGGCCGCCGAAGGTGGTCCTGGTACCCGGAGACCTGGGAGAGTGAGAGACCACGTGGGGGCAGTGAGCGGAGAGGGATGTCAGGGGTGGGCGGGGTGCGGTGAACGGTGCTGGCAGTCCGGCTGAAGTTGTCTTGTTTGGGTTTTTTGTTTTGTTTAATGTATATTTTTATTATAATTATTATATATGAATTCCCTTCAAATCGTTCCTTTTTGTTAACAAGGGGCATGGGGAGGGGTGGGGGTGGGGCAGAGGCGTCCGACCCCAGGAACCTGCAGGGCGGGGCTGGGTCAGTGCCCTCTAAGGACATTTTCGACCTTGTTCAACCTTTCCACAAAGAATAAACAGTGTTTCACGTTCCTCGCGTGGCTGCAGTTTGTGTGCCTGGGACGTGGCTGTGAGGGGAATGGGAAGCAGGAGGGCCGTGCGGTGTTTTCCGTGAGGTGGGGTTTTGGTATTTTTCATACATAACGGAATATGTTTATTCTCGGTGGACGAAAAGGATCCAGGGCCCAGAGATGGGGAGGAGGGCATACTCCACGGGGGCCGGCGAGTTGTCCGCAGAGCTCAGCCAGCTCCCCTCTCCCAACCTGGCCTACGAGGCTACCTTTGAGGCCCAGGACTGCAAAGCAAGAGGAAGTGGCCAAGCGGAAGCCACTCGGAAAATCTTCCTAGATTGCGTTACCCTGTCGTGTGATCCAGCCGCAGACCCTCCGTTTGCTCAGGCCTCGCGCAGCTGCTGGGGGATTCCCCCATCACAGTGAGC
This sequence comes from Monodon monoceros, assembly GCF_005190385.1. NCBI lineage: Eukaryota > Metazoa > Chordata > Mammalia > Artiodactyla > Monodontidae > Monodon > Monodon monoceros. The sequence continues at coordinate 100,156,465 of NW_021703778.1, forward strand.
CTCGGGCTTGGGCGGGAAGCAGGGGACAGGCCCTTCTCCCCAGCCCTCAGGATCTCAGCCTCTCCCAGGCCTGGGGCTCCCCTGCAGGGGCAGAAGGAACAGAGGGGAAAGAAAGAGGTTGCCCCGTGGCCAGTGAGGAGCAGCCTATCTCTGGCAAAACAGGGACCTCACCCCAGTTGCCCAGGAGAGGCAGGATGGTCGGGTTGGAAGGGCAGAATGACAGGGCTTTGTTTCCTCTTTCCTTAGAAACTGCTGCCCCAGACAGGGTTCCCAGGCTGTCGACCCACCCTTCCTCCAAACCAGCCTGGAGGGAGCAATCGCTCAGTTGCTGAGTCAGCTCAGCTGAAGGGAGCAGCCCTCGTTCTCCCCTCCTTCCCTTCCTGCCTCAGCCCTGCCCTCGCTCCCTCCCGGCTCCAGCCCAGGCCCCCTCCACGGCCTGCCTCCAAGAGGCCTGGCCCCGCCTAAGCCAGGCGTTTGATGCAGCTGTTAGTCAGGGCTGGCTGGTGTGATTGCTTTGGCAGAAGGGGTACCCCCCCTTCCTGCCAGCCAGGAACCCTGACCTTATGCCTGGCCTCCTGCGCCTCTCCTGCCCAACAGCTGTTTGGCAGGGCCTGTGTGTCTCCGTGGAGTTGGACACCACCTCCCCGCCACCCTCACTGGAGGGGATGGGGACCCTGAGAAGTCAGGGGCATCTGGGGGTGGTAGGGCCCGAGCCGTGTGGCAAGGAGCTCAGAGATGAGCTCATGGCCCTTTTGTGTTTTTGTGGCCCACATCTGGAGGCAATTACAGATGTTATCCAGTGGGAGTTCTGCAAAACACAGCTGGAGCCAGTGGAGGAGCGTGGGGAGGGGGGACTGCCAGAGGGAAGAGGAGAGGGAGCCTAGGGCTCTGGCGTCTGGAGTGTGGTTTCCCCATCACGAGGAAATTGTTTGGCCCTGATTCTGGAATCACAAGATTCTCTCTGAAGCCAAGGGGGAGAGATGGGAATGGAGGACCAGAGACAAAGGGGGAAGAGGTGGAAGAGGCTTCACAGGCTGGGAGAATTGCAGGGTGAAGGCTGCAAGGTCCCGTGCTTCTGACATGCCTTGGGTCTGAGGGATCCAGCCCAGTGAGGCTGCCCCGGGGACCCCACCGGGCCCCAGCTGAGTGAACCACCAGGCCAGGCTGGGTGAGGGGAGAGCAGAAGGCCCCGGGAGACCTGCAAATATTGCTTTCACTGGCCCTACCCTGCTTTGTCCATTGGGCCTGACCCAGTTTCTATGGTTCCAAGTTCCTTTATTCGAAAGCAGCACATGTGAGTTAGAGCAGCCAGGAGGGAGCCAAGGGGAATCTGCAAGGAGGTTTGGGCAGAACCCAGGGAAGCGGGCTCTCAGGAAATTGGACTATACTCTGCCCATCACTGCACCCCACACATTTGGGGGAGCCATGGACGCCCTTGACATCGACTCCCTTCTCAGGGCTCCTGCCACCAGCTGGGCCCATGCCCGCAAGGCTGCCAGCCAGGTGCTGGGTCCACGGGATGGGAAGGGAGGGGAAGATCTAAGAGGAGCTGGACTCTCTAGAGGAGAGGGGACTGAGCGGAGTGACCCCCACGTACAATCTGGCCAGCTCTGCTGGTCCTTCCGTGTCCTTCTCCTGGGCCCCATCTCCCCACAATCTGACAGCCTTCCCAGTCCTTTGTTTACCCTCTGTATTCCCACTTCCCTTTCCAGCTAAGGGGAAGTGGTGGGAAAGCACAAACATTGCCCCATTTTACAGATGCAGAAACTGAGGCCCAGATAAGACTTGCTCAAGCTCACAGCTCAGTAGTCCAAAATTAAAACCCAGGTCTGTCTGACATTTTTTCCTGTACAGGCAGATTCTGACCATGTCTCTTGAGTGTCTCTTCCATTGTGGACTCCATGTAGCTGGGTGTCTGCATGGCAGTGTGTGTTCTGTGGAATCTGTCAGCATGTGTGTGCTTGCCTGCTGTGCTGTGTCGCAGGAGCGGTAGCACAGGGGAGAAGGGCTCTTCCTCAGGAGTCCTCTTGGCCAGGCCAGGAGTCACCTTCCTTCTTGGGGGCAGGAACAGGTATTCTAAGGGGATGGAGGAGGCATAGGACTCAGAAGCCAGAGGAAGTGAATGGGACAAAGGCGGAAGCTGGGGGAGGGATTCGGGTGGTGAATGTCTGAGGCAGGGGCCTGGCAGGAGGGGGAGGCTTTCAGGGCCTTTCCCATTCCTTAAGGCCCCGGGGAACCCCAGGTGAGGTTGCTCCATTGTTCTGAAGTCCCTGTACCCCCATCCAACCCACCGTCCCAAATCTGAATTCACCTCCTTTAGGAGAGCAACTCCCATCAGTCACCTAGCCTGTGGGTCTCTGCCTTCCTCACTCAGACAGTCTTGGGAGACTGGGGAGACCCAGAGGCAGCCTTCTTCGAGGGGGCTGGGCAGCCAAGGCCTGGAAAGGAGGCAGGCCTGACTGGCCAGAAGCCACCTTCCAAATGAGCTCACACACATACTTTCCACCCTGGCCCAGGGCCGCAGCTGGGTGCCTTCCAGGCCAGCCTTCCCCAGCCAGGCCCAGCCCCCTCTGTCCTCCTCTGTCCCTCAGCAGGCCTGGAGCCCGGGGTTCCACGACAGGATGGATCGGGCACCCCAGGCCAGGGCCGTCACCACACCCCAAGGGAGCAGCTTTCCCTGCCTCCAGGCTGAGACCAGGTCTCCGCAGGGTCCCTTATTCCTCCAATGGGCCTTCGTGGCTTAGAGGAGGAGGAGACCAGTTTCCTGCACCCAAAGACCCACACCTGGATAGGGAGGGGCAGTAGAGGGGAAAGGAGAGGTGTCCACATTGTAGTGACCTGGAAGAAGCACTTCCTCAGAGAGCCTGAAGTAGCTCATTGACTCAGGGACTGGGCCACGTCTGGAAGCTGCCTCACCATGGGTCACATCCTGCCCACTCACTTGATTTCCCGCTAGGGGCACTTCCCCGATTTGAGGCAGGATGGGGTCTGGGTGGAGCAAGGCCAGGCTGACCACAAAGCAGGGGAAAGATGGGTGCCTCCGAAGGGCCCAGCGGATTCACACGCATGTGACAGGCTCCAGCTCATTTTGATCCAGCCTATGGTCAAAGACTTCTCCCTTCGCCCAGCTTCCAGAGACATGTAGCACCAGGCCAGAGAGCAAGATCAATTCCCCAAAACGCTCTCCTTGGCCACTCTGTGCCTGGCTCTGTGCCCTCACCCAACATCCTGGATCCGATGATATCTTCCTGGGGTTCCATGAGTTTGTATGTACAGACACAGCAGACAATTGCTCCCATTTTGGATTCCAAAAATATGGGCACTGCAGGTAGATCACACAGGCAGCCGTTGCCCTCCAAGGCACGGGTGGTATAGTTCTGTCGAAGAATGACTATGATTCATAATACCACTGACCCCATCACAGCCACCAGCCGAATGTTCTGTCCTCACTTCCCTACAAAAGAGTCGGATGGGGCTAGGCACACAGGAGCCCCTTAATAAATGTTTACTGACTTGAATTGCCAGTGAGAGCTGTGATATACATACGTTAACAGCTGTAGTTGTGAATACAGAAGTATTCTATACACGTGTAATAAGCACGTGTATACATAGTAAATTTATAGGTTAAAAAAAATCACTGAGCTGTACATTTAAGTTTAGTACTTTTTTGAATTTTACTGTATATTTCATATCAATCTTTAAAAGGTTCAAAAAAGAAAGAAAATATATCAAGGGAAGAGGTTCGCAACTCCAGAACAATGGCTTTGTCCCTACAGACCCCCTCCTTATGTGCCAGCCCTATCCCAGAGCCTGCCCTTAATCAGGGAATGGTTGGTATTGGGTTGTGTTGGCCTACCTCTTCTGGAAATACCAATCCTCCAGGCTGCACTCCCAGGACAGCGTGCACCTGGACCCTGGAGCACCCAGCAGGAAGGTCTCTCTCCCTTCACTCCTCTAAGCTCCATGCCAGATGTCCCCAGAGTCCTCCTCCACTCTACTGGTCAGTGCTCCAGAGGTCCCCCACCCCCACCCCATGCCTGCACAAAACTGCACATAAGTTCTGGGTGGAGGAAAGCTGGAGAAGGGGCCCAGAGCAACGCCCACCCCATCCTCTCTGTCTGGGCGCAGCCCCTTCTGCAGCAGAGACCGCTGGGGAGGGTTTGCAGGGTGGTAGCGCCCCCTCGTGCTCGGTGTTGGCACTGCAAGCCAAGCCCGGAGAACCGAAAGGTGGGGGCAAAGCCAGCAACGCTCAGGGCCAAGGACACCACCGGCCTGTCCCTTCCCCCTTTCCACTTTCCACGCTTCAACCCAGGACACCTGTACTTAAATGGGTGGGACTATGGGCGCGACAGGATGACAAGCCTTAGTCTTCCAGCTGCAGAGAGGGAAAAGTCAGTTTCCGTCGTCTGTGCCTGTGCTGGGGGTTGGTGAACAGTCCTCGAATAACTCCAGGAAGGAAGAGGGAGTGGAAGGGGTGCAGGACAGAGGGTCTGCGGGAGGAAGCAAAGGGGGCACTGGAGTCCTGTCCTCTGAGTTACCACACTGCCCTCCGGTGGACGCCTCAGACACTGATCCCTCCAGGATGCCTGTCCCCTGGGCTTGTCCAGGTGGGTCTGCACTCCTGGACCTCAGAATGCTAGAACGGAGCTCCCTCTGGCCAAGGCAAGCGGGCCTCTGCGACTCCTGTATCTAAGAATGGGACATTTCTGTGCCACTTCTCTGAGGCCTTTGTAGGTCATGCCCAAGCCTCCTGGGGGGGCCTCTTACTTGCACCCATCCTCCTAAAGTCATCTGCACCCTGGGGCTGGGAGACTCCTTTAATCCCAGTCTTACATTTATAAAATTCTTAAATTTTGTAGTTCATAAAAATACCTATAGGTGTTTTGTGATTATCACTATATTATTGCCTATTTATCCTAAAAGTTTTCATTTGTTAAATATAAACACTTAAAATACACCAAGTTGGGGGACTTCCCTGGTGACGCAGTGGTTAAGAACTCTCCTGCCAATGCAGGGGACACGGGTTCGAACCCTGGTCCAGGAAGATCCCATATGACGCGGAGCAACTAAGCCTGTGCGCCACAACTACTGAGCCTGCGCACTGAGAGAGCCTGTGCTCCGCAACAAGAGAAGCCACTGCAGTGAGAAGCCCGCGCACCGCAACGAGAAGAGTAGCGCCCCCCGACTTGCTGCAACTAGAGAAAGCCCGTGCGCAGCAACGAAGACCCAACGCAGCCAAAAATAGAAAGATAAATAAATAAGTTAATTAATTAATTTTTAAAAAATACACCAAATTGGGACTTTCCTGGTGGTCCAGTGAGTAAGACTCTGCACTCCCAATGCAGGGGGCCCAGGTTGGTCTGCACTCCCAATGCAGGGGGCCCAGGTTGGATCCCTGGTCAGGGAATCTCGCGTGCATGCCGCAGTACCGCAACTATGAGCCTGCGTACCACAGCTAAGACCTGGTGCAGCCAAAATAAACAAATAAATATTTTTTTAAGTAAATAAATAAATAATAAATAAAATACACCAAATATTTTGAAAACAGTCTTAGTATTTAATTTTTTAATACACCCGAGGCCCCCAAAATGGACATGATTGAGGTGGTTCTCAAACCTCCAAGGGGTGTCCCTGACCCGGCATCTAATTCTTTCCAAAGCACAAGGAAACTTACTCCCATCAACATATGGTAGAGTCTTCAATCCCCATTCCCTTCAAACACACAGGTTTCCCCATCTTGAAAAGCTCTCCTGGATTCTGCTGCAGTCTTGAAAGATTTTTCTCATTTTCCCCTTTTCTCTCAAGCCAAGGTTTTCCAAAAGCTGTCTGTATTCCTTCCCCAGTCATTTCTTTTTAACCCAACCTCTATGTCTGCATCCCAACCAGGCATTTACTGAAACTTCTCCCTAAAAGGCCCTCGTGACCCCTTTCTTCCCACCCCAGGCCTCCTCTCTGCTTTCACTTTCTTTGGCCTTGTATTAGCATCTAACACAGCTTGCTTTGAGAAGCTCCTTTGCTCTTGTCTTCCCGGACTTTCTGCCATCCTACAATCCACAAGTCACAGGGTTTTCAAGGAGCCCTGAAAGCCCAGGGCTGGTATCCCTCTGCATCAACCCTAACTGTGCCTTCAGCTCCTCTACCCTGAGCAGGGACTATCTTTATTTGTTCCGTTAATTCCAGTTTCTGCCCTTCAGACTGTACAGAGTAAACAAATTCTTGTTCCACGCTACAGCTCTTCAAATATTTGGATCTAGTTTTCATATATACAAACGCTCACTACAGTTAAGCTTTTTTTTAGGTGAAAAGCCTTTCTTCTTCCATAAACAGCTTTCATACGGAGCAGCTTAGAGACCCCTCACTACTCCTATCACCCTCCTCTGGATTAAATCATTTTGTCAGTCTTTTAAAATGTAGCTTCCCAGAGAAGCAGTACCACACAGTGGTTAGGACAAGGACTCTGGAGTTACACAATCTGGGTTTGGATCCAGCCTTTATGACTTATTGGTAGGGTGACCTTCAGCAAGCTGTGTATCCTCCCAGAGCTTCAATTTCCTCATCTTTAAAATGGGCTAATAAAAAAAAAAGGGCCAATAATTCAAAGGGTAGTTGAGTGGATTAAAAGACATAATCCACGTGATGCCACGTGATGCCTATGATCGGCAGTCACTGATTCATTCATTCATTCATTCAACAAATATTTATTTATTGTCTACTTTATGCCAGACATTGCCTTTGGCACTGGGGATTCACCAGTTAAAGAATAGATCCTTGCCCCTATGGAACTTATATTCTTGTGTGTGGTGCAGGGAATAAACATGATAAGTGAGTAAAATATAGTATGTTAGATAGTGATAAGAATTTTCCAAATTTTTAAGTTCTGTGTCCTTTTTGATGAACAATTCCACCTTTGAATCATTTTTATCTTTTACTACAAGCATCCGAGAGAAACCAGGCTGCTTCTTCAACACTTTGCTTAGAAATTTCCTCAGCCAAATATCCAATTTCATTCCTCACAAGTTCTACCTTCCACGGAACACTAGGACATGAACACAATTCAACCAAGTTCTTTGCCCCTTTATAACAAAGATCGCCTTTCCTCCAGTTTCCAACAGTGTCTTCCTCATCTCCTTCTGAGACCTCATCAGAATAATCTTTACCATCCATATTTCCACCAACATCTGTTCACTTAGGTATTCTCTTGAGAGATTGAGTCTCTCTCTGTAGCTCTCTTCTTCTGAGCCCTCATAAGAACCACCCTTAACAGTCCATTCACAGCAATGTAGGCTTTCTCTAGCATGCACCTCCAGTCTTCCAGCCTCTGCCCATCACCCCGTTCTAAAGCTGCTTTCACTTTCTTATGTATTTGTAACAACAGCACCCCGACTTCTCAGTACCAAGTTTCCATCTTAGTCCATTCAGGCCACTATAACAAAATACAACCAATTGGGTAGCTTATAAACAAGGGAAATTTATTGCTCACAGTTCTGGAGGCTAGGAAGCCCAAGATCAAGGTGCCAGCATAGTCACCTTCTGGTGAGGGCCCTCTTCCCGGTTCACAGCCAGTGTTTTCTATGTCCTCACATGGTGGAAAGGGCTAGGGATCTCTCTAGAGCCTTTTTTACTAGTCCCATTCTGAGGGCTCCACCTCATGACCGAAGCATCTCCCAAAGGCCCACTTCCTAATACTATCATCTTTGGAGGTTAGGAAATCAAGAGATGAATTGGGGGTGGCGGGAGGGACACAAACATTCAGACCAGAGCACCTTGGCTGCTGCACATGCTAGTAGTTTGATCTTGAGCAAGTTATCTAACCTATCTGTGACTCAGTTTCCTCAATTATAAAATGAGGACAAAAATAACACCTACTTCCTGGAGGTGCGGTGAGGATTAAATGAGATGATATATGTTCAGTGCTGAGAAGAGTGCCAAACATATGGTGAGTACTCTATCAAAGTTAGATACTGGTGGGACTTCCCTGGTGGTGCAGTGGTTAAGAATCCGCCTGCCAATGCAGGGAACATGGGTTCGAGCCTTGGTCCGGGAAGATCCCACGTGCCGCGGAGCAACTAAGCCTGTGAGCCACAACTACTGAGCCTGCATTCTAAAGCCCGTGAGCCACAACTACTGAGCCCACGCGCCACAACTGCTGAAGCCCGTGCACCTAGAGCCCATGCTCCACAAGAGAAGCCACCGCAATGAGAAGCCTGTGCACCACAACGAACAGTAGCCCCCGCTCGCCACAACAGAGACCCAACGCAGCCAAAAATAAATAAATAAATAAATATTTTTTTAAAAAAAAGATACTGGCATTTTGAAAACCAAATATCTGCCCATTTTCCAGTACTTTTCACAATTTCTCAGAGTTCCAAGAACATCTCCACAGACCCATTTCTAAATGGACTTGGTCTACAGTGTGATATATATGGGCTTGGACACTTAAAATCACTAAACAAATTAAAGCTTAAACTAATTATAGGTTCTCTTTCACTTCTTCCTATTTTCTTTTGGCTCAAATTCACTCTTTTATTTGCCTGCGTTGGGTCTTCATTGCTGTGCGTGGGCTTTCTCTAGTTGAGGCGAGCGGGAGCTACTCTTCTTTGCAGTGCACGGGCTTCTCATTGCGGTGGCTTCTCTTGTTGCACAGCACGGGCTCTAGGCTCGTGGGCTTCAGTAGTTGTGGCACGTGGGCTCAGTAGTTGTGGCACGTGGGCTCAGTAGTTGTGGCACATGGGCTTAGTTGCTCCGCGACATGTGGGATCTTCCCGGACCAGGGCTCGAACCCGTGTCCCCCGCATTGGGAGATGGATTCTTAACCACTGCGCCACCAGGGAAGTCCCCAACCTAGATCTTGATTTTTTTTTTTCCAAATCTTAGTTTATTCAGCATTCCAGACCATGGGCTCTTCCTCCTCCTCCTGCCCCTTACAACTCTTCCCATCTCGCCACCACTTTTCCAGTTTTATTTCTAAATTCATTTCTAAACTCCCCACAAGCCCACTCCCAAGTACTCCCCATGGCTGACTTTTTAAATTTATATATCTGACCTCTCTTCCCAACTATTCTGTAAGCTCCTTGAAGTTAAAGTGAACTCTTACAAGTTCCAGGCATCTGCTAAGTAGCCAGCATAGAGAACACAGCCTGCACTCAACTAAAACTTCCGTGATGGCTTTCAGGACTTAAGTATTTTTAATTTCCCCAACCTCTCTGCCCTGCTTCCCTTTACTCAACATCTTCCTCCCACACTTAGGGTTCTATTTCACCCCTCATTAATCCCAAGGGCTATAGTAGGGAACAGAGAGAGACCAAGGAACCAAGTTCCCTTGGCATGGGACCAAGATCCAAGTGGCAGAAGGACTTTTTATGGCCAAGTCTATGGCTTCAGGCCCTGCTGAGGTCTCAGTTTTGAACACATCAAAACTGATGTCAACAACAAATGTCATGAACAGAAAACTGTCTGTACCATTTGTAAAGAGGCGAGAGTAGTAAGGTTCTGAATGTACACTCTGTCCAAAGCCAGGTTGCCTAGTTTCAAACCCTTGTTTCAGCATTTACCAGATCCATGATCTTGGGCAATACTAAACCCCTCTGTACCAGAGTTTCCTTACCTGTAACATGGGAGTAACAATAATAACCACTTTTCAAGATTGTGGAGAGGATTAAAAGAGCAAACACTTGAAAAGTGCTTAGATCTGTGCCTGAAATGTGAAAAAAAGCTCAAAAACTATTTGCTATTGTTATTGTTTACTATTATAACCTATAAGTGCCACAAGAAACCTGCAACCCAAGCCCACATAAATTAGAAATATCTCTTGTGACTAATAATAATTGCTAGCGTGTATGAAACACTCCCTAGATGCTCAACTTGTATTATCTCCCTAAATGTTGACAATAACCTTAAGAGGGAATTGTACATTATTAACCCCATTTTACAATTGAGAAGCACAGAGAGGTTAAACAATTTTCTCAACGTCACATGGCCAGCAAGAAGGGAAGGCACATTTATTCCTTTATTGAATTACAGTGTCTCAGCAGGAGAGAAGCCTTGTGGGTACAAAGGTAAACAGTCCAGGCCCCAGCCTACAGGAAGTTTCAGTTTCCACAGCAGGGGCGGGGCAGGGGCGGGAAAGAGTAAACAAATAGTTACAACACCGTGTGGTAATTGCTATAATAGAGGCTCATCGAGAAAAGTGCTACCGCATCCCAGACACTGGGACAAGAAAAGTACTGAGAGCTTAAGGATTCAAAGGAAAGACATGACAGTTACGGAATAAGCAGTTGCCCTTTGACAGACGTGTCCTGTAACTAACGTTACACGGAAAGGACTAAACAAAGCAGACTTAAAAGTGGAAGCTGAGCGCCTTCAAAGCCCAAGTGACAAGACCCTGCACGACCGGAAAGGCGTTAAGACGGTCGGGTGGGCGGAGAGCGCGTTGATTGGCAGGGGTGGGGCCAGGCTCGTCACCCGCCCCCTCCACCGCCCGGGCTCCTCCAACCCCTGGGCTGGCTGGGGTACAGTCTGCGCGAGGGACTGGGCGTTGTGCCGAGCCGCCTGTCCCCCTCCCCCGCTCCCCTGCCGCGTTCCGCGGGCTGGACGCGCTGGAGAAGTTGAGCAGCGCCCGGGCCGGCCCTGGGGGCTGACAGTCGGTAAAGTTTGGCCCAAAGAGGAAGTGGCCTCAAGCCCCAGCAGGTGGCGGCCAGGCCTGTACCGGGGCGCTCGCGGCCTGCGGGCTGGCTCTAGGCGAGGGCGCGCCGCGGCGCCGGTCTTTCAGCCGATTTCCGGGGCTTCGGGGGCCGGCCTCGGGAGAGAGCGAGGCGGCGGCCGGGGAAAACAACTCCGAAGTTGGCGAGAGGCACCGCCCCTGCGCTCGGGCCGCCTCCGCCCCCCACCCGCCCCCAGCCCTGGCCTCCAGAGCACCGGTCGAGGAGCCCGGGCCATGGAGGCCCCTCGGGGAGGCGACACTGGGAGGGCAGGACGCCCGGAGCGGCGCCGCCTCCCCACTGGGTAGACCACCGAAGCTCCGGGACTCTTCTTGCACCTGCGGACGGCTCACGATGCTGCCGGCCATCCTTCTCCTCCTCCTGGGTAAGAAACCGAAAACGAGACTACTTGCCCGGCAACCCGCTCCCAGGGCTGTCACCGGGCCCAGGGGCTCTAGCTCCCTTCCTCCTACGTGGCCCCTCACCTTACCCTGCCTGCCCGTGCCCGGTACTGCCTGCCCCCATCCTCGGGAACTCTCTAGCCGCTCTCCTCAGCCCGCAGCCTCCCTCTGGCTTCCGTAGATCACCGTACCCACTCCATAGGCCGTGCTGCCGGACCTTCCTCCGAGGTCACACACCGCTGCCTTCCTCTGCTCCACCACCCCTTCCTGTAAACTACCCGGAAGCCGCAGATGGCTCCCTTTCCTACTTGACTCGCTCAGGTGAAGAAAACTCCGAAGCGTGACTCTTGCCCTTTTTCGCTCTTCCTCTAGGAGACGCTGTGGCCCACCCAGACAGGATCATTTTCCCAAATCCTGGTGAGTAGAGGATGCCCCTGGGGTCCCATGGGCTTGGTAATGAGGGAGGACCCAAGAGAAAGACTCTCTCTTCCTTGAATTCCTCTAGTACCTACCATAGTTTTAGAGTGGAGCTCATCCACCCTTTATTTTACAGATGGAGAAACTGAGACCTAGCATAAGCCCTCAGCCGGTAGTTATGTATTTTTCCCCCAAATATCCATCCTTGATCGGCCTAGCCAAAATGTAGTCTTCCTGAGGATAGAAACAGTATTTCCCGGTTCCTCCTGGCCCAGTGGCTGGCACAAAGCAGACCTCATATTGTTTGTGGTGTTGATACTTAAGGTGGAACTATGATGAGTGTGGAGAGACAGGGGCCTGCTGAAGACTATGCCTCTAGAGTGTGTGTCGCTGGGGCAGGGGAGTTTCTGTGCTCCTTCTTGAAGAACCCAGGCCCTTGGAGGAGGCGTGGCATGGTAAGAGGCTCTCAACCGATGTCCCTACCTTCCTCTCTCTCTCCAGCCTGTGAGGACCCCCCGGCAGTGCTCTTGGAAGTGCAGGGCACCTTACAGAGGCCCGTGGGCCGGGACAGCCGCAGCTCCCCTGCCAACTGTACCTGGCTCATCCTGGGCAGCAAGGAGCAGACGGTAACGGTCAGGTGAGAAGCAGAGCAAGACCCTATTCCTTTCGCCCACCCCTCCTCCTCTACCATGGAAAAGACTTCAGGGATCTTCTCCATGGAACTTCCATCCCTGTCAACAGGGGGAAGAGTAGAATTAGACTTGGCCTAGTCTTCCCTAAAAGACTGGCTTGTTCCATGGTGAATTGGAACTGCCTGGAGTGGACATCTAGCTTGGGTCTTGTCATCTCTGAAGGACAACAGAAACAGTCCTTTCCTCTAGAAACAGTCCTTTCTCTCTGATATGGCTGCTTGGAGGAGTCCTTCAATCCATTGCACATCCTTGCTTGGGATTCAAATCTATTCCTTCATCAGCTTAGAACCTTCCTCAGCCTCCCCAGATCTTTTTTTTAAAAAAATATTTATTTATTTATTCATTTTATTTTGGCTGCACTGGGTCTTAGTTGCGGCACGTGGGATCTTCGTTGGGGCATGAGGGATCTTTAGTTGTGGCACACAGACTCTTAGTTGCGGCACGCGGGCTTCTTCGTTGCGGAATACGGGATCTAGTTCCCTGACCAGGGATTGAAGCCATGCCCCCTGCATTGGGAGCGCAGAGTTTTATTCACTGGGCCACCAGCGAAGTCCCTCCCCAGATCTTTTAAACAGTCCAGGTCTCCCTGGGCTCCTCCAACCATGGGCCGTGGGGTTGGGGCCCATGTTGAGTACCTAGCTATTTGCTTCCCACAGCTCACTTCCCATGAATTTACCCAGAAAAGGGTAGGTGAAGGGAGAGGGCAATCTGGGGAGAGGTTGTTGGGGCAGAGAGATCAGAATGCCATGGTGATCTCAGGTCTCACCACTGGGCACTGGGAAGGGGATGGTGAGTTCTGGTTAATTAAGCTGTATGGTAATTGCCGGTTACTGCTAGCACCAGACTCGGGTGACAGTGTTGCAACAACAGGAAAGCAATGAATCTGTTCTAACTCAGTCCAGAACACAAGGCAGTTTTTCCAAAAGGCTCTAGGATGTACTCATGGTCTCATGGTGCCATAGGCCTCTGTTAGGGCTGTTGCCTTGATTACAAAGGAATTTGGCTAACTCCATTTTCATTTGGCTATTTGGATTGTGGATAAGCAGGTGTTCGTGCTTCTTGGAGTAGAACGGGCCTGACAACACTGGGGGAGGAAGAAGCCAGCAGTGGTCAAGAATATCTTACGGGGGCTTCCCTGGTGGTGCAGTGTTGAGCGTCTGCCTGCCGCTGCACGGGACATGGGTTCGTGCCCCGGTCTGGGAAGATCCCACATGCTGCGGAGCGGCTGGGCCCGTGAGCCATGGCCGCTGAGCCTGCACGTCTGGAGCCTGTGCTCCGCAACGGGAGAGGCCACAACAGTGAGAGGCCCGCGTACTGCAAAAAAAAAAAAAAAAAAAAGAATATCTTACGTCCTGCTCTCCTTCACCCCTGTAGGTTCCAAAAACTGCGTCTGGCCTGTGGCTCAGAGCGCTTAATCCTGCGCTCCCCCATCCAGCCACAGATCTCCCTGTGCGAGGCACCTGCCAGCCCTCTGCAGCTGCCTGGAGGCAACGTCACCATCACCTACAGCTATGCTGGGGCCAGAGCACCCATGGGCCAGGGCTTCCTGCTCTCCTACACCCAAGGTGGGCTGGACAGGGCTGTCTGTAGTGCCACTAGAACAGGCAGTGGAAGCCTGAGGGAGGAGGGGAGGATCCTGGCAGCTCCAGTGCTTCACAGTCCCTCTCCATGGTGCCTCTGCAGATTGGCTGATGTGCCTGCAGGAAGAGTTCCAGTGCCTGAACCACCGCTGTGTGTCCTTGGTCCAGCGCTGTGACGGGGTCGATGCCTGTGGCGATGGATCTGACGAGGCAGGTTGCAGTTCAGACCCCTTCCCCAACCTGACCCCGGGCCCTGTCCCCACCCCACCCTGCAATCACACCTTGGAAGACTTCTATGGGGTCTTCTCCTCCCTCGGATACTCACACCTGGCCTCAGTCTCCCACCCCCAGTCCTGCCTCTGGCTGTTGGACCCCCATGATGGCCGGCGCCTGGCGGTGCGCTTTACGGCCCTGGACCTGAGCTATGGAGATGCAGTGCACGTGTATGATGGCACCGGGCCCCCCGAGACCCTCCGGCTGCTGCGCAGCCTCACCCACTTCAGCAATGGCAAGGCTGTCACCGTGGAGACACTGTCTGGCCAGGCCACAGTGGACTACCACACAGTCGCCTGGAGCAGCGGTCGGGGCTTCAATGCCACCTACCACGTGCGGGGCTACTGTTTGCCTTGGGACCGACCCTGCGGCTTAGGCTCTGGCTTGGGGGCTAGCGAGGGCCTAGGCGAGCGCTGCTACAGCGAGGCACAGCGCTGCGACGGCTCATGGGACTGCGCTGACGGCACGGACGAGGAGAACTGCCCCAGCTGCCCACCTGGACACTACCCCTGTGGGGCCGCTGGCACCCCCGGTGCCACAGCCTGCTACCTGCCTGCTGACCGCTGCAACTACCAGACCTTCTGTGCTGATGGAGCAGATGAGAGACGCTGTCGGCACTGCCAGCCTGGCAACTTCCGGTGCCGGGACGAGAAGTGCGTGTATGAGACGTGGGTGTGCGACGGGCAGCCAGACTGCGCTGACGGCAGCGACGAGTGGGACTGCCCCTATGCCCTGCCCCGCAAGGTCATTACCGCTGCGGTCATTGGCAGCCTCGTGTGCGGCTTGCTGCTGGTCATTGCCCTGGGCTGCACCTGCAAGCTCTATGCCATTCGTACCCAGGAGTACAGGTCAGTGGGAATGCAGCTGGCAGTAGAGGCGTGGGGACTGAGGGCGGGACAGGGCCTGTGCAGCCACAGAAGTCCAGAGGGCGCCCACGTTGGGGACGGGTTCTGGTGACCAGCTTCTGGGTTGGCTCCTAGGGTTGTCTAGCTTGGCAGGCGTGCTTCTCTGAGAGGGGGACCGGTCTAGATCTTGAAAGCCATCTCAAGGAAGGAGGGGGATGTCAGATGACTTTGGAAAGCCGTGGCCTAGCTCCGGGTGCCCTGGCTTGGGTGCAGAAGAAAGAGGCCTGTCCAGGCTGGGGCAGGCGGCTCTGGTGAGCAGCACCTGTGACCGAGCCGTCCTCGTCCCTTCCAGCATCTTCGCCCCCCTCTCCCGGACAGAGGCCGAGATTGTGCAACAGCAGGCGCCTCCCTCCTATGGGCAGCTCATTGCCCAGGGCGCCATCCCACCTGTAGAGGACTTCCCTACAGAGAACCCAAATGACGTAAGTCACCCTCCCTCCGCAGCCGGACCACCTCCCACTCCCAGCCCTTCCTTCTTTCAGCCTTCTGGCCGTCCCCACCCGCTCTGACTCTGGTGTCTTCATCCTCTCCTTGCAGAACTCCGTGCTGGGCAACCTGCGTTCTCTGCTACAGATCTTGCGCCAGGACATGACTCCAGGGGGCGCCTCAGGCACCCGCCGCCGCCAGCGGGGCCGCTCTATGCGCCGCCTGGTGCGCCGTCTCCGCCGCTGGGGCCTGCTTCCTCGAACCAGTCCCCCAGCCCGGACCTCTGAGACCAGATCCCAGGTCACACCTTCTGCTGCTCCCCCTGAGACCTTAGACGGCAGCACAGGTCCAGCCCGTGAGGGCGGGGCGGTGGGTGGGCAGGATGGGGAACAGGCACCCCCGCTGCCTGTAAAGGCTCCACTGCCACCTGCCAGCACGTCTCCAGCCTTCCCCACTGTCCCCGAGGCCCCAGGGCCACTGCCTGCGGCGCCCCTGGAGCCATCACTGCTGTCTGGAGTGGTACAGGCCCTGCGAGGCCGCCTCCTGCCCAGCCTGCGGCCCCCAGGACCAACCCGGGCCCCACCTGGACCCCACACAACAGTCCTGTCCCCAGAGGATGAGGACGATGTGCTGCTGGTGCCACTGGCTGAGCCCGGGGTCTGGGTGGTCGAAGCAGAAGATGAGCCACTGCTGGCGTGAGGTGACCTGGCTCCCCTGGGTGCTCTATTCACAGTGACAGCAACCCTTTAGAGGGCAGCTCAGCTTCCCTTCCACTACTTCCCTCCCTGTCCCTCAGTGTGAGGGCACTTGATGGGCCTCCCATGGATCCCATGTAGCTGCTATAAAGTTAGGTGTCCCTCAGGCAGGGAGAGGGCTCACACAGAGCCCCCTCTCTGTGCATGGCCAGAGACCACAGTCCTCCACTACCCTCTCCCCACACCACCACCATTTGGGTGGCTGTTTTTAAAAAGTAAAGTTCTTAAAGGGTCATAGGCCTGGACACTCCATCCTTGCCAAACCCACCCAAAAGTGGCCTTAAGCACCAGAATGCCAATTGGCTGGAGACTTCCAGCCCCCAAGGGGAGGATTTGGGCAGGCCCTGGGGTTTTGCCAATGGTGATCCCTCCCACAAGGCCTAGCTCATAAAAAGAGCACAGCAAATGCTTTTGTTCCATAGCCAGGTCATTGTCCAGGAAGCCAAGGTTGAAAATAAAGGAATCAGAAATTTAAGATTTTTGTAAATGAGCTGTGAGCATGAGCCCCGCCTCTCTGCCCATCTCAGCTTATGCTCCCCTCACCTTACTCCTCCCTATGAAGCCCTTTGCTCTGCCCTCCACCTCCTGGCCTTTTCCTATTTATTTTCCAACCACCCATCCTTGTTTTTTATACCACTCAGAGGGTAAGAAAATTCTAGGAACCCTAAGACTAACCCTCTCCACCTCCACTCGCTGCCTGGGGCCCAGCTCTACAGTGACTGACACCAGCAGTGAGCACCAAGCCTCCTTACTCACCGCCAGGCCGGAAGTCATGAGCCCGCTGGGCCCTGCAGCTGAGAAACTTCCCATTTATGGAGTACTCACAGAGCACTAATCACAGAAGCAGACTGTCCCTGGTGAAACACTCCTGCCCTCCATCCTCCACCCTACCAGGCATTTTCAGTCTGTCCTAGGCAAGACAGATGAACTCACAGCCAGGATGCCTCAAAGCGGGCAAAGATGCGTCCAGAGAAAAATCATAATCATTCAGGGTGTGAAGATGCTAGCATCACCTTGGCCAGATCCAAGAGGTCTTCCTGGAAGAGGGCCCAAACTAGATCCTAAAGAATGCTGTCAGTAGTTGGTATAGAATTGTGAATGTTAGGCGGGGTGAGAGTCCATATGATAAGCAAACTAAGGGGACAGTAAGGGCTAGGGCTGTAAGAGGGACCCTAGACTTCCTGAGAAAGGGGCGCAGGAGCACAAGCAATAGCCAGAGCCATAGAGCTGGAGCGGGTGACGGAGGAGGGGGGAGTGATCTGTGAGAAATGTTGGGACCCAGCCTGTGGTAAGCAAGCTGACAGAGCGGTCCCAGAGTTTAAAAGGAAAATCAGCCGGGACAAAGGATTTAGAAGGAGCCTGTGGGAGTGGGTGTGATGCCCACAGGAGCAGAGCTGAGGCATTCCCTAACAATCAGTCCCCGGAGAAAGGGCTCCCCCTTAGGCTCCCTTACCCTTCCTGCCTGGCCCGGCCTATCCCCACCTCCCTGGTGGAGGGGCCCTGTTGATGACACACTGCCAGCATCCTCACACCCAGCACTAATTGCATACCGTTCCCTCTCCCAGCGAGCAGGAGCCTAGGGAAGTGGCCGAGGGGACGTGGTACAGTCCTGGGACACTGGCATCTTGGCTTGGGGAAGACTCAAGCACCTTTCACTCCACGCCCTCTCCAGAGATTGGGGAAGGGGCTCCAGAGATTCTCATCCTTGCTTGCTGTTCTCCCACCGGGCCTGCCTTCCCCAGTGTAAACAATCACTGGGTCCCACCAGCGTTAGGCCCAGTGAAAACAGTGAGGCAGGGAATGTTGATTTCCCCTCCCATGCCTCTCCATCACCTGGCCTCTGCCTCTCCCTGCTCCTCTCCTTCTCCATAGCCAGCTCGAAACCTTCAGCCTGATATCCTCATCGTTGTCCTGCTCCAGACCTTTTACCTCCTAGGGGTATATGAAACTTGAAAGTGGACAGAGATTTAAGGTAGAAGAATGTTCCTCATGGTGGAACGCTTCAGAATGCTGGAGGGAGGACTTGAAGGTAGAGTTCACTAGGAAGCCCTGTGCATGTAGATTTATGGGCCTGAAAGAAGATTCCTCTAGGTGCTGGGTGTGTGATCTACGAGGTGCAAGCAGTAACACCGTTTTTGTCAGCCACAATGAAGCCCCAGGTGGCGGGGAGAGGGGACTGACCTTGTACAGGCAGAATGGGGGAACTAAGATAGAGGGTCTTACCCAGGCAAGGGTGGGGCACTAGGGGGCTGTCACCCAAGTTATTTTCACCATGGCCCAAGGAAAAAGAAATGAGGCGACTTCAGATCCTATCAGGATAGACACCACTGTCCAAGGTGCCCAGTATCGGGGGTGTGGGACTCATGCAAAGGCCCTTGGTGGGGAGGAGGGAGGTGATCTTAGTTATGAGATGGGGATCAGGCTGAAAATCTGAGCAGATACCAGAATTCGGTCCTTAAGGAGCAGAATCTGGGCCTGAACCAAGCTCCAGGCCGTGCTGGGAGGGGAAAGGGACCCCCAGCCACACAGCCTGAGACTGTGGGAGCACCAAATTGTTGGGCAACCTGCTGAGTGCCAAACCCTTTATCACACGTAGCTAACCCTCACAACAAGGCTGTGCTGTGGGCATCACAGCCCCAATTCACAGGCTCGTGAGCAGCTTCATAGGAATACTGCTCCAGTCTCTACTGAGAGGCAGACTTAAATCTGGATCAGCTCGGTTCCAAATCTCAGTCTGTCCCACTATTACACAGGACCTCCAATTCCTGAGGGAGCCTTGACCTGGGCAAGTGCACAGCCTCTTACCAGTGGGACAAGAGAGATGGTGGTTCAAGATGAAACCAAGCATGCATCTGTGGCCTAAGGCTGGATTGAGGGCAGGCAGAAGTCATGGTCAAGAATCTTCGCTGGGGTCTCCAGCCACTGACACTCTTATCTAGTATCATAGAAATGAATTCTACCACCTAAATGAGTTTTCCAGAAACATAAAGCTCAACCCTTTACAATTTAAAACTTTTAAAAAACTCATTCTGGAAGGAAATCACTCTAAAACATTACACTCGTCTTCAGCCCATCTGCACTATAAATCCTTCTGGATAGCTGAGGATCATTCATAGACACCAAAAACCTCGGCAGCAATGTTTTCAGAAGCTGTAACAGCGTCAGAAAAGCTATTTGCCTTAATGCCAGATGACCTTGGACCACTTTTTAAATGCTTACGACTGCTTTAAAAGTTTTCTGTGATATTGCTTCCCTTGCTACCGAGCTATCAGGGGTCACTAGCTGCTATAAATGTGCTTCTCATCTTTGAGCACAGGAACACACATGGACACATTAAAACTGTGAATAAAGTAAGAACAAGTAGGCTGTGACTGAGGACTGTAGAGTCTGTCCAGTGAGTGAAGCACATGAAGACTGTAGCTGCTTAAGAGTTCTTTCTGCTCCCTCTAGACCCCACAATGTTACCCTGTAGCTGACCTCCACGTAAGTGCAGCGTCACTGCACTAGTAATCCCTAGATCACTATTTGCTTCTTCAGTTGGAAAAGTCCACTGAAGATCACAATATAGGTTGTCCCCAATAACAGGAGACAGCTGGAATATTTAAGACAAGGAAGGTAGCATAGCATAGAGACGAAAAACAGTCTTTGGCATTGGAAAGATCTGGGTGGGAATCCTGGTGTCCCCATTTTCCAGCTGCATGATTGATTTGGGGCACAGGCCACTCACCCACCACTCTGAGCCTCAGGGTCATGAGGATGAAAGGAGAGAATGCAGGAAGGTGCTTAGCACAGTATCTGGCAAAAATGGGGTGAGAAGCGGCCAGGAAATCGGAATGTGTGTTTGGGTCCTTGGGGGCACCGGGAAGACAAGAGTGGGAGCCTGAAGGGAAAGGGACCGGGCAGAAAAGGAGCAGTAAAGGAGCCCCGCTATCCTGGCTTCCCCCCTGCCCCAGAGGTAGGTGTCATTGTGTGTCTGCCCTGTGTAGCCCAGAAGGCCTGGGGCTGCCCCAGAGAGCACTGAGAGGGGGGCTGGCACCTGCACTGGGGATTGGGAACTTCTTCTAGAGGGCTAGCTGTCTCTTCTCCCCTTTTTCCTGCTCTGATTAACACGAGGTTGGTGGGCCAGGCAGGGAGGGAAAGATGGGGAAGAAGTCCCCACAATGGTTTGTACCCACCTGAACCTAGTGAAAAAATGAAGCTGCCAAACAAAGCAGCCACGTCTCCTTCCTCAAAGCCCCCATCTGCCTAGGGGCCAGGCTGGGAAATGGGTACTGCTGTGGGCCTTAGCCCAGAAGGGGTAATATGGGGAAGAAGGGGTGGCAGAGAAGCTTGGTGGTGGGGTGGCTGTCCTCCTGTCCCTGCGTCTTTTTTGGTTTCTTCCTTTAGCCCCTCCATTTAGCTACTGAGCTCCCACTCTGGGCTGAACACTGGGCTAAGGGGCTGGGATACGGAGACAAATCACACATAGTCCTGGCTCCTGGAGGAAGACCACCCAGGCCCTGGGTCCTTGCCTCCTCCCATCCTCAGCTCCCTTGCCCACTGACCCCTCACCCCACTTCTCTGAACCCGTCTCTTCTGCCCCTCTGACTTTGTTCTGTTCATGTCTTAACCAGACTCCGCAGTGTGTGTGCTCCCAGAGGGAAGCGACGCAAAGGGGGGGGGGGGGGGGGGGCAGAAAGGAGGGAATCCCGCTGACATCACGGCTCATTAGCATATGTGACCTCATCAGGGGGTGGGACTGTTTCCCCAGGTGTTTAGGGGGAGGGCATGGGGGGTGGTATTTAAAGGGAAAAGCTGACAGTGCTGCTGAGTGAGGGAGCGGGTGCTGCAAGCCGCCAGGCTGCACACGCACACGCACACCGATGCACACGGACCTCGACACCGACATGGACACGGACACAGAAACCACAGCACTCTGCCCCGCCAGCAGCCACCGGGCCTCCCCGCCAGGGACGCCCACACCAGGTGAGGGCTGAGCTGGCAGGTGCTGGCTGCAACCAAGGGGGTGGGAGCTGAAGCTTTGGTGGGGAGGTCAGAACTAGGGGTTGAAGGAGCTCGAACGCAAACAGCAAGAGGGCAAGAGCAACTCAGGAAGTGGGGAAGCCTCCTGCCCACACTAGGACTGGGGCTCGTATGAGGTGGGGGGCTAGGGGGCAGAGGTGGGCTGCCTAAATGTCCCCTCACCCATCACCCAGGGCTTCCCTGGGGAAACTGGTACTTAGCCCCTAGGTCTGCCTCATTCCCAAGAGGTTGGGACGGGCAGGAGGGAAGGGGGAAAGACGAGGGGCAGCCCACAAGCCTGGGAATCACGGGCAGGGGGCTACCCTGGGGAACTGTTTTGAGGGTTTCTCTGTCTCCTGGAGGCCCTGGCTGCCAGTCAAGTATTGATCCTGGGCTATTTCCAGCCTCTCTCTATCCCCCTTTGTTATGTCTGTGGTTCCTCCTCCAGTTACCCTGGCCCGTGCATTGTCACTCTCCCTGCTCCTGCTCTCTCGCTATTTCTCCTCCTCCCTCCCTCTCTCTCTCCCTCCCTCAGCCTCACGACGAACACAATATTCTGTCAGACTCACAGGGACAGCCAGGGGTGCAGAAGGATTCTCACACACAGACATGCATTGGGGGATGCTTACCTACAGGGCCATGGGAAGAGGCAGCCCCTTTAACACACCCATGGAGACCCAACACACACATCTCAGTGAGCAAAGGCCCTTCCCTGGGAACAGGCTCCCCACAAAGTTTTTGACTCTGTCAGTACCCAACCTCAGAACCTGTGCAGCAGCTTCAGTTTATCCCCTGTGTGGGGATCATCAGTGTAGGAAGCAGGAGGGGGCAGGGCCTCCCGGTGGAAGGAGGGGCAGCCCCCGGCCAGAGGCCTAGTCTGGGGGTGTGCCTGTGTGTCAGTGTGAAGTGTGAGTGGGTGTGCAAGCCTGCACACAGGTGCCTCCCTGCATGGGGCATGTTTTGAACGGATTGTGGCTGGAACCACACTGGGCAAGCCTTCAGGTCAGCCCCTGGGAGCCCCACCAGTTCAGGCTTCTGGTGGAGCTCAGTGAAAGAAGGTCGGACCAAAGATTCTCAGCTCCTTCTGGGTCACGGTCATCGACTGGGCCTCTGAGGCTGGAGCAGCCAGGATTGAGTCCTCTGCAGGTTCTAGGCCTACCCCACTCATAGCTTCCTTCTCTTTGCCCCCCCAGAAGCAGATGCTACACTGCTGAAGAAGCCAGAGAAACTGTTGGCAGGGTTGGACTGGGGCGGGCCACCCCCTGCCCCAGGGGCCCCCAGACGAAGAGGAAGTATGCCTGTCCCCTACAAGCACCAGCTGCGGCGGGCCCAGGCTGTAGATGAACTTGACTGGCCACCTCAAGCCTCATCCTCTGGCTCCTCTGACTCCCTGGGCTCAGGGGAGGCAGCCCCCACCCAAAAGGATGGCATCTTCAAGGTCATGCTGGTCGGGGAGAGCGGCGTGGGCAAGAGCACCCTAGCAGGCACTTTCGGTGGTCTCCAGGGAGACAGTGCTCACGAGCTGGAGAACCCAGGTATTTGGGGGAGCCCTGCAAGAATTGAGGGTGCCTCTGGAGCCCTAGTCAGGGATGGAAGAGCTCAAGGCATGAACAGTCCTGGAGGCCAGAACCTAAGAGAAACTGTTTCAATGCTTTCTGTGGCAACCTCCCTGGAGGGGGTCCCTGGTGCTGGGATCTAAAGCATCCCTGGTTACCAGGTCTAACAGGTGTTGGGGAGCCTCCTAATGGGCTCTATTCCCTGTCCCTATTTCCCAACAGAGGACACCTATGAGAGACGCATCATGGTGGATAAGGAGGAAGTGACTCTAGTTGTTTATGACATCTGGGAACAGGTGAGAACTAAGATGTGGCTGCAAGCAGGTGATGAAACCTGGGAGAGCTGAGGAGGGGCAAAGTATGGCTGAAGGCTGAAGGCTGGTGGGACTACAGCCCCTGGTTTTAACATGTAGTGGAACCTGACCTTTCATATATATTGTCTCAGAGAGCAAAGGCTCACACCTATGCACACACCATGGTATTGAGAGCTGCTGTCTGGTTTCCAGGATCTTCTGACCCAGAGGAAAGTTAGGATCTGGATTCGACAAACCCTGCAACTGCAAGCCAGGCTGAACACCCTGAAACTGACCCCCTCTGTACATTTTTCAGCCTAGAAAATCCTGATCTGAGAGGACAGAAGCTCAGGGCTCTGTAATGTCAGGGAAGGGGAAAAAAGTGAGGACTTGTGAATATTTGGACATAAATGATTACTATGCAGAAACGAGAGGCCAGATTACACACACTTGAAAAGCATTCATTTTTTAAGAGCTTAAGCATAAGAAAGTAGGATGGGCTACCCTAGTCTAGGATCCTATGTCCCCCATTCGCCCATGTGGAGCTCACATTACACTTCTCCCTCCTCCACAAACGCACCCCGAGTATGGAGACTCTGCCATTAACTAGCTCTGTGTCCTAAGCAGGTGGCTTCTCCCTCACATCCTGGCTCCTCATCCTTGAGGTGTAAGGTGCTGGGCAGGTTCTCCCATGCCTCCAGCCCTGACATTCCACGACTCTCTGCCCATCTGCAGGGGGATGCAGGGGGGTGGCTGCAGGACCACTGCCTTCAGACAGGGGATGCCTTTCTCATCGTCTTCTCGGTCACCGATCGACAAAGCTTCTCCAAAGTTCCAGAGACCCTACTACGGCTCAGGGCTGGGAGGCCCCAACATGACCTGCCTGTCATCCTCGTTGGAAACAAGAGTGATCTGGCCCGCTCCCGGGAGGTCTCACTGGAGGGTGAGTACCCTGAACCTCATCCATGTTTGCAATCTCAGGGAACCCTCTCCCTTCCAGGACACCTCTTCTCCATAAGGCCTTTTAACCTCCTGGGTGCACAAAATTGCAGTTAGTCCCAGGCTAGGGGCAGACTCTCAATGCCCACGCCTAGGACCCCGAGACTTCCTTCTCCTCCCCCTCACCTCTTCTCAAGGCCCCTTTCTCCCTCCCCCTCCACACCACCACCGCCCTCCACTTAATCCCTGCTTGTTCTATCAGTTGCAAGAGATCCATTTGCCCCAATCCCTTTCCACTGCACGCCCTGGGCCCCCCAGGCCCAGCCTCGCCGGCCCCGGGCCCAGCGCAGCCCCGTGGGCGGGCGGGCGGGCGCCTGAACACGTCCCTTCCTGCAGAGGGCCGCCATCTGGCAGGGACACTGAGCTGCAAGCACATCGAGACGTCGGCCGCGCTGCACCACAACACGCGGGAGCTCTTCGAGGGAGCGGTGCGCCAGATCCGGCTGCGGCGGGGCCCGAACCGCGCTGGGGGCCCGCAGCCCGAGTGGGGCAGGCCCGAGGGCCCCGCGCCACCCACGCGCCGCGAGAGCCTCACCAAGAAGGCCAAGCGCTTCCTTGCCAACCTGGTGCCGCGCAACACCAAGTTCTTCAAGCAGCGCTCCAGGTCGTGTCACGACCTCTCCGTTCTCTGAGCCGCGGTCGCTATGGTCACCGCGGTCGCCATGGTCACCGCGGTCGCCATGGTCACCGCGCCCTCCGCTCGCCCCCTCGCCCCGCCCCGCCCCCGTCCGGCTTCCTCTGTGAAGACAGTCTAGGAAACCAGAAACTCCCGGGACGCCCCGGTGAGACTACGGGAGCCGGGCCCCCCGCCCCCAGACCCCGGCGGGAGTCGCCCCACCCGCTCTGCGCGCTCTCCGGTTACCTCCCGGCCTCGGGGCTCCTGGAAGGCGAGGACGCTGACCCGCGGGGGTCGTGCAGCGGCTGTTGGGCGGGGCGGCTTCCGGCGGGCGGGGAGGAAAGTAGTTCTGCGAGGTATTTTGTTTTTTTGTTAATTCATGCTTGACCACCTCTCCCGTAAAGAGATGCTAAAAGCAAGAACTGGAAAAGTGCTTTGTAAACTCCTTTACAGTTTTCCACCTTTGTACTCAGCGCGAATATGCCTCAACTTTAAGAGATCCTTAAAGGTAAAGACACGGAGCCGCTTCTTTGAGACTTTCCTAAAGCGTCCTGGCTCTGATCTGCTGCACTTGTGCACTTTGCCTTTAAGAAGTTCTTAAAGGCAAGGGCCTGGAAGCGCTGTTCTTCTGAATTGTGATTTACCACGGCACTTCCCCTTTAAGGTTATTAAGGGGAAGGTGTGCAGAGACTTGCCTGAAGAGCTGAGCGGTGGCAACCCGCCTTTAGCCAGGTCCCAGGAGGCATCGGCAAGGGAGCCACCCTTCCCTTTTCAATAAAGAATTTTTCTACTGCACTTGCTTACTTTGACTCTCTGTTCTCAAAGCCCCCCCCACGGAAGGGATGGGTGGATTTAGGTTCCTTGCTCCTCTGAGCCTGAGTTTTCTGGTCTGTAACGGTTCTAGGGAGACTCCGGAACTGACTTAGTCCTGGAGTAGTCATAACAAGGGGCAAAAGGCCCCTAAAGATTACGGAGCCCAACTTGTCCCTTTGCCAATGAAAAAACAGGCCTGGAGAGGAGCAGGGACCCGTTAGAATTAATTTGGTAACTCAGTGACCAAGTCCCCATCACCTTACCCCTTAGCGGCAAGGAGCCCACTGGAGGCTACATTTTTTTTTTTTTTTTTTTTTCGGTACGTGGGCCTCTCACCGCTGCGGCTTCTCCCGCCGCGGAGCACAGGCTCCGGACGCGCAGGCTCCGGACGCGCAGGCTCAGCGGCCATGGCCCACGGACCCAACCGCTCCGCAGCATGTGGGATCCTCCCGGACCGGGGCACGAACCCGCGTCCCCCGCATCGGCAGGCGGACTCTCAACCACTGCGCCACCAGGGAAGCCCTGGAGGCTACATTTTGCGCCTAGAAGTACACTCAGCTGTGGCCTGGGCTGCTTCAAGGTGGAGCCACATCCAACAGGGAGGCCCATCAGCTGGGGCGTGATAGGGTTGGCCTGCACCTCCCCAGCTGTCACCTGCAAGGTCCCTGTGAGAACTGAAGCTGTCAGTGCCTCCCCTGGGGACGCCCACGCCTGCTGCTGCCTGAGCTAAGAGTCTGAACAAAGAGAGCAGAGGCAGCAGTTGCCCTCACCCCTAGACATACAATACAGCTACCCGAGCACCTGAGGGCCAGGCCTCCACTCTACCCCACCCAGCTTCCCAGAACTCGATGGAAAGAGGGATGAGATGTCTCCTGAGTCCTTGCAGCTGGGGAGGAGCCAAGGGGGACCAGCCCAGCACAGGTGGTGAGATGATGATATGAATAATGACACTATCCTTAGGACTTTACTTATCTCAATTCTTTAATGACTATATGGTGTCACTACCTCTTTTACTGTGGAAGAAACAAAGTAACTTGCCTGAGGTCAATAAGCAATAGAGCTGGGATTGCACTCTCGTCTTCTTGATACTTAATGGTGATTGTATCCAGCCTTGCATCTGAGGTTCCCCTTCAGTGAGGATGAGGGGAAGAGGGAGAGGGACAGTAGAAAGAATGCAGGGGACACTATGGGCAGAGCCATGGGCAGTGGCTGTGGTAAAAGGGCCAGAGAAATTACACGGCTATAGTGGCGTAAGCCAGCTCTAAACTCTGGAGACCAGGAACAGCGGCAGTGCAAATTGTAAACTGCAGGAAAACACACTGGGCGCGTTAAGGGACCAGATGGTCCTACAGTTGCGTTGAAACCTCAGGGACGTGAAGAGGAGGGCTAAGAGATGAGCACTGAAAAGAAGTTTGGGAGCCCTATTGCAAAGGACCTTAAATGCCAGGCAAAGGAGTTTGTGCCCAATTCTGTAGGCAGTGAGAGTCACTGAAGGGTTTTGAGTGTGTAAGTGACATGATGGGGCTGGTCCTTTGGGAAGGGGAGGCAAGGAGATGGACTGAAGCAGCAGAGGCAAGGCCTGAAGAGATGAGTTTAGGGGACAATCACAGAAATACACATGGAAGGTAATGAAGGACCACACTGAGGGAGATGGCAGTGGGAAAGGAGAGGCGGCATGGAACTTAGAGTCAGAATCTGTGGGACTTGCAACTGAGTGGCTGGGTATAAAGACAGGGAGAAGTTGCAGGTGATGGGAGGATGGTGAGGAACTGGGAGTTAGGGGGCAGGGGAGGTAGCCGGTAAATGGCTCCATTTTGGAGACTCTTGAGTTTGAGGTGCTCAGAAATACATCCCTGGACAGCTGAGTCTGAAATTCAGAACAAGTTAGGGCAAGAGACACAGATAGGAGAATAACTGCCATACCAATGGTAGTAGAAAAGCCAGAGGAAAGGATGAGATGCAGGGCAGTCACACAGGGCCCCATGCTTAGTTTAATGCTCTGCTGTCACTTGAACGAGGCTCCTTGAAGAAGGAACCCTGCATTTTCATTTTGCACCAGGGACCCACTAAGGGAGAGACTAAGAGGGTGCAATACAGGCTGGGATCCTTAGCCTCAAACCACACATGGGTTTTAGGGGTCTGTGATTCTTGTGAAATGGTACAATCTGATGCGTTTGTGCAGTCATGCATTTGTCTAATAGGTTCATGAATTTCATCAGTTTTCCAAAGGGGTCTGTGACCCAACAAATCACAAGCCGGGATGGTACTGACTGCTGCTGAGAAGGGGAACTGGGTGGGTGGACGACAAGTGTAGAACGTTTACTTTTCACTGCATGCCTTTTTTCTACCTTTTGGGTTTTTAACTATGGCTAAATAACTTTTTAAAATAAATTTATTTACTTATTTTTGGCTGCATTGGGTCTTTGTCGCTGCTCGCAGGCTTTCTCTAGTTGCGGAGAGTGGGGGCTACTCTTTGTTGCAGTGGGCAGGCTTCTCATTGTGGTGGCTTCTCTTGTTGCAAAGCACGGGCTCTAGGCATGCAGGCTTCAGTAGTTGTGGCACGAGGGCTCAGTAGTTGTGGCTCACAGCCTCAGTAGTTGTGGCGCATGGGTTGTTGCTCCGCAGCATGTGGGATCTTTCCAGACCAGGGATCGAACCCATGTCCCCTGCACTGGCAGGTGGATTCTTAACCGCTGTGCCACCAGGGAAGTCCCTAAGCTAAATCATTTAAAACAAAACAAAGCTTTGGTGTTCCAGAGAAAGAAGAGGGACCAAAGAGAGAATCCTGGGGACAGGAAGATAAAGAAGGTGGGGATGCAGCTGCCAAAGAAGTGGTGGAGGAACTAGGGTTGAGCTGGTAGTGACTACTGCCCAGGGAGAAGGGTTTTCTAGAGGAAGAGTACCACCACTGGTCAAATGTGGCAGGAGGGGAGAATGAGGAACCAGAAGGCCCAGTGCCTTTCATGTGGCAGAAGTCTAAAGATGATGACGGCAGGACCTCCCCCATGAGGGGAGCCACACACGCCACAAGCTTCCCTCCCCCCAACTCAGCCAGTTCCATCAGCCCGACCCATCTGTGTGTTCCCTCCAGACGCCTACAGGAAAGAGCTCAGAACAGACAGAAGCTGAAGCCCCGCTCCTGCTAGACTTGGGAGAGGTGGGGTCTTCTCTGAGATCCTAGCCACTCTTCTCCCTCCCTCTGATCAAGGCAAAGTAAGCCCAGGCTGCTGATCTGCGCTGGCATGAGACCAGCAAAGGGGCCCGATGCTGAGCTGCCTGTGCCAGGTAAGATCCTCTCTGCCCTCATGCGTCTCTCTCTTTTTTTTTAAATAAATTTATTTATTTATTATTTTTGGCTCTGTTGGGTCTTTGTTGCTGCGCGCGGCTTTCTCTAGTTGCAGAGAGCAGGGGCTACTCTTTGTTGCGGTGTGCAGGCTTTTCATTGCGGTGGCCTCTCCTGTTGCAGAGCACGGGCTCTAGGTGCGCAGGCTTCAGTAGTTGTGGCATGCGGGCTCCAGAGCGCAGGCTCAGTAGTTGTGGTGCACGGGCTTAGTTGCTCCGGGCATGTGGGATCTTCCCGGACCAGGGCTTGAACCTGGGTTCGAGCAGGCAGATTGGCAGGTGGATTCTTAACCACTGAGTCACCAGGGAAGCCCCGTTCTCCTCTTAACCACTGCAATTTCGACTTGGGGTCTGTGCTCCCTTATCAGCCCAGTCCCTGCCCAACTTCTACTAACCCCATGCCTCCTGGCCCACAAGGCCTCCTCATTGGCCAAGAGCATAGACTGGGTGTTCTCTCCCTGAGAGGCCAGAAGTGAGGCCAGTCCTGTCTTAGAAGTAAGTTATCCCTCTGCTCTGGGCCTCCGCTTACAACTGGGCCTTTCTGCCCTGCTGCATCTAACCCTCTTTAGAGACTGGAACAGGGGCTCTCCTCTTCTGAAGGACTGCCAGAGTCATGGAAGGACACTCCGCAAGTCTTCTGCATTAAATCCTCACTCCCAGAAAGTCCACCCATACATACATCTTTTTATTAATCTAATTGTTCCAATCCACATCAGTCTAAGTAAAATCTTCCTGGATGTTTTAATCCTTCATCTACAAATGTTTGTTGCTCTGCTCAAGTACTGCCATATGCCAGTCACTGTGCTGGGCCCTACAGAGAAAACAAATACAGATAAGGCACTATCCCTGCCCTCAAGCAGCTTACAATTGAGCTGGAGAGACAGGGCAAGTTGGAGGCAACACTACCATGGCCAAAACAGCAGCAAACTATGCCACGTTCTGACTATCTAACTGCAAGCTATATCACGTGCTCTAAGAGTCTGAATGGAAGAGACAGAACATTTGGAAGACATGTTTTAGGAACTGGGCCTTGAAGGTTATACAATAGGCTGTAGATGGATGGGGGAAAGAAGGAAAAGAAATGTCTTGCGGCAAAACCACATGAGCAAATGTACAGGAGAAATGGTGGGCAGCCTGCCACATGATGAGGTAAAGACCTTCTCTGTACAGAAAGAAGCAAAATTTGGGAGGATGTCAAAGGGTCCCAAAACCAGACAAGAGCATTCTGCTTCTTAGTCCTTTATCACCTGGTGGCTCTCTGATGGAAATACTCAAGGAATTTGAGTCTTGATGCCATGACTCTAGAGCTTGGTGGCCTTGTAAACTCAAGGCATGAATATAAATTCAATGGGGCTGTGCAAGCCTTTTACCTGGCACTCAGGCTCACTATTTTCTGGTTGGAAGTCTATGGAGAAAGTCACTCTTAACCTCTCTTGTCTTTCTGAACCTCAGCTCTTCCCAATTATAAAAGGAGAATAAGGGCTTCCCTGGCGGCCCAGTGGTTAGGACTCTGCGCTTCCGGTGGGAACTAAGATCCTGCCTGTCATAAGGCGTGGCCAGTAAATAGATAAATAAATAAAATGAGAATAATAATACCTATCTTGTAGGATAATCATGAGGACTAGATAAAAATGCAAATATCTTCATGATTATACAAATGAGCAGTGGGAAGTAATGCTTTTTACAAAAATTATTTTTCTTTTTAAAAAAATTTTTATTGGAGTATAGTTGATTTAGAAGCAATGTTTTTCTTTTGTTTTTGTTTTTTTTGTGTGTGTGTTTTTTTGCAGCATGTGGGCCTCTCACTGTTGTGGCCTCTCCCGTTGCGGAGCACAGGCTCCGGACGCGCAGGCTCAGCGGCCGTGGCTCACGGGCCCAGCCACTCCACGGCATGTGGGATCTTCCCGGACCGGGGCACGAACCCGTGTCCCCTGCATCAGCAGGCGGACTCTCAACAACTGTGCCACCAGGGAAGCCCTGTTTTTGTTTTTGTTTGCGGTATGCGGGCCTCTCACTGTTGTGGCCTCTCCCGTTTGCGGAGCACAGGCTCCAGACGCGCAGGCTCAGTAGCCATGGCTCACGGGCCTAGCCACTCTGCGGCATGTGGGATCTTCCCGGACCGGGGCACGAACCCGTGTCCCCTGCATCGGCAGGCGGACTCTCAACCACTGAGCCACCAGGGAAGCCCTAGAAGCAATGTTTTTTTGCAACCTGTGTCTGGTCCCTTATTCAGGCAACCATGCAACATGCTAATCTCTCAAAGCATGGCACCACTCTGGAAATACAAATTTAAGTTGTGGTCCACAAAGTCCAACAGCCTCCCGCAAGACTCATAGGTAACCCATTATCGGATTTCTTGTTTGGGTAGTTTTGGGGGGAAGATTGGCAACTAAAGCCTAAGGATGGTATTATACTACAGTTTCCCATTTTTCTGTTCAAATTACAACTTTAGGCAGAGGACCTGTGCTGAGTTAAAACACTATTCTGAAAGGAAACTGCCAGAGTAGGTAGGGCTAGGCTCTGGAGACCACAAAGACAGGTGCTATAGGAATGCTTGGGGGAGATTAGGGGGGATGCTTGCAAAGGACTATAACAGAGACTGCTCTGGGATTTTCCCTAGCCAGACCAAGCAAAGGGCACTAGGTATCCTGAAGGTACTTGAGGGGCCCACCTTGATTTTCCAAAGCCATCTGGTTGTAACCTGATTATAGAGTTTCAAGTATAAAGAGATTTGACCAGTGGGATTTGTTTTCCTGAAAGGTAGCCTGACTGTGTGTGACCTAGGACCTTGTAAGCCTGGGACTTTAGCCCAGGAACAATGAAGGTTTATTTTCACCATTGCCCCACCATCAGTTCCGCCCCTGTAAATCTCGAGCATTCTCAAAGTTGGGGAGGAGAATTAGGTCAGGTAGAAAGTCAAGTATGTAGGCATCCAGAGGAATGGGAAGCTATCAAGTTCTAAGGCCTCTACAGGTTATCATTTCATTGAATCCTCACAACATCCCCAAGACAGGTACTACTGTTATCACCTCCTTTCTAAAAGGGAGGAGTCTGCGTTAGAGAAGTAACACCTAAGCTTACTCAGCTGGTTTGTGGCAGAAGAGAGATCGGAACCACTTGGTGTTGTTCTAGAGTATGATCTTTCTGCTACAGGGTAGAGGTCCCCTGGTTGGGCCCAGGAAGTGGGAGAAGGAGGCTAATTCTCAGCACCATTCATTTTAAACAGGTAGGCTTCAGGATGCTTGAAAGCTGACTCAAGTTCCCATCCTTTCTGGAATATTGGCAAGAGTCTGACAAGTCTCTGATTTCCAAGGTCATTGTTTCCCTCTTGCAATCCAGCACCGACTGGCTCTTTTCCAATCTTCAGGCACCTCATCCACCCACTGCCCTCAAAAATAACTGCTTAATGGGTCTCCAGTAACTCCACCCAACTCCTTAAGGGCTCCTGAGAGCAGATGGTCTCGGAGAGCCAAGAGAACTCATCCAACTTTTAAAAGTGATCTTTGATCATCTCTTTCCTTGCCTCCATTTTCCCATACGATCTAAGTTGACTGGTCTGCTTCACCTCACACAGAGCTCTCTCAACCAAGAACACACTTTGAGGGACTTCCCTGGCAGCACAGTGGTTAAGAATCCGCCTGCCAATGCAGGAGACACGGGTTCGAGGCCTCGTCCGGGAAGATCCCACATACTGTGAAGCAACTAAGCCCATGCACCACAACTACTCAGCCTGCACTCTAGAGCCTGCGAGCCACAACTACTGAGCCCGCGCGCCACAACTACTGAGCCTGCGTGCTGCAACTGCAAAGGCCCGTGCGCCTAGAGCCCGTGCTCCGCAACAAGAAGCCACTGCAATGAGAAGCCTTCACACCGCAACAAAGACACAATGCAGCCAAAAAAAAAAAAAAAAAAGAATACACTTTGCGAGCAATCAGTTCTGGATATAGAGTGCAAAAGTTGGGAGGGAAGGGGGGGAATATCTGAAGTCAGAAGATTCAGACACACAGCTTCAGATCAGAACTCCTTTCCTGCATTCAGCTCATGACTACTGACTTCACCTGGTTGTCATGGAAACATCAGTCTCTCCTGGTGGCAAGGAGCACTTTAGAAAGCTTCACAGGCTACCATGGTAACACCAAAAAGAGTAAAGCTGCCTCCTCTCTTCGAGCGGTGAGGAAGAAATGGACGAGACTGCTAGGAAAAGCAGGCTAGAAGGGACAGCCTCTGGAAAGCCTGGCTCTGACTTGAACTGAGGGGAATTAATTCAACTCAACAGATATGAAATATGTGCAAACAAAACAGTAATGAATGGGCTTCCCTGGTGGCGCAGGGTTGAGAGTCCGCCTGCCGATGCAGGGGATGCGGGTTCGTGCCCCGGTCCGGGAGGATCCCACATGCCACGGAGCGGCTAGGCCCGTGAGCCATGGCCGCTGAGCCTGCGCGTCCGGAGCCTGTGCTCCGCAATGGGAGAGGCCACAACAGTGAGAGGCCCGCGTACAGCAAAAAAAAAAACCAGTAATGAAAAAGACACATCTATGACTGGCTTCATCAAGCTATAACCATCTAGTAACAGAGTTTACAAAGAACTGTAAATAAAGTCAGAATAAGACCTACATAGGACCAAGAATACTGAAAAGGAAAATCAACTTCAACTAGGAAATCATCAGTCTTAAAGGACAGGATTTTGACCAGTAGAGAGGGGCAGGAAAAGAGAACAAGACAGCAGACATGGAAGTGGAAGAATTCAGGATATAATGAGAACTATAAGTAAAGAGACAGAAAAAGTGACACTTCCCCATGACTCCAAGGCTTTGGCTTCCACAGTGATGCTGAGACAGGTTAAGATTAAGATCAAGGGATCTGAAGCTAGACTGGACTGAAATCCCAAACTTGCTAACTGCATAATCGGGGGACAAGTTAGTTAACCTTTGGGGTATCAGTTTCCTCATTAACAAAGTAAAGATAATAGAAGAATCTACTTCAGAGGGGTCGTTGTGAGGATTAAACAATTCAATACATATAAAATGATTAGAACAATGCCTAACCCACACCAAATCCTGCATAAATGTAAATTCTCATTAATTGTTAACCATTCCACTTTTTGGTGCCAGGATAGCCTCTTCGCACTGTCCAAGTAATACTCCCCCCCACTTTTTTTTTTCCAGTTGCAGCATGCAAGCTTCTTGGTTGCGGCATGCATGCAGGATCTAGTTCCCTGACCAGGGATCAAACCTGGGCCCCCCAGCATTGGGAGCGTGGAGTCTTACCCACTGGACCACCAGGGAAATCCCTGTCCAAGTAATACTTCCTGATTCGCACCAGACTCTTTAATAGAAAACAGGGGCTGTGACAGAATACCTCCAAGTTTTTAGCTCATTTCCCTTCCTTATAAGCACCAAGACTAAAGGTTCATAGGTCACAGCCCTGCTTCCACTGGTAGCCCACAGAGCCTAAGAAAGAAGTAGGGTGAATCCCAATGTAAAGAACACAGCAGTTTAAAGAACAGGGAGGAATGCCACTGCCTTAGAAAAGAGAGAAGTGGAGGCTATAAGCCGAAAGTCAAGTGAAGAATCCCATTTAGAATTGAGGACTCGTGGGGAAATTCTAACTGCGCTGGGAACAGACCTGGGCAACAGTCTCATCTCTACTCCCACCTTAGGCACCATGCTCAGGCAGGAGGTTGAGGGAGGCTCCTTTACATTAGGCTGGGCCCAGAGGCTGTTCACTGCCCCTTCTCTCCACTCCAACCACCCTCTACGGAAGGATGAATAAGAAGGCACTGAGTCACACGCAGTGACACTGGCTGTTACCCACTAGACGTTGTCACCTTATGTAGGTTAAGACTAGAACAGAAGTTGTCTTTGACATTCCCTTACTTCCACCCTTGTCTCTCTCCCAGCAAAAAGCTACGCAAGGCTCTAAGAACAAGGAGCAAGGAAGAACTGAGGTGGAAGGACCCAAAATGCAGGAAGGCCAAAGCAGCTAGGGATGGGAGTATAAGGAAACTGAGCAGTGGTGGGGGCCCACCTGAGGGCAGGAAGCAAGGCCTGGGGGTACCTACAGTTTGAAGATGTTCAAGACTGCCATGAGGAGGCCTGGCCCATAGCCTCAGGAGGATGCATAAAAATGGTCTGCACTGAGGTCAGGTTGCCTTAGCAGCCGCATCAATAACTGCAAGGGACTGGGCCTTAGCCAGCTGCTCCTACCTGAAAATAACGTGGCCTCCTTCCCTTCTCCCAGGTCCAGAGAGCAAATTAGTACAGGTAAGGGGTAGGGGTGACAGTGGGTGAGACTGCAGCAGCCTGGAAGTCCCTCCAGAGTCCCAGTGGCCTTTTATGCCACAAGTAGGTTTCAGGTACTTAACACTGCAGTGTAAAGAGCAACGTCATAAGCTAACCACTAAAAACCATCATTCTGCTTAGAAGCCTTAACTGACAAGTTAAAACCTAGCAGCAATTATCCAAATTTTTAGCATGACAATAAACTCTCAACATTCTGTTGCACAGAGACCAGTAAAGAATGGAGGAAGCTCACAGAGCCCTGTCCCTGAACTTCAGACCTTCTCCTTTTGGTTGGTCCCTAGTTGGTGAGCCAGGCTCTGGACTAGCCCCTTGTTCTAAGCCTTACAAAGCAGGCAGAGGAAGGTGTGCCCTCACCTTTGGAAGGGCCATGTGTGGAATACTCAGCTCCCTGGAAATTCATCAATCGGACTCAGGCCTGTGTTATCAAAGCCATTGGAAAGAAGAGTTGGGGGGACTGAAAGGGCAAACAATGACAGACTTAAGGCCTGGGGAGCCCTGATGTATAATGCCCAAACCCCTTTGGATATTGGACTGGATGTCTACTACAAAAAGGTCCAAAGGTGGGTACAGAGCTCAACAAAGTAAGAATGGTGAGCTTAGAAGGCTTCTCTGGTACTTAAGCTCCTCAGGATCACGAAACACCCTTAGAGCAAGGTGCAGAATGTGCTACTGTCATACTGCCATCTGGTGGAAAGACAAGATCTGTCCCCAGGCAGAGAGAGGGAGCCTGGAGGTCTGTCCACTAGGCAGGGAGGTTTGGAGATAATCAAGATAAAGACAGAAGGAGACCACAGGGCATAAAGACCACGGGAGTATAAAGCAAATACAGATGGCATGTGTGCCTTTTGTCTGTTTTTCTTTCTAAAGATCAGATATTTAAAAAATTAAAATAAAGGAAAGAAAACTTAATAGCATTACAAATGTTTTATATCCCTAGAACCGTTCGTGGTTTTGGCTCAGGAGAAGTTAACGTCAGACAGACACACCACTGGACCGAGACCACACATGGGCAGCCGCCGCCACAACCGTGGGACCTGCCTTTTGTACAAAGTTTATATATATATATATTTATATTTATGTACACAGACACAAGGGTATAAAATACAGTGAGAAGGACTCACGTGTGCCCAGCTGGGCTTGAGCCCACAGTCTCCAGAGGCACATGGAAGTGGTGGAGAGAAGCAGCCTCCCCTCCATCCTCCCACCCTGGGCCAAAGGAAGGACAACTACACAAAGGAAGATGGAAGATACCAGAAAGGTACCCCACCTTTCACTGAACTCCCGAATGCCCCTAAGACATCCAAAATGGCTGGCAGGAGAGATCATTCCCACACCTCCCAGCAAGATGTTGAGCCCACAGTAGCAGTTCTGGCCCCAAGCTAAGGTTTAAGGCAGGCTTCCCAACACACATGTCTGTGCTATCTTCCAGGGCCCTTGTAGCAGCAAGCCAGCACTTTCAAGGTTCACTCCCTCAAACCCCAAAGTCCTCACAGACCAGAGGTCTTAAAGGTTTTCCGTGACAGACTGTACGGTAAAGGTACAGGCAGGCAAAGAGCGGTTAGTTCCTTCAGTTAATGCCCTATGGCCTTCCCAATGGGGGAGGAATCAAGGAATCAGTAAGAGGTGGTTGTAAAGGGCAAGGAAGGTCATCCCAGGAGATGATAAATACAGAGAAACAGATGTTCAATTCAAGTGCAGATTCTGTTCTCTTCAACTGGCAGCTTTGCTCACCAGAGTCCATTCCCACTGCGGCTGCGGTGGGCAGGAGCTCTTCTTGGTGTCCTAGGGGGTCCCAGTTCCCCCACCGTCAATGTTCACACCCTCAGGATGGTTTGGTCCACAGAATGGAGAGAAGGGGCCATGGAAGGGTAGACGTGGAGAAGGGAGTGGCAGGACCCAGAGGCACAGGTAGGCAGTGGACTGCACCACTAATTACCTGTGGCATGGAGAAGATGTAAACGGGAAGCCGGAGGAAAGAAAGTAACTGTGAACACTGAAATGAGCTGGGCCTTGAGACTCACATGGTTTGGCGGGTAAAGAGGCTGGAAAGCTGGAAGCACTGGGAGGCGATTGCCTGGGAGGCGAGGTTCAGGGCCGGACTCAGAGCTGGAACAAAGAGAGACAAGGGAGTTAGCACAGAGCATTCCTGCCTTCCAGGCCCGACCCTTCTCTCCCTTTCCCAAGTCCAAGCCTACCAGTCAAAGCCGCTGGGTTCAGGGCCCCCAAAGGAACTGCTCCATTCAGTTGCAAGGCAGCAGCTTGGGCGGCAGCAGCGGTGGTCGGCAGCTGGATTCCAGAGCCTCAGAGGAAAAGACGAGGTGGGGTTAAGTCCTAACCCTTGATGTAAAATTCAACGCCATGTTCTTCACTCTGCAGAGAAGCCCTACCTTCTGCCAATTTGGCCATGAGCTGCAAACGTCCACACGCTGATCCCAGGTCCAGATCCTGGTCTCCATCAGGAAAAGTGATGTCTGTGCCACCATCCAGTCGCTCCGTCACATGGCCAACCCTCATAGGCCGACCAGCAAGCTCAAAGCCATTCAACTGTTCCAGGGCCCGGCGGGCACACTCAGAGTCAGAGAACTACAAGAAACCCGGGTCATATCAGGTACCTCCTGGCCACAGACATGCTCTCAAAGCCCCACTAATACTCTCTCGTCCTACTGTCCCGTGAAAATTGCATGCTCACTGTGGCTCAAACTTTTCTTTCCCAGGGAATGTGACCTAAGATCCCCATGCCCGCAAATGGTTCTCTAAAAAAGACCTTTTCCAGCTGACTCAAGGGCAATCGCTTTTCAATCTCCAGCTCCACTGAGAACCTAACAGTGCATCATTTGTAGGGAGCCCAGCCTGATAGGCCGTTTCACAAATGGGCATATCAAATGGAAGTAAGACAGGCTGAGATCCAAGGCTCCTGAGCTTTAATTTCAGCCCTCAGGACTAGTAAGTTTCAGTCCTTAGTCAAGAACAAGGAACGTGGAACTCCAGAGCCCAGGCTCAGGAAGGTGCACACCCTGGTACTGAGAGCGAGACTGCACCCCCACTCCCACCCCGCCCCAGTGCGGCTGACTCTGGCCCACTGGCCAGAAGGCCTCTACTCTCTCGTCCCTTCCAGCAGCAGCACTAGCAGCAGCCTGGCATAAAGAGGATTCCCAGTCTGCTGTTTATGTGTCAAGGGTGTTGACCTAAAAGGCAGCAACACAAGGGCAAAAAGACCCCACAGAAGTCTTTCTGCATCTGAGTCACACAGGGAGCTAGAAAAGGTAATTGCCACCATGAACACCACAGCTGGCTTTATTTACTCTGGTATTACCTGTCCTAGGGCCTGGCATGTGGTACTGACAGTTCCTAGGCAGGTGGTATAGGTGGCTTGCTTTTACCAGATACTTCTGAGATGAGCAATTCCCACGGTAGAACACAACCTACCTCCCCTCTGCCCTGCAGGCAACTGGGGGGGGTGTATGCTGCCTAGATTGAGCCCAGAAAATATCAGCTTCTATTAGACTTTGTGGCTGGCAGCCAGTCCTAGCCTGGAGTCACATGGGGCTGGAAGAACCAGTTATGGGAATTGGAAACAATTTTGTTGGAGTGTCAGGAAAAGGTGAGACTTGCCCACTATTAGGTGGCCTTACTGTTTTCCCTATAGTGGTATTTAAATATAAATATATTTCTCAATGGGGAAACTGCTTCAAACTGGGTAGGACCAGAGAGAAGTATATACCTTCTTATTCCCATCCCATCATGAAAATATACCAATTCTATAAAGCACATCTATAAAGGCCCGTACCTAACCTCCCTCATGCCCCCAACCTCTTAGCTGCAGCCTGGAATCGTTACTATTACCCAGAGAGCAAGCTGTAGCACCAGGGAAGCTGGTTGACCTCCTGGACACCCCATACCAGTGCCACTGACAGAGTGTAGGAGCAAAGCCATGATCTCAAGCAATGCACTCATCTCAAGGGACAGAAGGCTAGTCCAAGCTTCAGGCACCAGGGTTTATGGGCCATTTAGACAGTTCCTATGGGAGGAGCATGAAGCTAAGCTGCAAAATCAGACAAGTGGACAAACCTAAACTAAAATTAAAAAGTTGAAGACTAGAGACTCACCGTAATAAAACCATAACCTTTAGAGCGGCCTGTATCTGAGTCCTTCATCAGGACAATATTATCAATCTGCAGAATAGAGAAAAATAATCAATAATCTTTTGGCTAAGCCACACCTTTGATCTTTCCTACCCAAACTGTTCTATTTTTTTGGCCATGCGCAGCATGTGGCACGTGGGATCTTAGTTTCCCAACCAGGGATCGAACCTGCGCCCCCCTGAAGTGGAAGCACGGAGCCTTAACCACTGGACCGCCAGGGAAGTCCCCTACCCAGATTGTTCTAAATACCTCTAACTTTCTAACCAACCCATTACAGCTCTCCAAATCATTTTAAAAATGAGATAAAGCCCATCTCTTTCCCAAACACTTTTTCTGACTCATCTTACTTCATATGGACCCCATTATTTGATTTCATGGTGCCTAATTTGTCTCCTGAGCAGTATGAATACAGAGATGGAGCCCAACTCCTCCAGCATGGACCCACATGGCCATTGTTAAACACGCAATGGGTTAATCATGGTCAGACAGAACGAGAAGGTACACTCGCCCTCCCCACTTTTTCCGATTCCCTTCAGAGGTTTCCCTCACTTTCTACTCACTTTGCCAAAGGGCTCAAAGATGCCCCGGAGCATGTCCTCAGTGATATTGAAGTGCAGGGAGCCCACATAGAGGCGCATTGGTCCACCACTGCCCTTCTGCAGGTTGTTGGCCATGGCTGCCAGTCGGTTTTTCTCAGCCTGTGGAAGAAGGAAATGATGGGTCATGCCCCACACCTACCACCATTATCTCCATCTTCTTATGTCCATTTCTCAGGCTGCTCACCTGTGAGGCCTGTACAATGATAGGCACTCCCAGCAGCCGCTGTCCGGTCAGCCCAATGGCAAGTGGCACAGACTGGATCTCACAGAATTCCACATAGGCAATGCCCTTAGAACGACGTGAGTTCCGATCTGAGATGATACGTACATCTCGAACCTATCCAGGACAAAAAGGAAATCCTGAATTGGGCATAAAGGGGGATGGATAGAAGACAGGCTTCTCAGGGACAACTAAGAGGGGGAAGAGGGTTACCTTGCCAACAGCCGAGAAAAAGTCCTCCAGGTCTCGAGGCCGAATGCGGGCAGCTAACTGCATACAGAACACCGTGCGGGCATCCCGCTCCTCAGGACTCAGATTATCAACTGGCTCCCTAAAGAGTGAGCAAAATCGTCGAGACCCTCCCTCCCAGTACTTGGTCATCATTCTTCAGCTACCCTCAAGTACTACACATTCCTGTGGTTTGGCTCAAACCGCTTTTTATTCATAACTCACAATCCCTAAAAGAGTGCTCATTGTCAACTCACCTGACTGGGCTCTTCTCCCGGAAATGAGGACTCTTACTGTGTCCATACCTACGCCTAGGGAACAGAGAACAACCAAACTGAAAACCGTGTCACCCACCTTTATCCACACTGGCCCAGTGCTGGGTCTTCCACCATGAGAAAACCAGATTACAGCACCTCATTGCACATGACAATTCTGAGTATCACCCCTCCAGTAACTGGGTCTCCTGCCTACCCCAAAACACGATACAAAGGTGACCTTATAAGCAAAAGGTGATACCCAGTGGCAAGTGGTGGACTCCTGTAGCGCACACGATCCTCACGACGTCGGTCTCGACTTCGTGACTCACTACCATGTCGACGTTCCCAGCTACGGCTGCGGTGACGACGCTGCCGATCTCGACTCCGGCTCCGACTGCTTCTCCGCCTATGACGGTCTCGACTACGACTGTGGACGGCAATGACTATTA
Source organism: Monodon monoceros (assembly GCF_005190385.1). Classification (NCBI taxonomy): domain Eukaryota; kingdom Metazoa; phylum Chordata; class Mammalia; order Artiodactyla; family Monodontidae; genus Monodon; species Monodon monoceros. Next base: position 100,197,428 of record NW_021703778.1, read on the forward strand.
AGCTCCTTAAAGAACAATCCAACCTTTCTGGTCTTTAATGTATAGCTTTCCCTGGTATCTTTCCATTTATAATTCTCAAAACCCAAGCGGCCCCAGAATGACTGACCTGCATTTTCTATCCCTGCTTTTACTATGGCTCCGACTCCTCTTCTTCCTGTGAAAGAGAGCATAAACTCTTACTACTGAGGTTTCATCACCTCTCCCAAGGATAAGAAATGACACTAAAGCAAGGGTGAAACAGAAAGCAGTGAAAGACCAAAGCCTAGAAGACAATATGGCAGAAGTTCACAGCAATGGCATGACATCAGTTTACACAGAGCCCTGAATGCTGTCAGGCATCTGAAATGGCCATTTTTCCCCACAAAACCAAGCAAAAGCTCATGTTTCCAAATCAGAGATCCTCTTGCTATTTTACTCAAGTGAAATACTACATCGACGCTAGGACTGATCCACAAGTCTATCCACAAATCTACACTGGCAAGCGAAGTCTAGAAGATCATTAACCCAGGTCACCATCATTCCCATGACCCAGTGGAGCCACTACTAAAAGTCAGAAGTCTTACCAGCAACCACCTCCCTGTTCTGGCTGTTTCTATAACGGACACAGTTGCTTCCCTTCCTCAAGCTGCCAACCCATTTTCCTCAGGCCACACTCACCTGCCTGCCTCCCAACTGGCGCTGCTCCCACTGGTGCCACTGCCACTGCTGCCGGTACAGCTGGTGCTGTTGGTGGTGTTACTAGGGCTCTCCTTTTCAACCTCGTTAGTTTGCTGCTCATCCTGAGGGGTTCGCCAGGAAAATGACACAAGGTACCAGGTGGCAGACACACAGATTCCATTGGGCAAAGAAAGAAGTGGACAAGGAAGAAAGCTCATGAAATCGAAGCTCTCAATCATCTAAACAGTTTCTAAGCACCTGGATCTCCTAACAAAAAGAATAAGAGAAGAAGGAAGGAAACGACCCAAAAAGATCAGATTTTGAAGTCAAACCTTTAGCTACCCCAACATCTGTTCCACTAACATCCATTTCCCTGGAGAGTGAGAAATGAGAGTTATGTCTGAGATACACTGACCTCCTACTGTGTCACTGAGAGCTGTGAGCAAAGCACTGGTTCCCACCGCAACTTCATGTCCCCCCCACCCCCAGTTTTTGGGGCCCTTTCTGTAAGCATGGCCCTTGAGTATCGGCCTCCAGCAGAGCTTACTAAAAGATTATGCCTTGAGCTTCCCTGGTGGCACAGTGGTTGAGAGTCCGCCTGCCGATGCAGGGGACACGGGTTCGTGCCCTGGTCCGGGAGGATCCCACATGCTGCGGAACGGCTGGGCCCATGAGCCGTGGCCGCTGGGCCTGCGCGTCCGGAGCCTGTGCTCCACAACAGGAGAGGCCACAACAGTGAGAGGCCCGCGTACCGCAAAAAAAAAAAAAAAAAAAAAAAAAGATTATGCCTTTTATGAAAGCCACTGCACATAATAAACAAACAGGGAAAGAAGATTCACAAAACGTTGAAACTGATGATCCACAAGTGCTTTTCCTTACCAGCCCAATTCCAAGAGTGAGATGGGGAATCTTACCTCCTCTTTTTTATAGGGAGCCTCCAACATGGCCTCAATCACTATATCAAAGTCATCGGATGCCATTGTAGCAGATCTGAGGAGAGGATATCAATACATAAGAACCTCATTTATATTTTTCCTTCCCTTCCAGCACCCCACATTCCCTCCCCCCTCCAAGAAAGACTTCAGGATATACAGTTCTGTTTCTTGAACTCCAAAGGTACCTTACCCGCTGTTATTTACCCTATGTTTATTTTTGTACCTTACAGATCTGAACTAGTTCTGCTTTGTGGCTTAGAAAAGGTCAGGGGTCTAGAAGAAAACTGAATATCTAGGTAGAGACAAAATACAATATAGACCCTGTCCTGTGAAAAGAAAATGTTGGTACTCAAAATTACTATTTATTTTACAACAGACACTTGGCCTCCATTCTACTGTTCAAAATTCTGAATAAATAATTGGTTTAAACTTAAATTGGCACATATTTCCAATATAAAGGTAAGAATGCATGACTAAAAATTAGGAGCAAGAGAAAGCAATACCAGAATAATGCAGATTAGTCCTAAGCTTTTCCCCACACCACCGCCCAACACAAATAATGAGGGGATTCATCATTAAGCATTTTCTGTACAATACCGACCAGAGTTTGGGTAACTCAGAAAGACCATGATTAAGACAGGCTTAACCAGTCCCACTTTGAAGCCTTTCTGTCTAGGAAGGTACAGTAGGACTTCTCGCCTACCCCAAGCTTTCACATCTAGCAATGGTCTTTCCCAAGTCTGTCCACCACAGGTCTATAAATAAAAAAAAACAGACGACACCAAACAAAATCAATAGGATAAATTATTCAGAAATTACTGGTCTGAAATTATCAATATACGTAACATGAATGAATCTCAAAATAATTATGCTGAGTGGAAGGAAACAGGTTAAAAAAAGCATACATACTGTATGATTTCATTTACATAAAATTCTAGAAAATGCAAACTAACCTGTAGTGACAGAAAGCAGACCAGTGGTTACCTAGGGATAAGAATAGGTGGGAAGGGGCTAGGATGAAAGGATTATAAAAGGGCATTTTGGAATTTGGGGGGTGATGGTTTCATGGGTGTTAACTCATATCAAAACACATCAAACTGTACACTTTAATGTGTACGGTTATATTTTATATCAATTATATCTTAATAAAGCTGAAAAAAAAACTAATCTAAATACTTTCTATACATGGAGGTTAATCATAATTAGACTTTCCACATCCTCAAGAGCTTTGTCCTCTTTAAAGCAGCTAACGCATCATCCAATCATGCTGTCTTGGTTGCCCTCAGAGTCCATAGCCTATTTTGATGATTTAATAAAAGTAATCATTATATCAATATCTATCATTTATAGTACCTAATATTGCTAGGCACTATGCTAAACATGTTACAGAGATAAGATTCTTGGAAAGAGCCAGCCAATAAAACTTACTTGGAGCCAAATTTAAGGCTTAAAATGGAAACCAAACCAAAATAAAATAGGTGTGTCTAAAAACCAGTGAACTCAATCTCTTATACTAACACCTTACATTTATTTAACAATCAATGGTAACATATGCTACAAGCAAATACTGGATCTAATGCACAGATGAGGGACTTCCCTGGTGGTCCAGCGGGTAAGACTCCGTGCTCCCAATGCAGGGGGCCCAGGTTCAATCCCTGGTCAGGGAACTAGATCCCACATGCATGCTGCAAGTAAAAAGCCCATATGCCGCAACTAAAGATCCCACGTGCCTGAACTAAGACCCAGCACAGCAGAAAGGAAGTGGGGGGAGGGAGGAAGGAAAGAAGGACGGAAGAAAGATTTTAAAAATGCACAGATGAAAAAACTGAGGTTCTGTGAACTGCCCAAAGTCACAAAGCTCAAATGGAGGAGCTGACCCTTGATCATAAATCTTCCGACTCTTAAGTCTAATATTCTAACAGGTTACTGCTCTCTCATGTGGTTTATAACTTAAACCCTAAAGGAAATTTAAAAAAGAAAAGTACACAGCTTACCAAGATGTCTACTTTTAAATATATACTGACCTGAAGAATTAATGTTCTGATAGGTATATCAAAAGAATCAGTCCCATTAGTCACACCTATTGTGTGGCTTACAGATACTCAGCGTGTAACAGTATATGCTACAAAATATTAGAAACCAGGCTGACTTTAATATATGCTATCTGATTTTAGTATATGCCAGCATATATCTTAACATATGCTACTGTGGGAAAAAATGGTTCTAAAAGTAAGTTTTTGATCTACAAGCTCTGTTCCTTTCATTCTTTTTTTTTTTTTTTTTTGTTTTTTGTGCTACGTGGGCCTCTCACTGCTGCGACCTCTCCCGTTGCGGAGCACAGGCTCCAGACATGCAGGCCCAGCGACCACGGCTCATGGGCCCAGCCGCTCCGCAGCATGTGGGATCTTCTCGGACCAGGACACGAACCCGTGTCCCCTGCATTGGCAGGCGGACTCTCAACCACTGCGCCACCAGGGAAGCCCCTTTCATTCATTTTGGCTGCCAAATCTATACAAATTTTCTAAGTGTCATAACGCTTCTCTTTTTTACAGTCTGCCTTTAACTCTCCAAATGAAATGCTTCAAGAACTGCTCTTTGTTGAGTGCTAGTACAGCATAGGGATAACTTAACACCAAAAAAAACTTTCATGTAAGTTGACAAATAAACCCCTTCCTATGGAATAAAGTTTTCAGACTTCAGAAACAAATGAATGAATCTATTTAAGCAGACATATGTAACACCAGCACACTTTGAAACTTGCAATCTTGCTGGGTTTAGTCTTTCTAGATGTCCTAAAAACAGAATGTCCCAAACACTATGTGCTTTCACGTTGGGAGTTTTCAAACTCTTTGAGTCCTAACTTATGGATCAAAGTCCACTCAATCCCATACATTAAAATATTATAGTGCTTTCTTCCAACCCTGCTTCAAAAACTACGTTAGAGGCCCATAATCATGGCACTACGTGGACCTTGTCATAGCACAGACAAGACCCAAGCCAGCACTTAGGCCCCACTGCCGCGGGGGCAAAGGAGAGTGAAGAACCACTGTCAGCCCCATCAGGCAGAATTCACCAAACGCTGGAGTCCCAGAGGTGATGGTAGCGCCATCTCCTGGGTCCGGTAACTGAGCTGGGCACAAACATCTCCAAACTGAGGACAGCTTAATTAAGAACAAAAAACAATCAGAAAGATAAAAACATTCCCCATGTTGTGTAACAGCCAAGGCCACGCTTCAAAAAATGGTCCTACAAGTTACTGACTGGCAGCATCTCTGCGAGGGCCAGTGTCCCGATTCTAAACCCTCGTATGTGGCCCCATTATGCTCCTCTACCGCCACAGGATGTGTGCACACAGTGGCCAACATACTGAACATGAGTCTTTGAGAGGCTGAAGATTGAGGAAGAAGCCTCAATTCCCTCATCTCTGAGTGATGGCACTAGGGGCTGAAAACGGATCCCACATGTCCTCTCAGACCGTGGTGGGTCGATGCTCCCTCCACAGTGTGGAACACCCTAAATGTCAGGGCTGCGGGGACCTGGAAAGAGATCAGTCATTGGGACCCTTGAAACAGCATCTTCATCGCTAAAGGATGTAGCCACGAGGGTGCCGATGGACTACAGTTAGATAACGAACACTTCCAGATCAAAGTAAACAAAAAATGTTTTTAATTTTAAAAGTTTGCCCAATTCTGCTCTTGACGCCATTTTCTGCCTGTGACGTCAGGGGGAGGCGCCGTGCGGCAACGTCACGCATAGGTGACGTTTCGGGGGGGGACCCGGTTTCGGGGTTTCTTACCAGTTCCGGGTCCCCGCTGGGTGGGGGGGTCCCGGTTCCCTTCGTTCCTTTGGGTGTGTCGGGGGACGCGAAGCACGGCTCCCTTCCAGAGACTCAGCAGTAAGAGCCCCACTACAACTGGAGCTGCTCCTCTTCCCGCAAAATGGCGGCAACTCCGCTGTCTTCCAGCACCTTTCCCAATCTGCGCAGGCGCCGAAACATTCAGGTGGCGGAATTAATCTCACGGGTTTCGCGGCAACACTCCAAAGTACAGATTTTCATTGGCTAAAATCTGAGCATGGGTGGAGCCAAGCTCAAAGGTCTCTTAGCAACCAACAAGTTCCCATTGATTGGCTAATCTTTCCGAGACTCAGGGAAAGCAGAAGCGTGCTTAGGTAGCCGCCTATCGCTCTCTCATTGGTTAAATGACTTGCGGAAGGCGGGGCAACCGGGCAGAGCACCGGAGAAAAGGACCCTCCGACTCGCTCCCGGTTCTCATGTAGACTAGGCTAACACCGCGGAAGAGACTATTGACGTCCTTGGCCGTCCCCACTCAGATTTGCCGAGGAGCTCACGTCAGGCTTCTCTGGGACAGCTTTCTGGAGAGCAACTGCATTTGCTTCCCGTGGGGAGGGATGCTGGGCTGCCCATCCCCATTGTGTCATACAACCCTCCCAACCGCTGCCTCGTTTCCTCGGCGCCTGGATCTCATGTGACTGTCACAGATTTGTCTTCTTCCGCATTCTGCCTGGTCCTACAGCTCATATACCTTCAGTTCAAATCAGTGCCCCACACACCTCCCACCGCAAGGGTAAACTTGAGGCAGTTTCTCAGGTGACTCTGGGTGCAGCAGTACTCAGCCCTCTAGCCAAAAACAGAAGGAACTGATGTCCACCCTCATGTTGCAACGTCTTCCAGAACCCCCAGAGCCTTCAGCTGCCTAATACAGCTGCCAGAAAGATAGCTGGTTATAACATGGAGAGGGCCATGGAGTCACAGGAACCGTGTTGAGTCCTGATTTGAATACTAACTTTATATCACTGTACCAATTCAAATTCCTCTTCTGTAAAATGTAGAATTGGACTAGATTATCTCTTAGGACTTCAAACTCTAATCCTATGATTTTATTCAAATAAAATAAGTGGCTTCTTGCTGGTGAAGCCTGGATGACTTCCAGTTTCTCTCCCAAGAGGTAACAGAGGAGCTGGCAGTACAGTAGCTCAGGAAGGTGGAAGGGAAGCTGGCTTCACTCACTACCCTATCTTTTTCCATGGCAACAAACTCTATGCCTCCTCCCCCAGACAAGAGCCTAATCTCAGGTCCTAATGGACAAGACCTCTCTGTAGCTGGTCAGAAAGCCTATAATTGGGAGTCCAAGAGTCACCACTAAGCTTCTTAAATAGGAAATAAAGCTAGGCCCCTTCAAGTCTTGGATAAGAGCATAGATCTGAATATGTGTAAGTAATGGGTGGAGAAGCAGAGGCAGGGGGCAGCAGAGTTGGAGCAGGAAAGGCCATAACCTCACTTTATTTGTATTTCCTCCTTACACAAAATCATCAAAATAGGAACAGAGATGGGCAGAGAAAAGGGCTGAAAAGTTGTTCAATCCACATGTTCTCAGGGCTATCCCAGGGAGCACTTGAGGCTGAGTGCCTGTTGGAGTAGCCACAGATTCAACATGAATTCCTCATGCCCTGGCCTGAAGTCTTCACAGATTGGTGGCGTGAGCCCTGCAATTCTCATCCTTTGCCCATCTTGATGTAAGGCAGGAAAGTGGACTGAAATGCTCCTTTCTGATGGGCAAGGCAAATCAGAGCCCATGGTGTACTGCACCTTCTGTGCTACAGGAGCAGAACCTGAAGCTGCTTCCAAGGTTCTAGACACCCGCAGGCAGGGCTAGAGGCCAATGGTGTAAGAGCGGCCTGTGGGGTTGTGAATAGCAGAACAGACTGGTGCTGTCACAGCCCACTCATACCACACCTTCTTGGAATTGCTGCATCGCCAGAAACGCACACAGATGGTCTGGCCTTCACGCACGGTAATGGGCTGCTGTAAGAAGAAAGACATGGAGGTTCAGGGTGGAGCTAATGAATTTTATGTGGCAATGTACTAAGCTAGGTGTGGAGATAAAATGATCAAATGACGTTCCAACCCTCATGAGGTTTATTTGAAGTCTATCAGAACAAATAATCAGCAATGAACAGACACTGAACAAATAATCAAAAGTGGGATGAACACTGTGAACAGGGATAGGGTGCTATGAAAACACCTATGAAAGTTAACACTAACCTAGTCTACAAGGTCAGGGAAAATTATCTGACAATAAGAATGTTTAATGAGACTTGGAAGATAAGTCAGCTGAGTCAAGAAATGAGCCAAGAACTTTACAGGCAGAGGACAAAGGTGTGAAACCGCAAGGCAGGAAAGAACATGGGGCATTAGAGGAACCAAAAGAAGGTCCATAGGACTGAAGCAATGTAATCAAAGGACAGTGGCTGAAAAGGCAGGCAAAAACTAGATCACACCAAGTCTAACAAAGATTTAAGACCTTATTGTAGGGCAGTGGAAAAATATCGAAGGGTTTTAAAAGCAGGAGAGAGATAGGATCAGATTCATGTTTTTAAAAGATGACTCTTGCTCCAGGTAGAGAATGGACAGAATAGCCAGAGTAGGCGTGGGAAGCCAGGCAGAAGGCCCCTGCAGATATCCCAACATCTACAACAGGATCCAAGAGCACGTGAGAGCAGTAGAACATGGGTCACAGACAAGCATCATCCTGGGAGAAGGGAAGGGGCAGAACACCAATGACAATAGTTACTCTTTAACCCAAGGAGCCTTAAAGGTGATTCCTACCTTAATGGGGAAGAGGATGGGAAACCATGAAAACATCCCAGGAGAGTGAGTCTCTGGACGGATACCTAAGTGGACAAAGTAATTTAAAAAACTGAGTATAACTGATTCACTTTGCTGTACACTGAAACTAACACAACATTGTAAATCAACTATACTCCAAAAAAATTTTTTTTAATTAAAAATTAAAAAAAAATTGAGGTCTCCATGACTCTGCTTTTTGCCTAGATTGAGGAGAATCTCTTCTGTGAACACAGAAGCAAGTAATCAAAGATCCCCATTCACTGATTCCTGGGTTCCCTGTGACTCTAAATGAAACATGTACATACGCTACCCGAAACATGTACACACACTGCCCAGGTAGCATACTCTTAATTATACTCCCCATCTACTGCCCTAGACACTTACTCAGAGTGATGTCCTGATAAAGCACAGTCTCAAAGTAGCCTGCAAAGCCATGCAGCACTGTGTTCACCTCCACGGGAAACTCCAAGGTGCAGTAGCGGTTGTTGTCAATCATAGGATCTGTCAGGGAAGAGTGGTGTGGGTAATGAGCGGCCAGAAACCCTAGACAACTTGGTAAAGCATGAGCAGGAACCAGGAAAGGAAGCCCTGATAGACACCAGATAGAGCAGACTCAGGACAGCAAGGGAAGAAACCAGGAGGATGAGCTCTCACGCAACCAGTCAGAGGACAGCCATGCAGGAACCCACCTCTGTTGGGATGGCTGAAGGTAAAACAGGGCTGGGGTGCAGACAGCTGGTGGAAATTGTGCAGTCGTACCACATAAGGCATTTCAAACTGGGCCTATCCCGAGAGAGAACAAGATCTGGAGAAGACAGGCAAGAGCTACCTAATTCCCCAGGGAATGCAGCTCAAGCTTTAGGGACACAGATGAAGATAAAAACACAGGGACTTCCCTGATGGTCCAGTGCCTAAGACTGCGCTCCCAATGCAGGGGGCCCAGGTTCCATCCCTGGTCAGGGAACTAGATCCCACATGCTGCAACTGAAGATCCTAGCACGCGGCAACGAAGATACCATGTGCCGCAACTAAGACCCGACTCAGCCAAATAAATAAATACTAAAAAAAAAAAAAAAAAAAGAAAAAGATAAAAACATAGTTTCACTTCAATTGCTTTCCCACATCCCCAACTCCTTCACCTCTTCATCTTCTCCAGTGGAAGAAAACACTTATGCTGACAGAGAAAAAGAAAAGGACTAAAGAGAAAAGAGTCCTCCAGAAGAGAGTAGCTCTTTACCTCAGGGTCGCGGTCCTTTTCCCGACAGGCTCGGACCTCATTGTACAGCTTGGAGGAGGAGATGGGAGCTAGAAAGGAGGTGTACTCCCCAGGGATGCTCACGCCATCATCTGCAGAGCGGGAGAGTCACATTACTTCCCAAGGGATGGAAATGGTGCGTCTGTACTGAAAGCTCAGACCTCCCATATCAAAATAGACCCAGGCAGCTCCATGCTATCACATTCCCAGGCCAACCTGCTCCTAACTCCTGCCCTGAGGGATTCTACTTCTAGGTTAATTTAGAGTCACACAAGAGTAAAACTGGAAGGAACCCAAGGTATTTTAATCTAGTGGTTCTTAACTTTCTTTCCTTTAAGATCCTAATGAAAGCTAAGCCCAAACAAAGTACATATGTCAGCTTAGGAAGTCTACAGATCTCCGATTAAGAGTCTCTGCTCTGGTCCACTCCCCTCATTTTACAGATGTGAATACCGAGGTTCAGAGAAATTGCTTCATTTGCTAAGGGCACTGACCCAAGTCTGCCCTGCCTTCCCTAAACTTTGTAACCTCCTCTAGGCTGCTGCCACACCCACCCCTCCCCAGTCCCGTCCAGCCTTCCCAGTTGATAATCCAATCCCCTTACTCAGTACACCCCAGCCTGGAGGCACCTTTTAGGAAGTGCTGGGCTCCATCCAGGCATTCCGGTGACAGCTCATTATCAGCGAAGGACCCCAGAAGCTCACTGACAATGATATCCGCTTTCTCTGGAGCCACCCATTCCCGCATATCCGATGAGACTACTGTCACCTGGCTTCCCCATTCTTCAAACTGCCAGTTCTCCAGCCTAAAACAGAGATGATACAAGTGAGGATAAGATAAGAAAAACTGACACTGGGGACAAACTTCCCAGCAAAAAAGGTTGCTACTCACGTCACCACAGCATTTGGGTTCTTCTCCACAGCGTACAGCTTTATCCGCCGGTCAGCCTGCTTGGCTGCCCTCAGGGAAGCATTCACCAGGGGCCCCCGGCCTGCTCCCAGCACCATCAGCACTCTAAGAAAGAGAGGGAGGAGTCAAGCTGACTCTGCATGTCGAGAGGCAGGCATGCAAATCTCTGGAATCATGGGGAGAGCACTCACTGGACATTGGTGTCCTTCTCTTCCTCTGGCACTCGGTCTAACAGACATTTATAGATGGCCTGGGGGAACGAGGGAAGACCTCATGGCTATAATGCCATCCTCACCCAGGTCATCCCGGCCGTGTGCTTGACCCCATCTGGGACCCACACTGTACCTGCTGGTATTGAGAGTATTTGATAGGGTCCTTTTCAAACACTTCGTATGTCTGAGATTCCAGATTATCCATCAGTGGCTGATGAATGAGAGGAAAAAGGCAAAGTAAGTTAGCCAGTTTCTGGCAAGGACAATGCACCAGAATACCAAAACCTTCCCACTGCCTCCTGAGCTTTGGTAGGATTTTAGGGCACCTGCTCTCAAGAGACATTTCCTCCCCCCACCTCCTTCCTCTCAGTGTACTCCAGACCCACCTGGAGTGGGGATTGCAGGTAGTCTTCATAGCCCTTGGCAAAGAGTTCGTAGGCATTGGGTGGAGGTCGATTCTGGCTCAAATATTCCAAGTACTGGAGGTAGGAGCAGAACTCTTTCTCTGAGTGGTGGTTGGTGCCTGTGATGATGAACTGCACCTCCAACTGTGAGAATAAGTCAGCCCATCAGACACAGTCCTTGTACCAAGAGGATATTATTATGGTTTATGGCCAGAGAGCTCTAGCATAAAATAAGGCCCAGCTCACCAAATACCAACAAAAGCATCAAGAGCCCTCCTATGCCACATAATCATCATCCTGGCTCAAGAGGCCCATGGATTGTTGCTATAACTTTTTTTTTTTAATTTATTTAATTTATTTATTTTTGGCTGTGTTGGGTCTTTGTTGCTGCGTGCAGGGCTTTCTCTAGCTGCAGGGAGCCGGGGCTACTCCTCGTTGCAGTGCACAGGCTTTTCCTTGCAGTGGCTTCTCTTGTTGCAGAGCACAGGCTCAGTAGTTGTTGTGCACGGGCTTAGTTGCTCCGCAGCATCTTCCAGGACCAGGGATCGAACCCATGTGCCCTGCACTGGCAGGCGGATTCTTAACCACTGCACCACCAGGGAAGCCCTGTTGCTATAACTTCTTAAATGAAACTTTCTGCAAAGTTTTCATGAGATCTGGTTCCTTTTGAAATGTTTCTGGGCCCTCTACTGCTATTTGCGTTTTTGCGTCCAAGACCCCCAACTTTGCCGAAATTGCTCTCCAGAAACTAGAGGGGCAAACCCCACAGAGGGAAAAAACAAAATAAAACAAAGAACACCCCATCATACATATGTGAATAAGGCAAGAGGATTAGCTGCAGCACCTTTAGAACCCTTCTACTACACACCTTGAGGAGTCGGAAGATCAGCCTCTGGTGCATCTTAGAAAGAACAGGAAATCCCTTCTTATTGGTCAGGAAAATGCTGGTGGGGAGAATGGCTGCTTTGATGGGCTCCCCAAGCCAACGATCAATGACATGATTAGATGGGAGGTCAGCACCAATTTCGAGAGCTACACAAGGGAAAAGAAAGACCTGTAAATCACTGATAGGTCAGAAGCCTTTCCTTGCTCTTTTGTGCAAGATCTGTCTACTCCTTAAGAGCAAGGCAGACCTAAGGCACAGAGAAAGTAGCAAAACTGCCCAGCAGACAAGTGTACATGAGACCCCTGATTTTTGGTCACAGAAGGTCAGAGAATGATAACCTATCCCAGGATATTTGTGGACTTACCCACCGCAATCCTCTTGCTATAATCACACAAGGTCCGGAAGTTGTGCCACCTGTCCAGAGTCAAATACAGAAAAATACAGTCAAATACATATGGCCCACCAATCACCATACCTCAAGGAGACCTTCCTACAGGTTCCACTCTGTACTTCCCTCCACCCTAGCCTTTGCCCTGGTACAGCAGCAAAAGGAGACATACCACATCCATGTCTTCTCCTCTCCACTGTACTCCTCTGTGTGTGAAGTTGGCGCATTCTCAATTATATCATCTCTCAGGTCCTCTGGTGCCACCAATGGCACCCGCATCCAGAACTGCACATGAACAATAAATAGGTTCTGTACCCTATTTAGAACTGTTTTGAACTCATTGGGTCCAGAAAGCTTCCTTCAACTAAAAAGACCTTGATCCAGATTTCAAATTACTCCCTTTACATGCTTTTCCCAATTTGTGATTATATGTATGTGTACATGTATCTTGTGCATATCCTTAAGTAAGTATCTGCCTTGTCTTCTATCTGAATATTCTATATATTTTATAACTCTCTGCTTACCACTTTTAGTTGTGGGTAGGCAGTACTGACATTTCAATTCTGCCAAATCCACCTTTTACTGAATGGCTAGGAACAAGAAGGTACTTAGCACAGCCTGACTACCGTAATATGCAGCAGGAAAGGAGGCCCTCAGCCATACCATGGAGGAGTGGTGGCCAGTGTGGATGTGGTTGGTCAAAACTCTCGCCAAGTTTGTGTTATCTTCCTGATTTAGGGGCAGCAGGAAAGCTGGAAGACCCAAATATGCCCCAAAATTCAGCTCCTGTAACATAGCCTGGAATGGAGATCAAGAGAAAAAAGTTAAGAGCAAGCAATTCAAATAGCTTTAACTGCATTATATTAGATTTACTAAATTATGGAGGGGGAAAATACTACTCTCCCCATCCAGCTTGTTTACAGACCTGATCTTTAAAAAAATTCATTGAAGAGGTCAGTCTTACCGCCTCGGAGTTCCTGCGGATCTTTTCCACTTTTGAGTCTGGACGAATCCATGGAGAAAGCTTTCCCACAATTAGTGTATTCCAGTCTGCACTCCCCCACCCAAGAAAGACAAAGACTGAATGAGGTTCAGAACTTTACTCATTCAATTTCTAGTTCTTAACAGGGACTAGAGAGTTAGAGATGAGAGACAGACTTTTTCTATCACAGATACAGGACAGGAGAGCCTGACGCAGAATAGGGAACTAAGGCTTTTAGCAGGTAAGCAAGGAGAGAACAAGAGTTATCTATATCCCGGGGGGAACCAATATATCCAAGTCAAGAAAGGAAGAGAAGGAAGGCACTGATAAAGCATAAGTTGTTATTGCCTCTAATAATTAAGGGGTATGTGGGATGGTCCCTACCCCTTCCTGACAGCAGTAGGTCTGATCGTGTCTGGGGGCCCGGCCGATTCTTAGCAGGTTCCTGAGTGAACTCCCTCTTGAAACGCGGGTGGAACACAGGCATGCAGAGGAAATCAAACCTACAACCGCGACAGACCCAGAATCGTAATGTAAAGACAGCAGCCCAGACATCCAAGCAATTGGACTAGGCTATCTAGATTCTGCACAACCCTTTCAGCTGCCGTCAGTCATCCGACTGGACTGCTAAATTCAGCCCACCTTGAGGCATATCACTTCCGCTGCACTGTGCCTCAATTTCTCCCCGGAACACAGCCATGGAAAAGATGAGTAAAGAGAAACGATGAAAATCCACACCACGTGGACTTTCTATTCTGCTGTCACTGGTTTTCCAAGACTGTCACATCCAGATCTGCACCAGTACTGCACAAGTTTCCCCCCTCAAGGTTTTTCTCTCCTCTCCCTAGCCCCCTCTTACACTCTCAGACGATAATCTCGCTCGCCATGGCCCTGGAGGTCTGTACGCCCCCTGTGTGAGTTCACCTGATAACTCCCCTGACTTTGGGGTTCAGTGACCCCACGCCCCCAACAAGTTTTTTTTCCTCTCTCTCACGCTCCAGGGCCCGAGACTTCTCCCCTCCAAGGACTAATGGTTTCCCCCGCCCTCGTCGTATCCACTCCGACCCCCTCACCCCTGCCTCTCGGGAACGACTGGTCTGCGCCTCTCTGTCCCCGAGTTCGGACCCCGCATTCCGCTCGCAGAGGTCCAGGCCCTCACCCCTGCTTGGCCACAGCCCCCAGTGTGTCAGCTATTTCGGGGACGCAATTCAGGTCCCTCCCGCTGGACACGCGACTTCCACTGGCACCGCCGACCGCCATTGCCGCCATCTTTTCCCTCGCGCTGTCCACGCCGAGATTCCCTGACACTAGCAGCCAATCACAAAGCCGAAAAAAAGCCCCCAAAAGGCGGGACGAGTCTCCCTAACAACCAAAGCGTCTTCCACGGCTCCGGAGCTGGAGGAGGAGGGGTGGGGAGTGGCTCTTCCCGCCAATCCGCGGGCTGCACAGTGACGTACGGCTTGGCTCCGGAAGAGTCACCAATCTCAGGGTCTGGTTCTTGACGAACTTCAATCTCCCATAATGCTCCGTGTACTCGTAGAATTCCGACAAGAGACTACACGCCCCATGAAACCCTGCAGTATAAAACCCTGCAATATAAGCTTGAAGTATCATCATTGAGAGCTGCGAAATTGTCTCAGGGCCAGTGGCGCAATGGATAACGCGTCTGACTACGGATCAGAAGATTCCAGGTTCGACTCCTGGCTGGCTCGAAGGGACAGGTGTTTACTTTATCGCATCCCATGCAATATGGTCATAAGCAGTATTTTGAAAGTCTCCCCTTCTTTCTTTTTAAAAATTTCCTCATTATCTCTCGCCCTCATTTTGAGTCTTAATTTTATTGCGTTTTGCAGCCATTTTATGTCAGCTTTTCCCCTTACCGAATTCAAAGGTGATTCTTGTGTCACTACTTAGGTCCATCCGAATCCTGAGAAAGCCGGGTTGATGGCTGGGGTCTTTGTGTGGGCCTTAGTGTATTTTTAAATAGATTGTGTCAATTCAGCCACTAAGTCTTTGTGATTCTATATCTCAAACACAAAAAAAGTAAACAAACACCTAAACACACACACACTGAGGATAGAGAAAAGGAACCCATGGTGAGGAAATATAGTGAGGAGAGAGGAGTAATGAACTGCCTGGCGGAGGCCTGAGAGAACCTCTACATTTTCCTTTGTGAATGCCTGCTCCAGGGGTGGAAAAGAAGGAAAGGAAAGCAAAGAAAGACGTAGAAAGGGAATACCTGAAGGTAGGGATGCCAGAAGTGCTGAGGGCCTGGCAGCAGGGTTGGAAACAGAATACAATACAAAAGCCCCGAGGCAGGAGGCGTTGACAGAATTTAGGGACCGACTGACAGGGAGCGTGATAAAGGGAAGTCTGTGGGTGATAACCCAGGGTTCTGGCCTCCGTAGAAGCTGGTTTAGGGGAATCAGGGTTTGGGTTTGAAAATGCTGAATTGGACGTCTAGGGGGCGCTGTGTAATAGAGAGTTGGATGAACAGTGACCTGAACCAGACAAGATTTGGAAATCGCCGTTAGAGAGGTAGTGACTGAAGCCATGAGACTGAATGAGATCACCGTAGCCCGTGGGGGGTCAGAGTTCTGAGAAATACGGAACGGGTGGATAGGATAAGCTATAAGGAGCCCGGGCAATGTAAGTGCCCCAAAAGGATGAAGATTAGAAAGCTAAAGAAGAAAATGCCTATGAAGCCTAAGAGAGTTGGAGGTGATTTTGTCCCATCTTATTATTATTACTACACTTTCTTTTTTTAAATATATTTATTTATTTATTTAATTTATTTATTTTTTGGCTGCGTTGGGTCTTCGTTGCTGCACGCAGGCTTTCTGTAGTTGTGGCGAGCGGGGGCTACTCTTCGTTGCGGTGCGTGGGCTTCTCATTGCAGTGGCTTCTCATTGCGGAGCACGGGCTCTAGGTGCACGGGCTTCAGTAGTTGTGGCTCGCGAGCTCCAGCAGTTGTGGCTGGCGGGCTCTAGAGCACAGGCTCAGCAGTTGTGGCACACGGGCTTAGTTGCTCCACGGCATGTGGGATCTTCCCGGACCAGGGCAGGCGGATTCTTAACCACTGCGCCACCAGGGAAGCCCCTAGACTTTATTTCTTAAAACAGTTTTAGATTTACAGAAAACTTCAGCAGGTAGTACAACACAGCCAGTTCTCTCATGCCTCCCTACAGCTTTCTCTATTATTAACATGTTAACATTAGTATGGTACATTTATTACTATTCATGGACCAGAATTGATACATTATTATTATTAACTAAAGTACATAGTTTATTCAGATTTTCTTAGGTTTCACCTAATGTCTCCTTTCTGTTCCACCATCCCATCGAGGATACCATATTACATATAGTTGTCATGTCTGCTTAGACTCCTCTTGGCTGTGACAGTTTGTCAGATGTTCCTTGTTTTTGATGACCTTGATAATTTTGAGGAGTACTGGTCATGTATACTGAAGGACACCTCTCTATTGGAATTTTTCTGATGGTTTTCTCATAATTAGACTGGGATTATGGGTTTGGGGGAGGAAGATCACAGAGGTAAAGTGCCATTTTCATCACATTATATCAAGAATACATACCATCAATATAATTTATGACTGTTGATGTTTATCATCTGGTAGAACTAGTGTTTATCAGGTTTCTCCACTGTAAAATTACACTCCTCCCCCCACCCCTTCTATCCTGTACTCTTTAGAAGGAAGTCACTTGTGCATTCCACGCTTAAGGAGTAGGGAGTTATACTTCCCCTCCTTTAGGCTGGAGTGTCTACAATATTTATTTGAATTCTTCCCTGCAGGTCTTATGAGTAGGGAGTTGACAGGAAGTGGCTGAGTGCTCTGCCGACATTTTAAGAAGAAAAAGAGTTGTTGGGGAGGCCTGCTTGTTCTCTGCCCCAGCTGTGCCCAACCAAACTCTACATTCACAGAAGACTTATTAGATGTTGTTTTGTCTTCAGAAGCTAATTATCTGGGCTGTGGACCATCTGTGCTCCTGGAATCTTCCTCCTGATGTCAAGCTGGAGGCTCCTCTGTTAACTAACCCCTCCATGGGTGAAAGGGAGAGAGGAAATCTATGAAACAGTAATGTCAGTTTTGCCATCAGTTAAAATAATTTTCAAAAGGATTTGCATAAAAAGAGCCTAGAGTTTCTGACTGACCTTAAGGTAAATTTAGATGGGCTGAATTTCATTCGTCTGGGATGTCTTTGTTTTTTCATTCAAAATGGCCTCCGCTATGTGGCAAGCATAATGCTGAACAGTTCCCAGGAATTCCACACCAAATTGCTCTCTGCCTGTCCTACAGCACTTTGCTTTGCCTTAAAGAACAGCATGGTCTGTGGGTCTGTCTATATGAGTTACAGAGGAGCAGAAGGAACGGACTGAAAAAGAAATAGAGAACCTTTTAAAGGACTTGGCCCTAGGCATAAAGTCAGAGTTGGTGAGGTCCATCTTATGCTCTCCTTCCCTCTGCTCTGCTCTCCTTGCTGAACTTTTGTGCTCAGAAGCATGTCAGTCACTGTTATACTATAGGATGTAGGCCTTTGCTGGGATGAAGACAGAGAGGTGGCAGGTGAGAAATAATGTTACTTTCTCCAACAGGAGCCAGTGACAAACACGCTAGAGCACTGGAAACGTTTTTGGAAGGGAAGAAGTACCCTCTCCCAGATAACCCTCCTGTTACCCTCTAGCATTCCTCACCTTCAGGCCCAGTTCTTCTACCTGCTTCTGTTTTTATGTCCTTGTTTAAACACTGCCAGTGCATTATAAACCCTCCTTTCACCTTCTCTTGGGCTCCCCTCCTTCTTCAGCCCTCGCTTCCCTCCCCAGGCCCACCTTCACTCACCTCTGTGCCTGCCCAGCCAGCTGCACTCTTCAACACCAAAATAATGGCCCATTTGACCCTCCTACTGCTCCAAATTGCTTCTTCACAACCAAGGCTTTCCTCCAGCTACAAAAGTGGCAGAGTTACTGAGGCAAAATAATCTGTGCCAATTTGCATTCTCTTCCTTGTCATCTCTATTATACAGTATTTATCTGTCAAAATGAATAGAAAGTAGAAACTGTACTGGAACATAGAAAAAGATGGAAAACTACCCAATTTGTTTATGAAGCCAGAATATACCTAATATCAAAATCTGTCAGAAATAGGACCCGCCCCCTCCACAGAAAAAAAATAAAGCAAACCTATAGACCTGTCTCACTTAGGAATATAAATGTAAAAATCCTAAAATATTTAAGATTAACAATAAAAGTCAATAGTATATTAACATAATAATATACCAGAACCAATTAGTGTTTACCTCAGGAATTAACACAAAGTTAGGTATTAGGAAATTTATTTATATAATAGGTCAAAAATAAAGCAAGCAGAAAAACATTTGATCATTTTTAATAGACATCAAACAGAAAATGGTAAGTCAATTCCATTTTCTAAAACATTCTTAATAGTCTTAATATTCTTTATATATAAACACATATATGTGTCTATGAAGTCAACAATTTATATAAAGATAAAATAATACAAGAATGTCTTGTCTCATCACTGTGTTATTTAATATTATTCTGAAAAATCCAATACAATGACTGGAAATTCTTTAAAGGCAGTTATAACTTTTGGAAAGAGGCAAATTTATCATTGTTTGCGATGATATGATCGTATACATAGAAAATCCATGAGAATCAATTCTAAAATGATGAGAATTAATAATATCATTCAGCGACATCACTTAATACAAGACAAATACAAAACATATCTGTAGCCTTCTTATAAACTAAGGATAACCAGTTAGAAGACATAATTAATAAAAATATCCCGGAACTTCCCTGGCGGTCCAATGGTTAGGACCCCATGCCTCCAATGCAGGGGGCATGGGTTTGATCCCTGGTCTGGGAACTAGGAAATATCCCAATAACATAGTAGTTAAGATCATGGGCAGTGGAGCCAGATGGCAAGAGGTTAAAGCCCTATTTATCCATTTATTAACCATGTGAACCTAACCCCTCTGGCCTCAGTTTCCTCATCCACAAAATAGGAATGTAAATAATAGTTCTTATCTCATAAAGCTGTTATGAGCATTAAATTCGTTAATATAGTAAAGCATTTGGGTGGGGGGTGGGATAAACTGGGAGACTGGAAAAAAATGTAAAATAAAAAATATATATACATAGTAAAGCATTTAGAACCTATCTGCACATAGGAGGCCTTCAATATACATTAGCTATTGTGATTAGTTTTTTACCCATTCACAGAGGTAACAATAACATCACCATAAAATACTTAGCTGTAACCTTACTGGAAAATGAGAGGAACTTTTGTATAGAAAATCATAAAATTTTGCTGAGAGAGAGAAAGACTGAAAAAAAATGGAGAAATGAGTCATGTTCTTCGGAAAATGAATCTTATAAAGATGTCAATTCTTACCAAATTAATTTCTCACTTTTCCAACATTCAGTCACAATTCTTTTTTTTTTAATTAATTAAAAAAAAATTTTTTTTGGCTGCGTTGGGTCTTTGTTGCTGCGCGCGGGCTTTCTCTAGTTGCAGTGAGCGGGGGCTACTCTCCATTGTGGTGTGCAGGCTTCTCATTGCGGTGGCTTCTCTTGTTGCTGAGCACGGCCTGTAGGTGCGCGGGCTTCAGTAGTTGTGGCACGTGGGCTTAGTAGTTGTGGCGCACGGGCTTAGTTGCTCCACGGCATGTGGGATATTCCCAGACCAGGGCTCGAACTCATGTTCCCTGCATTGGCAGGTGGATTCTTAACCACTGCGCCACCAGGGAAGTCCCTCAATCACAATTTGAATGGAATCCTTTGTTACTTAATAAAATGATTCTACCATTCATTTGTAATAAAAAGCAGACAAGAAAAGCAAAGAAGGGACTTTCCTGGTGGTCCAATGGCTAAGACTCCACACTCCCAATGCAGGGGGTCCAGCGTTCCATCACTGGTCAGGGAACTAGATCCTACATGCATGCCGCACGCAACTAAGAGTTCATGTGCCGCAACTAAATATCATGCATGCCGCAAAAGATCACGCATGCCACAACGAAGATCCTGCATGCAGCAACAAAGATTCTGTGTGCCGCAACTAAGACCTGGTAGGAAAGAAAGAAAGAAGGAAAGGAAGGAAGGAAGGAAGATAGATTTTTAAAAAAGGAAAATCAAAGAAAAATTTTTAAAAAGAGGAGAAAGGAGACGGAATTTGCTCTACATTTTTAGCCTGTTACCTCAAACCCTTTATGAAACAAGCAATGTATAAATAAATAAAAGGCTACAATGTGCAGTTGGTACAAGAATAGACAGAGAAAAAAAGACAGGGGCTTCCCTGGTGGCACAGTGGTTGAGAATACTCCTGCCAATGTAGGGAACACGGGTTCGAGCCCTGGTCTGGGAAGATCCCACATGCCGCTGAGCAACTAAGCCCGCGAGCCACAACTATTGAGCCCATGTGCCACAGCTACTTAAGCCCGCGCTCCACAACAAGAGAAGCCACTGTAATGAGAAACCTGCGCACCTCAACAGGGAGTAGCCCCCGCTTGACGCAACCTAGAGAAATCCCGCATGCAGCAGCGAAGACCCAACGCAAAATAAATAAATAAATAAAAATAAAATAAAATAAAATAAATTAAAAAAAGAAAGACAAAACCAATAGCCCAGAAACAGGCCAGTTGTATGTGTATACATGGATGATTAAATATATGAATGCAATTTTTTTAAAAGATTTTTTTAATGTGGACCATTTTTAAAGTCTTTATCGAATTTGTTACAATATTTCTGTTTTATGTTTTGGTTTTTTGGCCACGAAGCATGTGGGATCGTAGCTCCCCGACCAGGGATTGAACCCACACCCCCAGAATTAGAAGGTGAAGTCTTAAGCACTGGACTGGCAGGGAAGTCCCCTGAATGCATTTATGATAGTAATAAGAGCTAACATTTATTGAGCCCTTATTTTGTGTCAGGTTCTATGAAAAGCACTTTACATTCACAAGAACTCTGAATCTTCACATGAACCCAGTGAGGAAGGAAATGTTATCCATCTATGGGTGAAGGAATTAAGTCTTAGAGAGGTTAAGTGACTTGCCCCCCTAAGAAGGGGTTTAGATGGGGTACAAACCTAGGTCAACTGACTCCAGAGCCTTTGATCTTAACCTTAAGACACATCATCTATAGTTTTACTTCTAGAAAGCTATCCTAGACAATGTTCACAAACTAGGACAAAGATTCATTAAGAGAAATGTCTAGTGTAGTATTTTTTTTATGATTACAAAAAATGTAAAACAAGTTGGATATCCTATAGGGGTATGGTCAAATAAATCACCCATGCAAGGAAACCTTAAGCAGCCATTAAAATCAGTGTTGTCAGAGAAAATTTAATAAACATGGAGAAATGTTCATGATATGCCATTAAATGACACAGATTACAAATCGTACATGCAGAATGACTTTAATATGTGCCGGGGGAAAATGTATTTTCCAAGTTATCTATAAGCATGTTTATACTATGTGGGAAACATCTTTACAATGTATCTAAAACCTGTGATCTCTCCTTGGTCTTTCTGCTTGTTTCCATTCTTCTTTCTTTTGAAGACCTAGCCAAGCCCCCCCCCCCCCCTTTAGGCCCCTGTAGCTGTCCGATCTTCAGCAGTCACTCTCGCTCATAGCAATAACGTAACAGTCCTCCTAGGCAGACTAATATTTTTGGGTTTGTTGTTTGTTTTTGGTTTTTTTCTAGTTTTATTGAGAAATAATTGACATACATCACTGTATAAGTTTAAGGTGTACAGCATGATGGTTTGATTTATATATATTGTGAAATGTTTACAACAGGTTTGGCTAACATCTATCTTCTTATATAGTTACAATAAAAAGGAAAAGAAAGAAAAACATGTTTCTCCTTGGGATGAGAACTCTTAGGATTTGCTCTCTTAACAACTTTCCTACACATCATACAGCAGTGTTAACTATAGTCACCATGTTGTACAGTACATCCCTAGGACTTATTTATCTTATAACTGGAAGTTCGTACCTCTTGATCACCTTCCTCCAATTACCCCTTCCCCCACTTTCCACCTATGGTAACCACAAGTATGATCTCTTTTCCTATGAGTTTGTCTTTTAGATTTCACATATAAGTGAGATCATACAGTATTTGTCTTTCTGTGGGCAGAGTAATATTTATTAAGCTCTACCACAGGCCAGGTACTTTAAATATATTATCTCACCTCAGGACATAATCTTGTCCTAATGCTCAGGACATAATCTTGTGAGGTAGGACTTATTAATATATCTATTTTGTATACGAGAAAACTGAGGTTCAGTGTCTTGAACAAAGTTGTGCTTCAACTAAATAGTAGAGCCAGAATAAGAATCCAGTTCTTCTGATTCCCAACCCATTGCTTTTTCTTTTGCAATAGCGTTTCCCCAAACGTGGTCCAAGGACCTTGGGGGCTCCCTGAGTCCTTTTTAGGAGGTGCATGAGGATCTCCTACGTGTCTGCGTGAGGCCAGATTTTCTTTATTCAGCCAAAGCCACATATCATAACAGAAAGCAGATATGAGAATCCAACTGCCTTCTATTAAGCCAGATACCAAGGAGATTTGCAAAAATATAAAACAATATCCCTCTTCTCATAAGTTTGTGGGGGTTTTTTTGTTTTTTTTAAAAATTAATTTACTTTTGTCTGCATTGGGTCTTTGTTGCTGCGCATGGGTTTTCTCTCGTTGCGGCGAGCGGGGGCTGCTCTTTGTTGCAGTGCGCGGGCTTCTCATCGTGGTGGCTTCTCTTGTTGCGGAGCATGGGCTCTAGGCATGTGGGCTTCAGTAGTTGTGGCACGCGGGCTCAGTAGTTGTGGCTTGCGGGCTCTAGAGCGCAGGCTCAGTAGTTGTGGCGCATGGGCTTAGTTGCTCTGCGGTATGTGGGATCTTCCTGGACTAGGGCTCAAACCCATGTCCCCTGCATTGGCAGGAGGATTCTTAACCACTGCACCACCAGGGAAGCCCCATAAGTTTTTTTTGTTTTGGAAAACACAGTTTTTTAATTAAAATGTATTATTTATGTTAACATGCAATGGGCTTATTATGTTTAATGAATTAATAAATATTTTAAAATTTTCTCACTTTTTAAAACCTTTTTGATTGGGAAAATATTTAGTTTATTAAATATTGTTAATGTCTGGGATATCAGACACATCATCTCAATATGTAAATATCAAATCACATTTCAAAGTCAAATTTAAATTACTTGGATTTTTTTTCTTTGCTTTTCTCTAACAATGACAACTAAGACCATTCTCTATTGTATTAGTTTCTTCAGTCTTTAAAATAATTTTTAAAATAATGTTCAAGTAAACTTCCAGCAATTATCTTCAATTTTTTCTGAATAGAAAGTTCCCATTCTTAAGACATAGGCTTGTAATTCATATACTTGATATCACTCAGTGGCGTTTTATCTGTAGTAGGAAGAGGACAATCAAACATCAAGGAATATTAGAAAATCATTTAAGCCTTACTCATTTGCTGCCTCCTTCCCTGTGACATGTACATAAAACTCTTTTGGAAAGACAAATATATAATATCGCTTATATGTGGAATCTAAAAAAAAAAGAAAGATACAAATGAACTTATTTAAAAAACAGAAATAGACCCACAGACATAGTAAACAAACTTACCAAAGGGGAAAGGGAGAGGGGATAAATTAGGAGTTTGGGACTAACATATACACACAACTATAAATAAAATAGATAACCAACAAGGACCTACTGTATAGCACAGGGAAATATACTCAATATTTTGTAATAACCTATAGGGGAAGATAATCTGAAAAAGAATATATATATGTGTATATATACGTGTGTGTGTATATATAGATGTATAATTGAATCACTGTGCTGTACACCTGAAACTAACACGACATTGTAAATCAACTATACGTCAATAAAAAAATTATTTTTTAAAAAAAGTTCTTTTGGGGGCTTCCCTGGTGGTGCAGTGGTTGAGAGTCCGCCTGCCGATGCAGGGGACACGGGTTCGTGCCCCGGTCCGGGAAGATCCCACGTGTTGCGGAGCGGCTGGGCCCGTGAGCCATGGCCACTGAGCCTGCGGGTCCGGAGCCTGTGCTCCGCAACGGGCGAGGCCACAACAGTGAGAGGCCCGCGTACCGCAAAAAAAAAAAAAAGCTCTTTTGGTTCTACGTTTGCCACTAGGGATTAAGTTCTGCGTTTATAAAATTGAGATCTAATCAAGATCATATTTAAATATCAAAGCAGTTGTGACTAACTAGAGCTCGGATACTACCTGACTCCATCTCGGCAAAGGATTATATTCAAGAAACAACCATGCTCAATAAAACCAAGTAATTTTTTTCCTGATATCCTTCAGGAAAAGACCACTGATAGTCTCTCACTTTTAATTTTTAATATGAGAAATATCTATAGATAAAACTTACATAAACAAAATCTCTTTGGCGTCCTTAAAAATAGTGGCAAGTAAAGGAGTCCTGAGACCAGAAAGACTGAGAACACCTGTTTTACAACCAGCTGCCCTCCAGGAGCCTCTGATGTTGTAGATAGGGTTAAACACACTGCCCAGTGGGGTAATGAAATTCAAGGCCTGCATGACAGGCACCTTAAAGAAGTTGTAACAAAGTGCTGTGGGTATTAAATGACAGTGAGATCTTTTCTAGCTGGAATGATCATGGGGAAGCAGAACTTGAGGTGGGCCTCCAAGATGATAGGATTTTATGAGCAGAAGAGTTCTTGCCAGGTGGATAGAACCATAACAAGCACAGGAAAGCATGAAAGGGTGAGTAAGCCCACTGGGGGGTGGCTTAGGGTGAGTAGAAGGTGTGCGTGGTGGGAAAAGGTTGGAAAGTCGAGCTGCACTGTGAGGGCTTGAATTCCCAGCTAAGCCATGTGGACTGTGATTGGTATGCAGTGGGGACACCTGACATGTTTTGAACAGGGAAAAGACATGAAGTGAAAATTACAAACTACCTGGGAAAAACAAGTCAGAATCATCATAAAAATTGGCCTGGCAGTGGTGTATAAGATGAGAGGAGGGGCAGTTAGGACAATTTGCAGGGACCCAAAATGAGGACCTGAGTAAGGTGGGGCAGTGGCAGGGGAAGGATGCCCATTGGCCATGCTGACTGGTCTCACAAGGTGGCAGGACATTGGGGAGGTCTTCTGCTTCAGGGCCTGGCTCCAGCTGGGTGGGTCCAGAGCCTCTGGAGAGCCCTGATCTTGTTCTTTAACCCTTTTCTAAACTCTGGGCTAATCATTTACGTTTGGTTACACATTCTTTCTTCAGCCAGGCTTAGTACATTTAGGTCTTTCTACATTTCAGTTGTATTTTTCTGAGACCAGGCCTTACTTAGCCACTTTGGCTGGACCTCAGCCACTTGAATATAACTATCTTTTAGGGAAAATTCTTTCTACAGATTGCTAACCTCGTTCATGATGAGTTGATGCCTATATTTTCACTATCTCAAGGTATAAGGAGGCCTCACTTAACAAAACCTAGACCAGGGACTTCCCTGGTGGTGCAGTGGATAAGACTCTGTGCTCCCAATGCAGGGGGCCCAGGTCCTGATCAGGGAACTAGATCCCACATGCATGCCACAACTAAGAGTTTGTATGCCACAACTAAGGATCTCGCTTTCTGCAACTACGACCTGGTACAACCAAATAAATAAATAAACATAAAAAAAACAAAAAAAGCAAAAAAACAAACCTAGTCCAGATCCTTTAGGATGGGTATTGTGGAGAGACTTTTTATGGGGTGAGGGGCCCTCCAGGGGGCGCCGGGTTCGCCTTTTTGTGGTGGCTGAGGGAGAATGAAGGCAAGGTCACTCCCTTGAGACCTGGATATTCACTCCTCCTTGAAAGCCTGGAGGAGACAGATTTTGCTTGTCTGAGAGCGCCCTAGTTTCCTTCCAGAGAGCGATCCTATTCCAAGTTCTGGAGGTGATATGCTTTGCCTCTCATTATGGAGGAAGAATCAACAAGACTGGTTCTTTTTTTTTTTCAGCCGGGCTGTGGGGCTTGCAGGGATCTTAGTTCCCTGACCAGGGATCGGGAACCCTGGCCTGGCAGTGAAAGTGCCAACTCCTAACCATTGGACTGCCAGGGAATTCCCAGCAAGACTTGGTTCTTGATCAGATGTGGTAAAAGGTAAGTGAAGAGAGAGAGGAGTGTGATAGAATGAATGAGAGACAGTAAAGGCAAATCTTTTCTGAAAAATGTGAGGAGGAGAGGGCAGCTGAGGTCCAAGATGCTAACCCTCAGCTCTCGCTCAACCTCTCTGCTTGCCCTCCAAGGCCCCTTCTCATCTCCACAATAGAGAAATTTACTACTGCGAACCTTCCATCTCCAGTCAGTGTGAAGAAAGAAAGGATCAAGACACAGCACCGTAGTGCTCTCTTCAGGTGCACTGAACACTCTTTGTAAAGAAAAGGGAACCCTCATACACTGTTGGTGAGAATGTAAATTGGTACAGCCACTGGAGGACAGTATGGAGGTTCCTTAAAAAACTAAAAATAGAGTTACCATATGATCTAGCAATCCCATTCCTGGGCATATACCCGGAAAAGATGAAAACTTTAATTAGAAAAGATATATGCACCCCAATGTTCATTGTGACACTATTTATAATAGCCAAGACGTGGAAGCAACCTAAATGTCCTTTATCCATTGACAGATGAATGGATAAAGAAGGTGTGGTATATATATACAATGGAATACTACTCAGCCATAAAAAAGAATGAAATAATGCCATTTGCAGCAACATGGATGGACCTAGAGATTATCGTACTAAGTAAGTCGGAAAGAGAAATACAAATATCATATGATATCACTTATATGTGGAATCTAAAAAAATTATACAAATGAACTTATTCATAAAACAGAGACAGACTCACATAGAAAACAATCTTATGGTTACCAAAGGGCAAAGGGGAGGGAGGGAGGGATAAATTAGGGGTTTGGGATTAACAGATACACACCACTATATATGTAAAATAGATAAACAACAAGGACCTACTGTATAGTGCAGGGAACTATATTCACTATCTTGAAATAACCTATAATGGAAAAGAATCTGAAAAAGAATATATATATATATATATATATATATATATATATACATATATAAAACTGAATCACTTTGCTATACACCCGAAACTAACATGACGCTGTAAATCAACTATAATTTTGAAATTGAAGGAAAAAGAAAAACGTATCCTGGTGCTTGTCATACCATTCTTTCAACTTTTCTGCAGGTTTGAAAACATTCCCCCAAAAATGTTAAGTTAAAAATTATAGTATAACTAAGCAATATTGACTGTTTCTGAGTTTTTACATTGATCTATGTTGGGCTGACCCCGCAGGCCTGCAAGCCTTGTAGCTGCCCAGCCTCGAGACCTAAGAAATAGCCCAGAGTCAGTGACAGAGACATCCGTGTCTTATTGGACAGGGAATCTTACATGTTCACAGCAAAAGGGTCCTGGAGCAACAGCCCCCAACCCCTGCTGATGGCAGAGAGCAGGCAGGACATGGCAGCAATCTTCACCACTTGGGGGAGAAGGAGGCTACCATTTATAGGGGGGATTTAAGTCAGGCTGGCTCATCAGCTACGAGGAAAACCAGCAGCTAGGCACATCCCTCACAGCCCCTCAGGTTAGCAACCGTCAGGAGGGCAGATGTTTCCCTTAAATAAACTAGCAGGTGGAGCCGTTCTGGCCTAAGGAATGATCACTAGCTGGGGCTGGGGGCAAGCACGTTCACATGAGTAGGGTGCAGGTGAAGCAGGGACTGGTCAAGCAGGGGATGTACAAAGAGCAAGAGAACAGCTGTCTTGAGTGGCCTGACAGTACAATCTAATTGCTCTTGTTCATTTTGTGTGGGCCAGCACTTGCTTATAGATAAATGGAAGTAAGCACTATTTACAGAAAAATTTAAAGTTGAGTCAAAGACCTTAATTTTTCCTATGAATCAATCCAAAACCATCATTACTTGATCTTAGCAAAAGAGCACCTTGAGACAGTCTCCCTGGAAAGTGGTTTGAGAAGCTGGGTAGGCCCTTCTAAATAAGGTTGTCGGTCTTGTGCTTGTTTGCAGTCCCTGACTTTGACACCAGCCAGGGCCCTGCCTTTTTCTAAGCTAAATAGACCGTGAACTTGGTTCCTCAGGGTGATCTCCTCCCACCCTCTGCTCTCAGAGAAAGAAGTAACCCTCAAACCACACCAGAGGGAAGCAGGAACACAAATGCCTTGTGTCCTTTCCTGTAACCGAGCTGGATGCCCTGCTACTTTATCATACCCGCCCCACTGAGAGCCACAGTGACAGAATAGTTCCCTATCCATCTGAGCATCTAGCACTCCTCTGGAGACTATAGTTCTTCAAGAGCAAGACCAGTTTTAATCCACTTCTGCTAAGAACAAAGCCCCTAAGGCTCCACATGGGACTTCCCTGGTGGCGCAGTGGTTAAGAATCCACCTGCCAATGCAGGGGGCACCAGTTCAAGCCCTGGTCTGGGAAGATACCGCATGCTGCAGAGCAACTAAGCCCATGTGCCACAACTACTGAGCCTGCGATCTAGAGCCCGTGAGTCACAACTACTGAGCCCACGTGCTACAACTACTGAAGCCCGCATGCCTAGAGCCCGTGCTCCACAACGAGAAGCCACCGCAATGAGAACCCCTCTCACCGCAACTAGAGAAAGACTGAGCACAGCAACGAAGACCCAACATAGCCAAAAATAAATAAATAAATAAATAGAAAGACTCCACGTGGGTGGGCTGGCCCTTCAACCTCCCTCACTTTGAGTAAGCATTACGGATCTATCTCTATTTGGATCCACTCAGTTTCCCTCCTTATCCGTATAGCCTTTTTTTTTTTTTCCATATAGCCTTTGATATTCTTTTTTTATCTTTGCCCAAAGGAAAATGACTAAAATCCTCAGATACAACATTATCACTTTATTCAGGAGATAATCAGGTATGATACAGGGCTGACACTGACAAATAGCTGTACAGAAAATTATACAAATCTGTTACATTTGCTAGAAGAGACTCTCATTGTAGACAAGGAAGAAAAACCAGGAGGGTGCCTAAAGGACTGCAGTGTTTCGAGCAAGTGTCCCCACGCCCCCTTGAGTGAAGGTGGGCTCAGGTGGAGGTGGCCCTTCCAGCAGGAAGAGGAGGAGGCAGCCCCTATGCAGAAGCTGAGCCTCCTGGCCCCACCCACACTCAGCAGCAGGCCTTGTTGAACTCCTGGAGGGCCCAGCGCTTGTTCTCAGTTGCCTGCTTGAGTTGGGTGTACTCTTTCACCAGCCTGTCAAACTCCTCCCCGAGGACCTCATAGGTGTTCAGGACCTGTCGGGACTTCTCCATGTCCTGCTCTTGTAGGTGAATGGCCCCCTCCAAACGGTCCCTAAAAGCCCAGGCACAGAAGATACAATATAAGGATCTGGTTCCTCAGAAACTACACGAGAATGAGAAGGCAGTAAAATGAATGAGTCTGGAGGGTATGGGGACCAGCTCTGAATAGCTGCGTCAGGCTCTTGGGAGTTCTCACCTAATGAGACGATGAACTTCCACTTTCTCATCAGTGTAAGTGTCAGACAAAATCTTGAGCTCTTCCATCCTGACCGAGGGAAGAAAGAAATGTCAAGCTGAGGATCCCTAACAGCAGTAGACTTAGGAATGGGACCCAGGACCTGCCAACGGTCAAGGTCCTGTGTTGAGCAGTGACAGGATAAACAAGGTCATTCCAAATTCCCGAGCAATTTAGCTCACAGTAAACCACCTACTTCAGAGGGCTTTAAAATAAAAGACCCAAGAATGTTGACAGCTTTAGAGTAATCCAAAGGCTAATACTGCTATGTGACATTTACTGAACACCCACAGGGTGCCAGGCGCGATGGAGACGAAAGAGATGAGGGCGAGGGTTGGAGTGGGTGGTGTATGAGATGGAGTCCCTCAGATCCGCGGCGCTCACAGCTCACCGCAGCTTAAGGATCATGGCGCTGCACTTGACCTCCAGGTACTGGGCATTGATACGGTCCAGCTCAGACTGAGTCTTCAGCCGGTGCTCCTGAAGAAGCCTCTGCAGCAAGGCCAGGCAGCGAAGAAGCACCTGAGCACCCGGGAGGCAGGAGCAAGAGGGCGGCCATGAAAGAGGGTAGAAAAGAAAGCAGATCAGAAACCCCTGGCTTCCCCAGAGGGGCCCCTGGGGTCAGGGTAAAAAAGAAAGGAGGCCATCCCACCGCCCTGCCAAACCTGGGAGTAGGTGGCACTCTTCTTCTCCAGGAGCACCATCTGCTCCTTCTGCTGGCTCTTGGCATCCTGGCACTGCTGCTTCTCACCCACCAGGACCTCTGCGAGGTTCCATACCTTTGCTGCCTTCAGGGTTTCACTGTCTGAATCTGGGCAGAGACAGAGCGCTGGATAGGAAAACCCTAATTGCTCCTGCCCTTTGAAGGCCATGTTTCAGTGCCCCTATCCGATATCTAACCCTACAGATTCTGTCTTCCTCCAGGTTTTCTTCTGATGGCCTGGTAAAAACAGCCCAGTTCTCTTACTTTCCAGATTTGGCCCTTAATTCTTTTTTATTAATCTTTTTGTAAAAATAATTTTTTTATTTATGGCTGTGTTGGGTCTTTTTTATTTATTTATTTATTTTATTTATTTATTATTTTTGGCTGCATTGGGTCTTCGTTGCTGTTCGTGGGCTTTCTCTAGTTGCACTGAGCGGGGGCTACTCTTCATTGCGGTGTGCGGGCTTCTCATTCTGGTGGCTTCTCCTGTTGCGGAGCACGGGCTCTAGATGCGCGGGCTTCAGCAGTCGTGGCGCACGGGTTCTAGAGCACAGGCTCGGTAGTTGTGGCGCGTGGGCTTACTTGCTCCACGGCACGTGGGACCTTCCCGGACCAGGGCTCAAACCCGTGTCCCCTGCATTGGTAGGTGGATTCTTAACCACTGCGCCACCAGGGAAGCCCCGGCCCTTAACTCTTAAATCATAGAAATAAAGATAAGGTCAACTCCTATTAACCTGAATTTTACTCCCTATTTCATTCTGATTCTCTTAAGAACGAACCATCCTTCCCTGCAGCAAGAGGACGCTGCCACTTTGCTGAATAAAAGAAGTCTGTACAAAATTTCTTGCTTTTATTCTACCAGCAAGGAAACAAACAAGTAAACATTTCCAACGCTTCTCAGCTTCTGTCCCAAATCTAAAATTCAAACACATTATTCTCAAAAGAGAAGACCAGGAGCCCTGAAGGCCAGCCATGAACAGAACACAGCCAGCACGCACCTGAACTGGGATTGTGGTAGCAGAGCAGGGTGAAACATTTCTTCTTGAGCTGCTCCTCCACTTCAAGCAGGAGCCGGGCTCTCATCCACATAAAATCCTACAGCCACAGAAGTGAAAAGTGAGATGTAGACAGACTGTTGGAACTAGAAAGATCCAGTGAATGAATATGTGATGACTAACAGTCTCAATGATAACCAAAGAAAATGCATCAAGAGACATCAGGGAGATTAATTTTTAACCCATCAAATTAGCAAAGAATACAATGACTGTCAAGATCCCATGTTGATGAAAATGTGGGGACCTAGGTGCACTGGGAGCTCTTCTCTGGACAGCAGTTTGGCAGTACGTACCAGTGTGTTCAATGTGTGTAGCCTGTGACCTGGTGATCCCAATTCAAGCACTAACACTCGGAAAATAATCATACAAAGACATGTATGAACTAGCATGTTCCTATCAGTGTGGTTTCTACCAGCAAAAATGTGGAAATAACCTTAAATTAATATCCATCAATAAGGTTAAGCAAATTATGCTACATCCATACAATGGAATCCTATCTGTAATTTAAACTGATGATACAATAAGGACTCTGAGCACCAACTATGTGCCTGGACACTGCTGTGAGTGCCTGAGGAAGGTGAGAGGGATAAATTAGGAGGGTGGGATTAACAATACACACACTACTATATATAAAATAGATAACCAACAAGGACCTACTGTAGAGCACAGGGAACTCTACTCAATGTTTTATAATAACCTATAAGGGAAAAGAATCTGAAGAAGAATAGATATAAATATACATATAACTGAATCACTTTGCTGTACACCTGAAACTAACACAACATTGTAAATCAACTACACTTCAATTAAAAAAAAATAAAAGAGTGTTTTAGGAGGTATCATCTTATTTACAGTTATTTGAAAAGAAATATATATACCTTAAAATAATCATATACTTGAAAAAAGTCCAAAATATATTGTGAGAACAGATTATACTCTCTATACAGGTATGGAAGGTATAATACTATTTATGTCAAGCTGTATATAATAATACTGCATTTATTTCTAGATTTAGTATTTCAGCTTTTACTTTCTTCCTTGTAATGTCTTTCTTATTTACTTGAGTTTGACCACCACGAACATGTTTCATTTTTATAGAAACAATAAAGGTTAACCAAAAAATGTTTAAATATATGGGAGAAATTAACCCATTTCCCTTCTTTGGTCCCAATATCTGCCCCCCGCCAACCTCTGAGGGTGGCATGAGCTCCAGAAGGTCCACCTTCTCCAGCCCAAGCAGTGGGGGCACCTCCCTCTCCTGGCTGGGACCTAAGAGCTGTGTCAGCTCAGTCACGAGCAGCCGCTGTTCAAGGGTCTCGTGAAACTGAGAGAGAGAATAAAAAACAAAAAGAAGTTACTATAAAACTTCTCCCACTCCATCTCCTCCATCCTCACAAACCAGTTTTTCACACATCTTCAAAGTCCTCAAACGTGTCATCCCCTTCGGATGACTTCCCAGCTGCCAGTACTTTCTCCTGTCAATCTTTCTTTTCAAAACCCTGACAACACATCCACCTCTTCCCCATAACCACAGTCCCTTTCCTTCTTGATAACCACTACTCAAAGCTCCTATTTCCCCCGGATCATAGAATCAGTTGAAGCCATAGCTGGCCTCGTCATTCCTACAGCTGGTACCAATGCCTACTTCATCTCTCCTGCCTCACCTTTTTGTCCTCAGAAGTTAAATTTCTGTCTTGTGTCTTCACATAGTAGTCCACAAGCAGCTCTTGAATGACTCTCTGTAAAATTTCAGACCTTAACCACGTTGTCTTATGCAATCGAACTTCCTTCCACACCTAGAAAACCAAAAAAATCCCAGGTAGGAACCCCTCTTTCTCAGAAGATATTTCCTTCCTCCCTATTAGCCCTTCTCCCAGGGCCCTTACCTGAGCCTGCTCCTTTGCCAGTGTGAGGCTTAAGCCACTCTCGTCCATGTGTTGTGAGAGACTCAGCAGCAGTTTGCTGAAGTGTGGGTTCTGTAATAGGTCCTCTTCACTCAGGTTACAAGGAGGAAGCTGTTTGCTGCACACTTAAAGGGATGTCCCCCATAGGGACCAAAAAGCAAAGACAGTATGGACTCAATTTATATAACTGAGCATAACTCTTAGCTTAATACTCACTTCCAAAAAACCCCTAGGTTTTTGGTAGGGAAGTTTTCTAAATCGAATGAAAATTTTAAGAAAATCAAAAAATAGGGAATTCCCTGGCGGTCCAGTGGTAAGGACCTTGTGCTTTCACTGCTGAGGGCCCGGGGTTCAATCCCTGGTCAAGGAACTAAGATCCCACAAGCCCCGTGGCATGGCCAAAAGAGAAAGAAAGAAAGAAAAAAATCCACAAATAAACTAGAGGCAATACTCAAAGTAACAAGCATTTATATTATATACAAGGACATTAATCAAGAATTAGGCAATGAGTCTTAAAAAAACTAAGATCTTAGAAAATGGAAATGCAGTTGGAAAATATTAGACAAAGAGAATCAAGAATAAGGGACTCTTTGGTATACCACAGTACCTAAAATGCCTCATTCACACAGAATACCTAGAGCTCTTGAGGAAGGAAAAAAAAAAAACCACGTGTAAAGTTCCCTCTTTGTATGGGATCTCTAGTCGCATAAGCAAGACTGAGAGAAGGTATATTCTTAACAGGAAATAAAAAATTTAACCAAATTCTCCTTATTGTAAATAGAATGAGTAACCCATGTGGATGCAGAACAGCACATGCGTGAGAAAAAGTGCAAGAAGTCAGGATCCACTGTTTATTCCATATGCTCAAAGGGCTTTTTTTCCATCTCTTTTCCCACGTGCTTTCTGCTGAGGTCTTATGTTTTACTCCCACTCACCAAACACTTACATTTTCATTCTTTGGACCATCATACCAGAGTCCTTTCAGAGAATAAGAAATCTCTCTTTTTTTTCCCTCAAAGGCATTGAAAGATCACTATGGAAATGGTCAAAATACAGAAGATTCAAGTTTTTGAAGGATTCAAGAAAGGATTTGAGATATGCAAAGAATTCAAGATATGGAAGGATCTGAGATTTTGGAGGACAAGATATGAGAAAATTCAAGACACAGGTAGGAAGGTAGCTTTCAAAAGTTCACTGGCCACGCTCATCTTCAGGATATGCTGGCTAACTCAGCATGGGAGCATCTTGAAATTTTAGTCTACTGCACTAGCAGGTACCGAACAGGAGTCAGTATAATCTGTCTGCCAATAAGAGTGTTTAAGAATCTTCAGGTATTCTAGTTCCTCTAGAAAGTTAGGCTTCTGTGCGAGAAACCATACTGGTGAACATTATAAATCCTTTTTTAATTTTTTTTGGCAACGTCGCATGGTATCTCAGTTCCCCAACCAGGGGATGAACCCAGGCCATGGCAGTGAAAGCACCGAATCCTAACCACTGGACCACCAGGGAATTCCCCCTTTTGATTATAGACGACAAGACCCTAGATAAGACCTCTCTGGATAAGTCCTCAATCCTCTTTCAGATGGCTACACTTACCTTGTTGGAGTATTTCCATCCCTTCTCCAGATGAGCAGAAATCCCTGGATGCCATCTGCTTTTCTTGTGATTCTTATCTGTCCAACTGAGTAAAAGAAACAAAAAGATAAATAAACTGGCTTGGCTGCTCCAGAGAGACAACTACCTTGGGTTCAAATTTCTGTCATCTACAAGCTGGGGAGGAGAAACACCTCTTACAGGGCGGGGACTATGTCACACATCCTGGGTCCTGTCTGAAAAGGAGCCTCCTTGGGAAAGGAAACTTTCCAATTCACTAGTCTAAACAGGAGGATGGCCCCCTCCCCCCACCATTATGTCTAAGGTTAAAACTGAGCTGCTGCTTTCCAGTTATGAGTGAACTGGGAAAAGGGGGAAAAAAATCCAGGTCTGCTTTTTTCTCCAGTCAAATAAGCCAGCTATCAAATTCCACAATAGTTTCTTGTGCTTCTTTAACTTGTCCTTTCATCTGAGATCTGTTGGTAGTTTTTGATCATTAACTCTAGAAACATCCTTCTGGAGTGACGAATCATTCCACACTTGAACAAAAACAACTGGTTTTCACATAACAGTGTTAGTAAAGAGCACCTGGAGGAAAGAGCATGACAAGAAGACTGACAGGGAGGTCAGGGCCAGAAGAGGAACTCAAAGGTGTATTAATGCGTCTGAGGCCGGGAGGACGACGTGAGCCGTCGGTGTTTTGCCAGAACACGGAGTACACTGAAAAGAATGACATCAACACAAAAAGGCAGTAAAGATGGGCACAGTTTGGACTCTGTGGAGACAAAATTTTTCCCTTGACATGACTTCCCATTTTTTTCTTTCTTTGCTCCACCCCCTCCTCTCTGCAAAGTATCAAACTCCAAAGGGAAGCTGAGCCTCCCAAAGCAGAACAGACATAGGTTACTATGATTTAACACTTCATATCCACAGAACATTTGGTTTACTCCCTGGTTTTAGGAGACATCAAAGTAACTACTCATTTGTGTTGTAACATGGTCTAGAGGGGGACGTAGCTGAGGTATCAGAATGCTAAGACTTAATTTGCGGCTCAGCCGTTGCTTCTGTGCAAATTTAAGGGAATTGATTTTTTGTGCCAAACTTTTTCCCACCTGCAAAACTGAGATAACGGTTCCTGCCTTGGATGAGACATTAAGAATTAATAACACAACCGACTTGTCAACAAAAGCCACTACTTAGTGTTTTAGCATTCTGTTTATCACGGATCTAAGCCTGAAAATAAATTTTGCAGGGAAACTTCGCCCACGGAAATGAGGACCAACCCAAATTTCAAAAAAAGTCAGCTGTTCTTCCCTCCCTAGGGGAAGTGCCCACTTGGGGTTTTTTAGGGTGCTTTCCTCTACCCTTTTAAAGTGCTACAGGGCGTGAACGGTGGCGGCAATCAGGCTCGATTCTCCACCCTTTGCACTCAGACGTGTTTAAACGGTGATACAAGGACCGAAGCATTTAAATGTTCTGACTCAGGCGTCTTTTAAATTCTTAGATCTGTCTTTACACGCTGCACTGAACGTTAAATTGATTTTGCAGGTATTTTCACAAGATGTGACCCTTACAGAGCCCGAGATGAATCAAAATGCGGCGCGGGCTCTCCAGCGCCTACTTTCCTTCCGCCTGGGCAGTCAAGGATTCCCAAGGCCGAGGGCGGTCTCGGCGACCGTATACCGGGGACTGGCCGGCTTAACCCTCCCAGCGCTCCTCCTCCCCGCAGCGCCGCCCGCCGACCCTCCGGAGCAAACCTGCACAGCGTGGGCAGCTGAAGCTCCCGAGGCAGTGCCGAGGGGGCTGGGGCGGGCAGGCCGGCGGCAACACCCGGCCCCCGGCCGCGCCCGGGCTCCGGAACCTCTCCCTCGGACCGGGCTCAGGGGCTGCGGGAAGCTAGGCCCGGGAGGACCGCGCGGGGAGGTCGGGGGTGGGGAAAAGGCCGAAAGCTCACCGGAGGCAGTGGTAGGGGGCGGGGCCCCGCTCGAGGCGGGAACGCAGGCTCCGCCCCCCGCCTCGCTCGCGCCCTTAGACCCCAACGGCCGGAAGACTGGGTGTTCGGAATCCGGGCTGGGAAAGGGAGACGTCGTAGGCAGACTTCTTTACCATTTCTCCTGGGTACCTTCCCCCATGTTGAGGGCAAACGTTGAGAAGACGGTAATAATTGCTGGCTTCTACTGAGGGCCCACAATGAGTCAGACTATGCCAAGAGTTTTACTTCCCTTGCCCCGCCCCGTTTAGTTCTTAGAGTGTCCTACGAGGAAGTCACTATCATACCCATTTTACAGAGGGGAAGACTAAAGCGCAAAGAGGTTACGTGGCTTGCTCAAGGTCGCGGCTTGCAGAGTGTAAACCTGACCCAAGGGCCCTCTGAACCTTCCCAGACCTGCCGCCCACTGGCGCTGCCAGCCCTGCCCCTTGGATGGGCTTCCCATCCAATTTCCTCCCCCAGGCTCCTCCTCTGCCCTCTCCTTTACCTCTCATCCTTCACTAAAACCCCTGTCTTCCTTTTTTAGACTATGTGGACATTTATTGTTTGCTTAACCAGAAGTCTGGAGCTGGGGGTCCTAAGGCTTCTTAGTAGCTCCCTGGTATCAAGGTTGTTTACAGTTCTCTTCGCAATCCCCTCATGGTCAAAAGGTGGCTTCAGAAGTTCAAGGAGTACATCCTCTCAACAGCATCCCAAGCAAGATGGAAGGGGAAGAGCCTTCTTCCTGTAACAGTCAAGGAAGAAAATCTTTCCCAGGAGCACCCAGCAGACTTTCCCATATGTCTTTATTGCCAGGTTGGGTCACCTGCCCACCCCTAGACCAGTGAGCTGGATGTCTTACATTTGCCCCCCAGATCCACCTTCTCTTCAACCTATGTAGAAGGTAAGGACTACCTCAGGACTTCAGGGTTCCCATATTCTCTGACTAGTATCAGCCAATGGGGGATCCCAGCAGGAGGTGGGAGGACAATTCCCCTGACTTCCTCTCTGGCCTTGACCTCAGGCTGGCTATGGACTTTGACCAAAGGTCATTGCTCCTCTCAGGGGGGTCTACCCACCTCTCTCTGTCTTAACCCCCACCCACCCTTTTTTCAAAGTCGACTGGAATTAGATGAATTATTTTAAAAATATTTGATGCTAAGTAAATTGCACCAAGGTTATGAAATCTCTTGCATCAGAGAAACAGATAGTCTGGGGTAGAGGGAAAAGAATCTCAGGGCTAGATGTGCTGAGTGGCAGAGAGTTTAACCTTTTCTTTTGGTACCAACTAGAGAATTCTGCTAGCAATACATAGGGAAATAGGGTGATCCAGT
This sequence comes from Monodon monoceros, assembly GCF_005190385.1. Classification (NCBI taxonomy): domain Eukaryota; kingdom Metazoa; phylum Chordata; class Mammalia; order Artiodactyla; family Monodontidae; genus Monodon; species Monodon monoceros. The sequence continues at coordinate 100,235,882 of NW_021703778.1, forward strand.
GCAGAAATTTTTTACCCCTGGTCATCTTGTCAACTGCCACCTTTCATGCTTAATGTTAAAGTGCTGTCATTTTCTAAGGCTTTTAAAGATCATTTATGCTTCCTCAGTTCTGTAGTGCAGCGTCATTAAATATCAGGCATAATGTCCCTAACAAACAGCACTTGGAACAAAATAGCAAGCGTGCTTTGGTGACTCAGAGCTGATCGGAAATCTACAGAAATTTCATGTCTCATAGTTGCCAAGTTTTCTAAAATGGTACTACAAAGCTTTGGCTAAGCAGCTCTAAAGTACTGGGGGAATGAGGAGGTGAAGGGTACAGAGGCCTGTCTTCAGGTAGGAGGGCAGAGGGGAGAGCCTTGGGAAGACTTGAATTGGATCAAACCTTCACATGCAATTGTCTGTTCCATCTGTGTCTCTAACAAACTGTGTGACCTTGGGTTTCCGGTTCCTTATCTGTCAAAAGGAAGAACTAACATATTTCTAGCTCCTCCAATCTCACAGTGTTGATGTAATGATCAGATGAGATAATGGCTGAGATAATGCTTTGGAAAGACTGTCAAAGTGACGTGTTTTACAACTGACACTTATTAAGCACTTATTAAGTGCCTTGGGAGAGACACAAAGATAAATAGGACTCAGTCCCTGCCCTGAAGAAGTTCATAATCTAGTTCAGAAGATAAAACATACATATGAAAAGCAAACAGTACATGGCAGCAAAAAGGTGTCAAAAGAGCAGTTTAGAATATAAATACCAGAAAAAAAAAAGAATATAAATACCAGAGAAACTTGAAGAAGGTACAGAACTCTTTCTGCAGGAATGGATAGGGAAGACTGAAATAAATCTTCTCTTAGCTGGGCCTGAAAGGAGAGGAAATTTGGATCATTTCGAATGGAGGAAACATCCCAGCAAGTGGAGGCAGAGACAAGGAGTCCAAGCTGCATCCTGGGTCCAAGAGGAGACCAGACCAGGTGAAGTGAAAGACTTCACAGGCCAGTTCTACTTAAGACGAGAAAGTTGAGCCTATAGACCATCCTGGCAGCTAAGACTGCAGCGGAATACCGAAAAAGGATCTTACAATCGACACCATCTGGTGTCCTTGAGCAATAAAGAATTGCGAGAGAGGCCCTAGAATTCATTCTCTTTCTCTCTTCCCATCCCTCCCTCCCTCTCTATCTCTTTGCTCTGGATTTTTTAGAAAACAGCTTTATTGAGGTATTTTGGCATACAATATTTAAAGTGTACTGCTCATTAAGTTTTGACATAACTATACATCTGTGAAACCATCACCGCAATCAACATAGTGAACATAGGCGTCATTCCCTAAGTGATTACTTGTGCCCCTTTGTAATTCCTCTCTCGGGCCCCTCGCAACCACTGATCTGCTATCTGTCACTGTAGATTAGTTTGCACTTTCTAGAATTTTATATAAATGGAATCAAATAAAGATGTACTCTTTTTTTTTGTCTGGCTTCTTTTACTCAGCATAGTTAATTTTGAGTTTTATCCATGTTGTTGCTACTCTTAATAATTCATTTTTTTCTCAGTTCATGTTTATATTGTTGAGAAGTGCTACAGAATCCTCTTTAAAACCTTAATTTGTTTGGTTTTGTATTTAAGGAGGTGCTTCCTCCATGACCCCAAGGTACCTATCTTGGTGCTTGGCATACAGAGGCACTTATTTGTTGAAAGGATGAATTTTTGACCACCCCACAGTGCTAATACCTTATATAGTTTTGTTTGATCTGTGGGATGCTTGGCCTTTATAGGCCTGTCTCTTCATCACTGTTGTTCATCTCACCTTCTGCTATACCATATGCAAAATACAATCGCCCACTTCTTAAATGTTCTTTAATGATAAAGCCATGAACATGCTCAAGTATTCCTGAGCTAGACTCTGGTAGAGGAGGGGGTGTTAGGGGGGAGGTGGAGAAAGATAAATTAGGCATAACTCCCGTTCACAATCTAGCTCTACCTTCTTGAAGACATTGCTCTTGATTGAGGATTCAAAACAATATTCAAAAACATATTCACATATGTTTTAACGATAATAAATGTAAATGGGAGTCTGAGAAAAAGTCTACTTAGCCTTTCAGACTTGGGCCATTCCTTTGCTGCATTGTTTAGAATTGCAGAGAAGAATGGAGATTTGCTGAGCATATTGCAGGGACTCTGCCTCCCATACCCTAGCCAGGAAACAAAACGCTGCTCCAAAGATAGAGATTTCGGGTGAGCATTTAGGATTCTACTTATCAAACTAATGGAAAGTTTTTTGTTTTTTTTTTTATTGGAAAGTTTTGAGTAGAGTATTTTCTCCCACTGAAAATTTGGGCTTACATAACCCATTTCAAAGCTAGGACATTAAAATAGCCATTGAATTATGGAACCATGCTTAACTAAGCAGTTGTTTAGAAAAAAAATTTCTTAAAGCCATACCACTTTGGGGAATTCCCTGGTGGCCTAGTGGTTAGGATTCAGTGGTTTCACTGTGGAGGCCTGGGTTCGATCCCTGGTTGGGGAACCGTCCCACATGCCATGCAGCGTGACCAAAATAAAAAATAAATAAAAATTAACAAACAAACAAAGCCATACCATTTTGAAAGTATCTGAAGACAAGTAGCAGGAATATATTACGGTATTATGGACTCAGAGCTAGTTTCAGGAATAAAAATTTTACAGGCAGTCAAGAGATTTCAGAATTATTTTCAAGGGTGTTCACTGGAAAATGAAGTTATTCAGAGCCACAACTATTGATTAAGCTAGAAAATTTCATGCCCATTGTAAGTACATGATTTAAGGAGAAAACAGGTGGATAAAGAAAATATGTAATCAACCTATGACATCAAATGAAAATTTTAGAACAAATGTTCATAATGTGTCACTTTTGCAGATGCTTAACCCTTCCAAGGGGCTTTCAAACCCAGCGCTGTGGCTTCAAGGGTGGCCTGACTGTTCATGGAAACTTGTTATACAAACTGGAATGAGCCTGGTTTTACTGAGATGCTGTTGTGAGCTAGGATATAAACAAGGCCTGATAGGAAATTTTGGATCTCAAAGAAAAGCTGAGAAGTTTGGCTCAAAAAATGGGACAGATTGAAACCATTTTTACCAAAGGAATATGAAACAGTTAAAGGAAATTGACTCAGAAGAAGACTCATATCATTTTGAAAAGCTAGACATGAAGCACACGTGTTCAGTTCTTGTTATAACCGACTGAGTGTGGTGCTGTAATGCTCAAACACGTACCAGGTGATAAAGTATTTCCTGGGCTTTAAACTGACGATGACACTGTCTCATACTGAGCTGCATATGGAAGAGATTTTCTCCTTTAAAAATTGTGTCAGAGCCGGTGGGAGAAATAGACCTACCAAAGGGCATTTGGAGTTTCATGCTTGGGAAGAACATACACTGTAAATATTGAAACGTCTCTTATGATTAAGGTGTTATGCAAAAAAAAAAAAAAAAAAAAGCAAAACCTTGAGGAAGTTAGCAATTTAGTATACTTTCTATATTCCATTTACCAAAGAGAAATTTTGCCAAACTAATTTATAGTATTCAACCATGGTAGCTAAGTAGATTAAGTGTTACATCTGGGTTTCCCATGACTGGGTTGCTGTATAAAATCACAGGCACAGATATTTCTAGAATGCATGCTTTTCTTGGGCAGCATTTCAAAACTAGTTTATCGGTATTTTCAAATGATTAATAATGGGAGACTCTATGGATGGGGAGCCCTTGATCATCCAAATCAAGGGTTACTGACTCATAAGTCTATGGGAGGGCTTCCCTGATGGCGCAGTGGTTGAGAATCCGCCTGCCAATGCAGGGGACACGGGTTCAAGCCCTGGTCCGGGAAGATGCTGCGGAGCAACTAAGCCCGTGCACCACAACTACTGAGCCTGTGCTCTAGAGCCCGCGAGCCACACCTACTGAGCCCACGTGCTACAACTACTGAAGCCCGTGTGCCTAGAGCCCATGCTCCGCAACAAGAGAAGCCACAGCAATGAGAAGCCCCCACACTGCAACAAAGAGTAGCCCCGGCTCGCTGCAACTAAAGAAAGCCCGCGCACAGCAACGAAGACCCAACGCAGCCAAAAATAAATAAATAAATAAATTTATTAAAAAAAAAAAAAAAGTCTGTGGGAGCCAGGCAGGTAATTAATGTATGAAGGGCACAGACCAAAGAGTGGTGGGGACTGTGACAAACTAAGGAGAGAATACATCAAGCAAAGGAGCAGCCATCACTCAGTTCCGACCAGTTGCTGCCATGTGGCAATGGAAGACCGGGGTGACAGAGCTTCTGAGTATTCAAAAAACCTTAGAAACCCAGCTCTTTGTGCATAATATCCAGATTTTTATATGAAATCTCCTGAAATGTAAATGTTGGCAACCAGTTATTTTATTCATAATAGCTTATTATTATTACAGAGGAAGTACACGTGCATCGTATAAAAACGGAAAATGTAGGCCAACAACAACAGAACGTATTCCCACCACTCAGAGAGCACCACTGTTAACAACTTAGTGCATATCCTTTCAGATCTTTTTTATTCATAAATATATAGACATTTTAAAAGCAAAATGATTATGGTTTTGGAACTGGTATTTTATTAATGATTTTGACCTTTCCATTTCAGTAAATTTTCACCCCATCTAATCCCCTGTCCATATTAAAACATTTCCAGTTGACCACAAACATCTTTTGTAGCAATTTGTTTAAACTAACAGGGAACCCAGGACCATGCATTGTATTATTATTGTATACCTTAAGTCTCTTTCATAGCAGTTTTGGCTTAAAAAAAAAAAATCATACTGACTTGCTGAAGAGAGCTGGCCAGTTGCCCTGCAGAATGCTTCACCTCCTAGATTTGTCCAGTTGCTTCCTCCTAGTGTCCGTTAGTTTGTTTCTCTATCCCCAATATTTCCTGTAAACTGTAAGTTATATCTAATACTTCTTTTGGGGTAGGGAGCAGCTAGAATATATGCTAGGTCAGGTTATGTATTTGTCTCATACCAGAACTGGCCTACTGGTAAGTGATACCAAGACTGTTTCCAGGAAATGAGTGATGACAGTCTGATCCCTCCAATATACAGTTACATTTTTGTCCTCAAGTTTGTAAACTGACAGTGTTACTTGGCGCTGTATGAATGTGCAGTTGTCTACCAATCATTTCACCTATGGTGTTTAACACCAATTAATAATCTTTGCTAGGATCAATAGTTTTATTAAAGTTCACAAAATGCCATTTTTCCAATTCTGTCCTTCTTTCTACATTTATTAGCTGGCATTTTTTCCTTCTTCAACTAGGGTTCAAGTTAATACTATAAAAAATAACTCCCAGTGGGCCAAACTCAATGCATTTGGGGACAGGATTTAGCCAGTGGGCTGCCGCCTTCTGATCTACACTCTAAGCCAGACCGTTTCATCACTGTCACCTGTACCCTGCGCATTAGGTCTCGTTGTAACACTCAGTTTCTTTGCATTTGTTGACATGTTGCTTGTAATCTTCTCACCGCATTTTACGTGTGTATTTATCTCCCTGGCTGGACTGTGACTTCCTCAAGGACAGGGACTCCCCCGCAGTATATTTCCTTTGTTTCCCCTAATGTGCTCTTAAAGGTACTTTGGTGATTGCTAATCCTAATTAACAAAAAAGCACTAATAAGAACCAAAAGTTTTCATTATTATCTCTCGTGTTCCCTGGCTTTCCCGCTAAAACTTGCCCTAATTATCTGTCATAGTGAAGCACTTGTCTCATTTACAGTTTACTTATGCCCTGGGAGTCCCTGGGTGGGGGTAGTGGGGAGGGAAGAGGGGAAATAAGCTCTTTATTAGTCTTCAGAAGTTGGAAAGTCATTTTCCAGCTGTGTGACCTTGGGTAAGTCCCATCATCACTCAGAGTTTCTATTTCTTCATTCAGTAAAATGAGGTGACAGCGATATCTCTAAACGCACACCTCGCTTGGCTCTAACTCTCTAGGATACAAGCCTAACCAGTACCTTTTAGTAGATTTCCTCCTAACCCATCTTCCCCTGCTCCCTTCACATGGGTCAACACTATCCTTTCTAAGAGGAGAGTAGCTGAAATAATACCCACAGTGGACAGAATTTGCCTCTGATGACTTCCCGACCATCACAGTTAGACCGGTCTAATCTATATGTCCCAGGAACAGTCTGCTCAGATTTCCAAGGTCAAACCTTAGGACCTCCTTCCCAACGAGGGCCAAGCGTGGACGACAGGGCCCTCCACAAGCAATTGACACAGCAGAGGCCCAGCCTTAGGTCTTCCTTGCTGCAAGGGAGGAGAGGATGGAGAGGATTGAGATTGGTTGGACCCTTGTCCTTCTTGTGGAGTCTTGCCTTTAGGATTCTGAATGCCCCTAGGCCAGCTCTGGGGTATGGGTCCTTCTAAAAAAAGAAATAAAAAGAAATAAAAATGTTTCAACTCACTGCTTCTTCCCAATCCTTTTCTCGCAGTCCTGTTAGTCTCTTTTTATTCCCCCCTTCTTATTCCCTTCCATCTAGGTAACAGTCTCAGGGACCTCATCCAAACGGCTTTCTGTGCCCTGAAACAGCTTTCTCTTATGTCCTCCTTGACTGAGGATGGTCTCCAGCCTGATTATAAACGGAGTCTTACCATTTCTGTGGCCTTGAGAGCTCCAGGTGGAAGGGGAAGCAGTCAAGTCTCTAAGAAGTAAGGCAGAGAACCCGCACCAGCCGGCTTATTCACAAGCCCCATTCTGGCCTGTAACAAACAGGGCTGGCCAGAGCAAATAGCTCAAGTCTGCTGTGAAAGCCTGACTCCTGTCCGTGACTCTCATCTAAAGAGACACAAAACGGATCCATAATTCTTCCATTTCCCCTTTCGCTGTCTCCGGCCTGTTGGCTGTTGATGAAAATCAGGTGGCAAATTGGCCAAACAAGGTCCACCTGTTGCTGTATCCTTGGCAGCATCCCATGAATCTTTCAATACCAACAGGAAATAGTAAATAGAACTTCTAAGGATGAACAATCTCCCCATGAACAGGAAGGGAAACTCTTGAGATGTGGGGTACACTTGGAACTTGCCAGTGATGCTGTGTGACAGCTGGGGCTGCTCCTATGCCATGGCCTGCCTTCCCTGGGCCCGTCTTCATCAGATATTAGCACTTGTTTTTCCTCAGGAAGGAGGGAGAAAGTAGCCCTAGTGGCAAGGACAGAGTCTTGGGGACCCCTCAGGGTGAGGACAGATGAGCACAGACCTAGAAAGGAATCAGCTAGTCAGTGGCAGAGGGAGGCCAAAACCACTGTAAGAAACAAAGGGTCAGAGTGACAGAGTGGACAAGACCCCCGAGAGTAAAACAACTGAAGGGATGGATGTAAGGCTACACGTGCTTGTCTGCATTTCCCAGACCTGGAGCAGCCTGGTGAGAAATTTTCCCAGTCACAGAGCTTTGTATTCACTTATTTAATAACAATAGTTCAGAAGAAGCAATCCCAGCTGTAGAACACGTAATTTTGTTTCAGAACATTACCCTGCCAAAAAAAAAAAAAGTGCATTTCCCCCACTCTGGCACTCCATGGTGTGAATCTGATCTCTTACCTTCACTCAGAGGCCTCTTTTATGCAATTCCCAGGTTTGCTGGCAAAGTCATCTTAGAATCATCCCTAAATGTGGAATTTCTGTTCTCAAGAGTCATTTCCAATATGAAACTCTAAGTGGTGGAGAATAAAGACTAAGGATCAAAGGTTATCAGATTAATTTGCCTAAAACCAATTCATCTAGAGACAGTCTCAAATAAGTATTTATCAAATCTGCAGCATTTCAAAAAGTTTGGCAGATTCACCCTTTCACTTTTCATTGCTGTTGTCTGTACACCTTTGTTAGTCAACTGAGCATGCCACATGCCTGTTTATTTGTTGAGACTATATTGGCCTTTTAACAGCAGGAATGTAGTAGACAGACCAAGGCATCAAAATCATATTGAGCTCTGTTAGTTTTCAAAGCATCTAATTTGGAAAAGAATATTGGATTAAGAAACACAAAAAATGATACACAAAATGTCTGTACCAATTCTATTTATTGCTGGAAACTTTAAAAAAGTTTGAAAAGTAGGTAACAGAAAAAGATATCCATAAAGGTAGGAAGCAATCTCGTCATTTACAAAGTGCTGCAAATTTGATAAATTTATGCTGCTGATAAACTCAGGGGTACTCTTAGATGAAAAGATATAATTCCTTGAAATACCCAAGCGTGACAAAAACGAACAGAACAACTAAATGGCTATAAAAATACCCAAAAGGGAACTCAGCTTTTGGTAAACTGGTCATCAAGTGAACTTTAAGTAAACAAGTTTTTAGTGGATTGGTTTTAAGAGATCTAGCCAAACTGATCAGAACCAAGTGAAAGTGTTTTGCTTCTCTGGCTCCTGGAACCTCAAGAGTTTGGGAGCTGTGGCGGAAATAACTTTGGTTTCCTCTGAGAGGCAGCAGGTCTGGAGAGCTGAACTACTACTAATGAACCAAGTGTAAGAGTCCCCTGACGAGAGAGAGAGACAGAGAGAGACAGAGAGAGACAGAGAGACAGAGAGAGAGAGAGAGAGAGACAGAGAGACAGAGAGACAGAGAGACAGAGAGAGAGAGAGAGAGTGTGTGTGTGCCCGTGTGTGCACACAAACATATACTAGAGATACAGACTAGAATCAGACCTTTAGAAAATACTGGAACCCGCCTGTGTGTGCCTGTTATGTGCTACAGCACAGGCTGCACACCTGGAAAGGCCAGTCACCCACATCACGGCAACTGGAGGGCTCCTCCTCCACAATCCATTTGGAATGTCTTGATCTTTGGGTCTCTGGCCCTTGGGGCCCTCCCTAGAGGACTCTTCTGCCAGGGCTACAGAGTGCCTTCCTTTTCTTGGCTGGCCTCAGAGGGGCCCACTGGCCAGAGGAATTTGTCAATGGTGGTGACGGCAGCGGCAGTGACTGCATCTCAGATATACTGGGTTGGCCAAAAAGTTCGTTTGATGTTTTCCATGAGATGGCTCTAGTAGCGCTTAGTTGTCTTTAACTTCATTTGAAACAATTTTGTTAGATTGTATTGTGACAGCTATCACATCAGTGTGCATTTAAAAAAAAACTTACGAAAATTGGTGTATTTTTGTGTAGCCATTTTAATATTGAAGATAGAAGAAAAAAGGAACATTTTCGGCATATTATGCTTTATTATTTCAAGGAAGGTAAAAACACAACTGAAACGCAAAAAAAGATTTTTGCAGTGTATGGAGAAGGTGCTGTGACTGATCGAACGTGTCAAAAGTGGTTTGCGAAGTTTCATGCTGGAGATCTCTCGTTGGATGAAGCTCCGCGGTTGGGTAGACCAGTTGGTTGATAGCAATCAAATCAAGACATTAACTGAGAACAATCAACGAGGGAGATAGCTGACATCCTCAAAATATCCAGATCAAGCGCTGAAAATCATTTGTACCAGCTTGGTTATGTTCATTGCTTTGATGTTTGTGTTCCACCTAAGTTAAGCGAAAAAAAAAATGTTCTTGAACATAGTTCTGCATGCGATTCTCCACTGAAATGTAACGAAAACGTTCCGTTTTTGAAACAAATTGTGATGGGTGATGAAAAGTGGATACTGTAAAATAATAACGTGGAATGGAAGAGATCGTGGGGCAAGCAAAATGAACACCACCAACCACACCAAAGGCCGATCTTCATCCAAAGAAGGTGATGTTGTGTATATGGTGGGATTGGAAGGGAGTCCTTTACTGCGAGCTCCTTCCAGAAAACCAAATGTTAAGTTCCAACAAGCACTGCTCCCAATTAGACCAACTGAAAGCAGCACTCGATGAAAAGCATCCGGAATTAGTCAACAGAAAATGCATAATTGTCCATCAGGATAACGCAAGACCGCGTGTTTCTTTGATGACCTGGCAAAAACTGTTACAGCTTGGCTGGGAAGTTCTGATTCATCCGCTGTATTCACCAGACAATGCACCTTCAGATTTCCATTCATTTCGGTCTTTACAAAATTCTCTTAATGGAAGAAATTTCAATTCCCTGGAAGACTGTAAAAGGCACCTGGAACAGTTCTTTGCTCAAAAAGATAAAAAGTTTTGGGAAGATGGAATTATGAAGTTGCCTGAAAAATGGTAGAAGGTAGTGGAACAAAACAGTGATTACACTGTCCAATAAAGTTCTTGGTGAAAATGAAAAATGTGTCTTTTATTTTTACTTAAAAACCGAAGGAACTTTTTGGCCGACCCAATAATTGGCAGGGGGCTGTCGGGCATTGAGCCGCTGCATGTGACAGCCGTGGCAGAGCAAGTGCCCATCCAGAGGGAAGCAGCAGCAGCCTTCCTCGTCACTCAGCTGCATCCGGCAGTCCTAGGGAAGAAGGACACCTAGTTTACCTCAGCCCAGGAACCAGGGACATCGTGGAAGTCGGCCCTGCTGGGCACTAGACTCCCAGTGACTGGGAAAAAGGGGGCGGGGTTGGAGGGGGATGAACTCCCAGAAGAGAAACCTGAGAAAATACCTCAGCTGGACGCCAGGTGTCGCTGCTACAGCAGAAATAATGAGACAGGCTCCTATTTCCAGCTGTTACCAGGAGTCCCTAGTTTTGGGAGTCTTGACTCTGGGGAAGCCAGATTTAGAAAGGACTAAACGACCACACCCAGAGAGAGTGGCTGAAGGACGCGAAAGAGACTGGAGATGGGTCAGAGCACCTTCCTGGTTTCCCGTATCCTAGACCTCTCCTACAGACTGCGGCAGTTCTAGGACGCACTCCCCCAGCCCCCTTCTAGCTCTCCTCTGGGAGCCCAGGCGCCCAACACTCACCTCGCAGTGGTAGCACTCAAAGTGATAATCTCGGTCCATGGATATCACCCTCACAATGTCCTCACAGCCCTGAAATAATGCACACCCCCATGGGCATGAGAGCAGCACGATAACCCCAACTCTCCCCTCCCCCACCAGCCCCCCTTCCAACGGGAAGATCATACAAGAGGCCTCCAGAGCCTCTCTGCCACAGTCTGCAGCTTTGAGGTGGCCTCTGCAAACCCTGCGGGAACTTTCCCCCTCTCCTTCGTTGGCCTCCAGGAAGGCATGTTCCCTCGTGGAGCCTCCCCTCTGTCCAGGGGCTCAGGCCTTACAGAGGGAAAGGAAAGAGGCAGGCTACATCAATAAAGTAAGCTAAGCCGGGGACGAGGAGACCCAACAGGGCCTGGTTCCTCGTGGGCTTTTGGCTTCTCTCCCTTGGCACACACAGCGTAAATCATTTCTGACCCCTTCCTACCAGCCCTGAGGATTCTTCCCACCTTTTTCCAGCCCCTACATCTGGGGGCTGGTGACCTTGACTTCAGAGGAAGTCTCCTTCTCTGGACTGGGAGAAAAGAGATGGAGCCTGGGTCCAGCAAGGCTGTCAGACAAGTCCAGGCCCGGATGCTGGGGTCAGGGTGATGACCCAGAGAGCAGAGTCACACGGGAATCTTCGCGGAGTACATTCCTCAGCACCACTGCCTCCCAGGGGAGGCCAGGCGGCATGTCCCCAGTCCCTCCCCAGAGGCAGCAGCACTGGCTGCCCTGCAGGAGAACACAGACATACTGACCTCTGAGGGGAGGATGGGTTGGCCACAGGCCGCACACTTAGGAGCGTAATTCCTGAAAGACAGAGGACAGAGGGGAGCTGAGGCGGGGGAATCCCTGAGCCCAGGTCCACACCACACCCCAGGCGGGGGACTCACTTGTGGTAGTCGGTGACACAGTACACCTGGTTGGAGAAGTCCACAGTGAAGGGGATGCCGTCCAGGCACTTGTTGCAAACGATGCATCGGAAGCAGCCTGGGTGATAGGACTTTCCCATTGCCTGGAGGATCTGGCTCGTGGGGTGGGAGGAGAATCAGTCTCTGCTCTCCAGCTACCGACTGACGTTCCCTGCTGCTCCCACTAGCCTCATCTGAGCCCCTGCTCTCGTCCTAGAACAATGCCGTGTAATCTGGGAGGACCAAGGAGTCTTAAAATGGAGGCAGAAACCCTGAAAAAGGTCTTAGGGAGCATCCAGGCCAGTGTTTCTCAGACTTGGCTGCATATCAGGGTCACCCAGGGAGGTTTTTAAGCCCATCAATGCCTGGGTCCCACCCAGAAGTATTCACCACAGTCTCTGGTGATGACCCAGCATTGGTATTTTCTTTACTTCTTCCCAGGTGACCTGCTAGGCTGCCAGGGCTGTGAACCACTGATTCAACCCAACTCCTCCTTACAGAAAAGAAAACTGAGCTTCAACCGGTCCCAGCCAGTAACAGAAAGGGGATTGAGCCTCAGGACCCCACACTCCTGGCTCAGATGGAGGGCCGGGCTGTGCCTGCAGAGTTAGGGAGTTAGAGATCACGGGAGCCTGGGGTGGCAGGTGGAGGAGTCCAGACTTGATCCCATAGGCAAAGAGAAGCCACTGTAAACAGCGGTTCTGGGGAAGAATGGGACGCAGGTAGTTGCTGATAGGGCTCCTCCCCCCACCTTTTCTCAGTATCCATTTAATTCCTGATTCCACCCCTCGGCCCCTCAGCCTCACAGTCTCAGCTGAAGACACTGTGCTTACCTTCTCCAAAATCAAGTGACCACAGACACAGCATTTCTCAGCTGCCTCCTGAAACCCTGAAAACTAGGAGAAGACCAAGGGAGGATGTTACGGGCCGAGAATGACCTGATGGGTGGAACCCCAGTGGGCCACAGAGAAAGGGGTGGGAGCCAATTCCAGGCCCAGGGGACCCCTCACTCACCAGATAATCTTCCTCACAGTACACAGAGCCGTTGACGCTGTAGAAAGCCTTGCAGCGCAAAGTTCGCCCTAGAAGCAGTAGACAAGGGGCTGGAGCCTCTCCCAGGGTCCAGGCACAGGGCGTCCCCGCCACGGGGTAACTGCTCTCCGGTGTTTCATGATGCGTTTAAATCTGGATTTCAGAGCTTGTCCTCCTAACTGCTGTCTGTCCCGTCTCCCCACACAAATACCCCATCTGATGCAATTCCAATGTGTTTGGTCTCACTCCTGCCAATCCCCACTCCTTCGCTTGCTGCTTCTCCAGCTCCTGCCCCCCTCAACAGTTTTCTGTGACCCTGCTTTAAAGGGGTGCCGCCTTCTCCAGTGCCTGTGCTTGCTCGGGGAGCCACCTGGGAAAGCAAAGCCAACCACAGGCTGGGGGACAAGGTCAAGGGGCTCTGAACACGGGGCCCTACAATGCGCTCAGAGACAATCACACTGTCATGGACTTTGCCCTCTGGGACCTTTCAACCCAGGAGGTTCTGCACAGCTCTCCTATTCTCCTAGCCCTGTCTGTCTCCCAGGGATAGGCTCCATGGAGGTCAGGACATACTGGGACTACTGTTGGGGACAAAGTGCTTTGTTTGAGAGCAAAGTTGGTCCCCTTTCTTGCTGCACTAGGCTGCTTCCCCAAGCTTAGAGGGACCCAGAGTCTCCGGGGTCAGAAGCAGCCCAGGATCTTCTGCAAGCAGACAAGGCAGGACTGCTCCCCATGAAACCAACACCCAGGAACTGCTCCAGGGTGTCTAAATTATCAGGGATGAGGAGGAATGAGACAAGGGTGGAGAATGGGCAAGTTTCCCACCTCTGCCCTCTTCTCATCAAAATCTCCACTGCCAGCTCTGTCCAGTGGTTTAGAAAAGTTGACTTAGAAACTTATGAGACACAAGGGAGTAGAGAGAGGGAAAGAGACATTCCCAGAAGAGGCTCTATAAACAGAAGGACAAACAGATAGATGAACCTAAAGGGAGCCAGGCAGGGGATGGGAGTGGCTGGAGTCAGACAGGCAGAGATAGGAAATTAAAGGTCCAGCAAAGGAATCAGAGTGGGTAAGCAGGGGGGGCCGGGTAATGAGGGAGATGAGGGAAAGGCTGGGGAGTTGAGGCCGCTGGGAGCACCCTCTGCTCCTGGCGGGCCTCCTGAGCTAACAGCAGCGGGCATTCCTGGAGCGTGATGTCATCAGCTTGGCATGGCCCGGTGGCCTGCACTCCAGCGAGGTGGCTGAACTCTGACCAGCCGAGAGAAAACCCCCCTCTCCACTCCCCCACAGCTCCCCGCTCCCTCAGCCCACCCCACCCCTCCCACATTCCAGTCTTTCACTGTCGCCCCAGGCAACTCAAGTCGGCTGCCCAAGACCAAGCCCCTCCAAGGAGAGGCCGGAGGGCTGGGAGGGAGTCCAGGCTGGGCAAGCAGGAAGGCAGAAGAAAGAGGGAGGAATAGAGCGGAGGAAAGAGGCTCAGCAGAGGGAGGGCTGACCTCAGCAAGGGGCGCCAACATGGGGGCGGGCAGGAGAGAGCCAGGTAGAGCACAGAGAAGGGAAGCAAGAGAGAAGGTGGGGGCCAGACCAGCAAATGGAGAGGCACAAGCCCTGCTTTCTCTAGGCACTTGTGAGTGTGTATGTGCGGGGAGTGCTTGAGGCCTCAGGCCCTGGTCCACAAGGTCTGGGGGCTGCACTCACCACAGGAGCAGCAGACAAAGCACTGGGTATGGTAGAGGCTGTCCAGGGCCTGGCAGGCGTTGCTCTGCCCATAGATGCCTTTGTTGCACTTGATACAGGTGCCTGAGAGGAGAGAAGAAGTTGTCAGCATCATGGCGCACTCCCCCAGCTCAAAACCAGGGATTCCTCATCTTTCCTGATGGCAAAGGACCACCAGTCACAGCCTCCTTTTGACGGGCTCCCTTTTGGGAAGAGAGAGTTAATGGGATGCAGCAAGGTTTTGGCTGGGCAGACTTATTCTTGTTTTCTGATTAATCAACAGACATTTTCTGAACATCTATTTAGTGCCTCGCAACAATATTGTGCCCAATACTGTGGAAAATTGGAGAAACTCAAAGATATGGTCCCTGGACTTCAGATGCTTGGTTCCTGTTGGGGAGAAAAGACTAATCAGGCAAGATATGATCCCCGTTGCACTGTGTGGGACAGTCAGAGATGTGAGTCCATAAGGGCCCAGCAGCAGACTGGAAAAAACTTCCTAGTGAAAGCACGCCAGGTGCAGAAAGCCTCTCCAGGACCTCGGCTTCTCCATCTGTCAAATGAACTGCCATTCGGCTACAGAAGGGCTTCTTTTTTTTGCCCCTCCCGCTGCGGAGCACAGGCTCCGGACGACGCGCAGGCCCAGCGGCCATGGCTCATAGGCCCAGCCGCTCCACGGCACATGGGATCTTCCCAGACCGGGGCACGAACCCGTGTCCCCTGCATCGGCAGGCGGACTCTCAACCACTGCGCCACCAGGGAAGCCCCAGAATGACTTCTGCTCTGTACCTCTAGGCTTCCAAAGATGGAAAGAAGGATCTGGCTCAGCAGAGGGCCCTGTGCAGAGGGGACCATGTGAGTGTGACTCCTCTGGGGAGGTGGCTGCTGAGAATGCAGGGTGTGTTCCAAGGATTGAGGGTTGCAGAGGAAGGGGGGAAGGGAGGCAGAACCCCTCATGTCTCCCTGTCATCTTCTATCACAGGAGGAACAGAGCCAAACTGCTCTTCCCTGACATCTCCTCTAAAATACATAACACCTGGCTCTGGCACCCCCCTTTCCTGGGTGTGTTCTTCCCTCCTTCCACTCCCCAATTCCAGGCCCATGAGTGAGGGCTAGGGCCTGTCTTTGGGGAACAGATCCCAACGGGCCCGCCTCACCCCGCCCCACCTCTCCCCCCTCGGCACACTGCCACACTCCTTGCCTGTTGGGGCCCATCCAGTCTTTGCCCAGGGGCTTGGGAGCCCGTGCAGCAGCTGCAGCGACCGATGGGCCCAGGCCTGTCCTGCTCCCACCCTCTGGCAGCTGGGCAAGCCTGCAGCCAAGGAAGAGGGCCCCTACTAGGGGCAGGAGTAGGAGGGTACAGTCAGGCTGGGGGTTCTGTCAGAGGAGGCAAACTGACCCCTAGGGAGAGAAGCAGCCCTCCCCCTCACCGGGGTCCAAGGCTTCCCCAGGGGAGGGGAGCTCTGCCCCAAGATTGCCATGCCAGGGGGCCCTGTCAGAGCCATTTCTTTGGGAAGCCTTGGACATTACGGGAAGACAAGAGCCAACTGCTCAGGCATGTCCGCCTCACCTCCTCTAACCCAGTATATCCACTCCTAGGTTCTTCCTGCCATATTACTGCACTCTCTCCCAGCTCCTTTCTGCCTTCTGGTTCTGATGGCTTAGCCGAGGAGACTTTCTCTCCACCCATCAACCACTTCTCCCCAGCCTCGAAAGGAAACTGCTAAAAGGATCCTGTCACTTAGTCTCCCGTGACCAAAGCATCTGCTCTGGGTTTTCCTCTCTCAGGTGGGGGCAGGGTGGGGGGGAAATGGGGGAAGGTTGGAGTTGAACTAGCCTGCAGCCCTGCTACCTCTGAACCTCCTCCCTTACCTTCCTTCCCTGGCTGGGTTCCTCTCTCTATTTACATTTCTAGCCACAGTGTTCTAGAGCATGGGGTCTGGGGCAGGAACATGGATGGTGAGAAAGGTGAGAAGATGCTGGGAACACTGAAGAGGCTCACAGACCTAGGAGCAGGCCCTCCACTTCTTTCTGTACTTCCTGTCACAGTCACATTAGCATTATTTTATACAGTGAAGTGGTGCCTGTGGGTCTTGACTAAAAGATCGTTCAAGACACCAATATCCCCCCCCCCCCAACAGCCGAGACATATAATCAATTAACACTTCCTGAAGGTAACTGCGTCCGGGAGAGAGGCGGCGACCAGGTTTCTTTAGCAGCAGGAAATAAGGGGCTACTTCGTGCCTGAATTCTGAGCAGGTTATGGCCAGAACTGAAGCCCGGGTTATTTCTGGCAGCTATACACGGTCGCCATCCATCCAGGGGTGATGTTGTCCCGGTGGTCAAGGCTTCTGCCCTGACTTCCGGAGGATGGGGAAAACAGAAGCTGACACCACCGGGTATCGGCTTAAATGCCCACCCACGCACGGAGCCAGCAGGACTGGGGCCAGACGGCAGTAGGGTCTCTGCTTTCCGTCCCAGGGCTTTCTTCCTCCCCCCGGGCTCCTTTCCCCGACCGCGGCCACAGCTCCGCGCGTGTTAGGAAGCAGCTCCCCCACCCCCTGCACCCCACCTCAGCCCAGTGCCGCGCGGCCGGCCCCGCCCGCGGGCACCTGGAGCGCCCGGGCAGGAGCCGGCACGCACGCGGCCCACCCGCCCCGCCCCCCCACCCGCGCATTCCCCAAATTCCTGCGGGCGGAGCCTGGGCCCGGCTGGGGGCGCGGCGCGCAGGAGCCTGCAGGGGCAACGCCGCCGAGGGGGGAGCAAGATGGGGGGATGCTCTCCCAGCCCCACTTGGTTCCCCTCAACAAGGCCTCCTACCGCGAAAAACCCAGGCTCTAAAGCTGAGGAACTGGGATTCACGAGATCATCCGGGGGGTTGAATTTAGCAGGAATAAGTGCCCGTGGTCCATTTGAAACCCAGTGGGAAGGGGAAATTCCTCTTGCCTCTTTCCTAGCCCCGCGTCTCTGCCTCCGACTTCCCAGCGCCCGCCGTCGGGGCAGTGGGGAACCGAATGCGGTGACGGGTCTTTTCCCGTCCCTAACCACTTCTCTCACTCACCAAAGTAGTCCTCTCTGGACTCCGGCTCCCGCATCCGGGCCCGGGCGGCCTCTGGAACGAACGCACCTGGCGGCTCCTCGAGACCTGACGGCTCAATCCCCGAGGGTTCTCCGCGGGCGCCGGCTTCTCGCCCACCTGTGCCCACCGTCAGGCGCAGCAACGCTGTTAGTTCATCTTGGTATCGGGCGCCCGCGGCGCAGTCCCCATAGCCAGTCACCGAGTGTCGTCCGGGTTGTGCCCCTCGTCTCTCCAAGGGCCCTGCCGCTCCCACTCCGGCCCCGGCTAGAGCTCCCGGGCTGCCCAGGGCTGGGGGATACGAGTGGCGGCTTTCCTGGCAGCCGAACCCCGCGGGCCGATGAGCGCACAGTCGGTCCAGGGCAGCGTGGAGCTCGGGGTAGGCGGACGGCACCCCTCCAGAGGAATAGCCCGCCGGAACCCCGGCCAGAGGTGGGCCAAACAGGCATGGCCCGGCGGGCAGGGGGCTGCCGTGGCGCTGGTCGTAGCCCATGCTGATGCCGCTGGTACGGTTGCTGCAGGGTCGGCTACCTCCGGCTCCACCAGCCCCCGCCCCATCCAGCAGCAGACTGCCCCGGGGGCTGGACGGCTTGCTCGCGTCGCTGGCTGAGCTACTGGCGAAACTGGAGCGGGGGCTTAGGGCTGGGGCCGTCTCCAGCCGAAAGTCGGGGGGCAATGACTGAGGTAGAGGCAAGGCCCGGGTGGGAGGCGGCCCCCCGGGAAAGGAGCCTTCGTAGCGCGGCGCCTCAAAGGAGCCGCGAGGGTTCCGCTCAGCGTCCAGGGGGCCTTGCTCCCGGGCTGGCTCCAACGGCTCATCCCCAGGTCCCCCAGTAGCTCCACGGGGCCCTGATTTCCTAGGTCCCCCCAACCCACTCAGGCGCCCCTTGCCCGGCCCGGGGGTCCCATCAGACCCAGACCTGCTAGATTCACCCTTTCTGCGGCCGAACTTGGCGCTGCCGGAGTCCGAGAGTCTTAACTTCTCCAGCAGGCGACTGGCTTTCTCCCCTAACCGCTCCATGCCCTCGGGCCTGGGGCCTCCAGCCCCCTCCCCGCCCGGCACCCTGCAGCGTCTCGGCGGCCGCTTCTCTTTCCCTGCGGCCGGACTTCGCTTCCCCAGGGGCACAGGGTAGGCACAGGGGTTTAGCGGGCGCCCCGGATGCCCGGCGCCAAGAATCCCGCAGCATCCCCCAGCGAGAGGGGTTGCGTCCCCCCGCGCATCAGGGGTTAAGCGGGGCTAGAAGTGCCTACGGCCGCGGCTGTCCGGTCCGCAGGTCTATCTGTTCACGCGTCGACTCGCCCGGCAGCCCCACTCTCCCAGGCCCCCGCCCCCCTCGCTCACACACTCAGCACCGACCCAACTTCTCTCCCAAACTTTTGTCTGCCTGGCCGGATCTACTTTCCTGGAGGGGCGGAGCGCCGTGTGCGAGACGAACGGGGGTGTCGGCGCAGGAATCTGGTGCGCCGGAAAGGGGGGGTGGCGGGTGTTGGTGCTAAGTGTCCTGGAGCTGGAGATCCGCCGACTGGTGGCGAAAGGAGGGCGAGGGGCAGTTTGGACAGTTGCTACTACATCACTCAAGAATTGGGACACGAAAAAGTGGGGGAGGGGGAGGGGAACTCTTTGTTTGCAGTTGGAATGCGCGGAGGGGCACGGTGGAATGTCGCGGTTCAGAAAGGGGCGACGCGAGGCATGTTCTGCGCAAACACCGTGACTTTGTTCCTAGTGTGGGGACTGTGGGAGAGATGTGAAGGGACTGATACAGAAGTAGTGAGACAGGGAGAGAGAAGAAAGGTAGATACATAAAGAGGTTCAGAGACGCATAAGAGCCCAGAAAGGCGAGGAAGCCCTTATAGAGAGGTGGTGGAAGACAGGTATGGAAAGAAAGGAGAGCCGGACCAAATGGGATCGTGGGTGGTGCGGAGACGGAAGGCTGAACAGACCAAGAGAAAGACAAATTTGTTCAGGTCCAGAGAGAATGAGAGACGAACAGATAAGCTGCAATAAAAAGACAACTTTCTGAACCCAAAACTCTGTAACGGGAGGGAGGGAGCTTTCGTGTGTATGTAAAAGGAGAGAGGAAGAGGCTTGGGACTAATCTCTACCTTCAGGGTAGGACAGATAGAGGGATAGATAGACACCCCCTGGTGTTGGGAAATGAGATTTTTAGCAAATATTTCAGGTGACTGGGGATAGAAGGCCCGGTTTTAGAGCTAGCGAACGCCTCGCCCTTGGTTGGCCCACAGTAGTTGGTGATAAAGAATAAGTACTAACTTAAAAGGGAGAAAAAGAAAATGTCATTTAGAGGAGATAGCAAGTGAAAATGATCAAGGTGGAAAAGGAAAAGAGGCTGATCTTGGCCATACTAGGAGGATCAAGAATAAGGAAAAGAGGAAGCCATGGCTGAAGCTAAACATGCCTAATTAAGTATCAGCCAACTGATTTTGCCCAGACTAGCACATGGCGAGGGAGAGGGGAATGGAGAAAGAAATGACTCCTTCGTATTTAGATAGTAAATTCGTATGAAAATTATATGCAAACAAATCATGCATATTATTTTCATCTCAACATTTTGAACACCTTTTATAATTTTAGTGTAGCCTTAGGGAATAGGGGAGGAAAGAAGGTTAATATCTTTGGGGAAATTAATTTGGCACAAACTATTTGGCTTCTCTGTCCTAGCTGCATTGTCTCCCTGACCTCATCTCTCCTGAGAATCAGCCTCTCTGTTTCCCAGGTCAGGCCTACAGCTTTTCTCTGATCCAGAGGAGAGTTTACTCTCAGACTGGAAGCAGGGAGGACTGAAAGCATTAGTAACCAAGGGGGGCTATCAGGTTGCATCCAGAGCCTGCTGTGAGCTGTCTTCAGAATCAACCATAACGTTCTCCCTCCTTTCCTGTTTCCACATGGGGAAGGAGAACCTGGATTCTTCCTTCCAATTACTTACATCCTCTAACATTTGGGAACTTTGCTCCTTTGGGGTTAAAATGGGAGAGTAAATCTTATGAAAAGTTGAGATGCCGTTAAAGGAGGCCCATCCAGGAGTTGGTAGTGGCAGCAGTGGGCACAGTTGGGACCAACAACCTGTGTTTTCAGGGGGATAACAGGAAGGAGATGCAAGTGAAGGGGGTGTGATGTGCTGACAGCGCATGCTCCAGTAGGGCTCACGACCTCTGGGTAGCCACTCCATAGTCTGAACTGGAGCTGGGAGCTCCACAGGCCCTATTCTCCATTCCCAGGACCTTAATTAGCCTCTATATACAGGTGACTCCCAAATCCATATTTCTAGCCCAGACATTCTTGGACTTAAAAACTCAGCTGACGAATAGCATCTCCACTTGGTTGTCTCAAAGGCACACAACACCCTGACCTCACCTTCCCTGCCTCCCAAAACTGGCTCCTCCAGCATTTCCTGAGTAAACGGCATCATTAACCACTTAGCTACTTAAGCCAGAAACCTGAACATCAACCCTATGTCCTCCTCCCTTAACCTCAAATCCAAGCAAGTCCTATCAGCAAGTCCTATCAATTCTGCTTCCAAAATATCTTTCAAATCTGTCCTTCCCTCACCATCACCACTATATATATATATATATATATATATATATATATATATATATATATAT